>NC_142466.1:63772149-64088495 GCF_049115385.1 Moschus berezovskii
ATTTTGTGGCATGTGAATTATATCCCAATAAAGATGTTTTTAGAAGCATAATAAATAAGGCAATTAGCTAGTGGAAACCTTGAGTAAAAGCAGCTAGGAAACAATGTACGGGAAAATATATAGTTATCATCAGCAATATGAGAAAATAGCTTGTAGATAAGTCAAACAGAACCTGAGTCATGTGATGTTAGTTTATCAAGATGAGCATTTCTGAGCGATCACAACTAGAGTTGCTATTTGGGAATTAGAGCTGTTTTACAGTGATAAAGGATGTTATCATTCCATGAAAACTAATTGTGTGATCTCAGTGAAGATTTACTGTGCTTCTTAATTTGCCTATATACTTATAGTAAACTTGGTTTATCTGAGGTAACTTGCACTTGTCTGTGTTTCTCAAAGGTAGAAGACATTGTCAAAAGTACATGCTGTGGCTTGTTTCTACTTCACAGGTAGTGTAAAACAAAGTTTCTCTGGTTGATTTTTGTAAATGTCATTAAAATAGTAGATAAAAATGAATCTGGCATTTCTGAAAGTTCATTTGATGCAGAATAACTTTAAAATAGTAGATAAATATGATTCAAGTATTTAAACTTAAGAAAAAATGAAAATAAATCAGATAGTTATTAATCTCTTTCAGTTTAATCAATCACTTAAAAAATAAGGAAAATCTTCTTTGAAAAATTATGAAATAGCAAATAAGAACACCTGTGAAGTATTGTACTGATCTATTGGGGCTTCCCTAATAGCACAGACAGTAAAGAGTCTGATATATAATATATATTGTACTGATATATATTTAAATTATAATACTAATATGAGATGTTATGGTAAACCAATACCTCTCAGTTTGTTGATTTCAGTGGTTTGGTATGATTAATTTATATTTCAATTTCAATACCAAGAATAAAAAACATATCATTGTTTCAGGAAGTTTTCCATTTGAGAATTAATGATAAAATTCAAAAGAAAGAGAGGGTCTCTGTCTCTCTTAATTATGCACACCTATTTATAAAAATATTATGTAGAAATTAAGGCAATAATTATAGATGATATGGGAAATGCAAGTAATTATAAACAAACAAAGCTGAGTATAGTGTTGCATTCCTGCTATGACTATAACAATATAAATATCAAATGTGCAAATGGGAAAGGTATAGAAAATTTTAAAAAATGGAGATGTGTTTGTGTGATGGAATAAGAGGTAATTTACTTTTTTCTTTGCTAATTTTTTTTTGTCTTTTCATTCTGCTCCTATAATTTAAGGAGGATAAGTAGGTATATCTTGGTGTCCCTATAAATATATATTGCATATAATATAAATAGAAGAGAGTAAAAGTATATGATATAGAACAAACTTCAGTACCAGCTTTTATGAAGTTGAAGTTTCTGAAAGAGTGTGCATACATGCATAAAATCAAAACATTCAGAGAAAAATAGAGAAAATATTTTTGCAAACATACTTCTGTTGTTATATCTTCATCGGTAAGGGCAAAGAAATATTATTTGAAAAAATGATATATTTCTGAATTGCGCCTTTCCAACTGGGCTTTAGGTTTCTCTGAAATACATCAAAAACAACTTTTCCAGATAAAACCTTGAGACAGTTAGCCCCACCCTAGGACTTGTTAACAAATGACCCATTTCAGAGAAGTGAACATTTGAGTTCAAACTAGAACATTTCCATCAGGGGAGGTTGCCATGAGGTGCAAACTCCTGCCTTGAGTACAGACATGTAAAGGTGTTTGATGTTGGGAGATATATTGCAAATGGGTTGGGAACCAGTGAAGAATTATGATGGGCTGGGAATTTCATTACCTAAAGGAAATTCATTTCATGTGCATTCTTGCCCAGGGTGAAAAATTAAAGGAATACTGCAAGTATTTAATATTTTTAAAAATATGTTTGTAATATCCTAATAATTCAAATAGCAAGTTATTTGCTTCAATTACTATCATGATCATTTACAATTAGTTTTAGTGTATATCAACATATTGTCACAGTCTGTGTCATTAATTGTCAATGTTGTGCCCAGTATGCTACTGGAGATCAGTGGAGAAATAACTCTAGAAGGAATGAAGGGATGGAGCAAAAGCAAAACCAATACCCAGTTGTGGATGTGACCGGTGATAGAAGCAAGGTCTGGTGCTGTAAAGAGAAATATTGCATAGGAACCTGGAATGTTAGGTCCATGAATCAAAGCAAAGTGGAAGTGGTCAAACAGGAGATGGCAAGAGTGAACACAGACATTCTAGGAATCAGTGAATTAAAATGGACTGGAATGGGTGAATTTAACTCAGATGACCATTATATCTACTACTGTGGGCAGGAATCCCTTAGAAGAAATGGAGTAGCCATCATGGTCAACAGAAGAGTCCGAAATGCAGTACTTGGGTGCAATCTTAAAAACGACAGAATGATTTCTGTTCGTTTCCAAGGCAAACCATACAATATTACAGCAATCCAGGCCTATGCCCCAACCAGTAACGCTGAAGAAGCCGAAGTTGAACGGTACTATGAAGACCTACAAGACCTTTTAGAACTAACACCCAAAAAAGATGTCCTTTTCATTATAGGAGACTGGAATGCAAAAGTAGGAATTCAAGAAACACCTGGAGTAACACGCAAATTTGGTCTTGGAGCACGGAATGAAGCAGGGGAAAAGCTAATAGAGTTTTGCCACAAGAACGCAGTGGTCATAGCAAACACCCTCTTCCAACAACACAAGAGAAGACTCTACACATGGACATCACTAGATGGTCAACACCAAAATCAGCTGGATTATATTCTTTGCAGCCAAAGATGGAGAAGCTGTATACAGTTAGTAAAAACAAGACCAGGAGCTGACTGTGGCTCAGATCATGAACTCCTTATTGTGAAATTCAGACTTAAATTGAAGAAAGTAGGGAAAACCACTAGACCATTCAGATATGACCTCAATCAAATCCCTTATGATTATACAGTGGAAGTGAGAAATAGATTTAAGGGACTAGATCTGATTGATAGAGTGCCTGATGAACTCTGGACGGAGGTTCGTGACATTGTACAGGAAACAGGGACCAAGACCATCCCCATGGAAAAGACATGCAAAAAAGCAAAATGGCTGTCTGAGGAGGCCTTCCAAAGAGCTGTGAAAAGAAGAGAGGCGAAAAGCAAAGGAGAAAAGGAAAGATATAAGCATCTGAATGCAGAGTTCCAAAGAATAGCAAGGAGAGATAAGAAAGCCTTCCTCAGTGATCAATGCAAAGAAATAGAGGAAAACAACAGAATGGGAAAAACAAGAGATCTCTTCAAGAAAATTAGAGATATCAAGGGAACATTTCATGCAAAAATGGGCTCGATAAAGGACAGGAATGGTATGGACCTAACAGAAGCAGAAGATATTAAGAAGAGGTGGCAAGAATACACAGAAGAACTGTACAAAAAAGATCTTCACGACCAAGATAGTCACGATAACGTGATCACTGACCTAGAGCCAGACATCTTGGAATGTGAAGTCAAGTGGGCCTTAGAAAGCATCACTACTAACAAAGCTAGTGGAGGTGATGGAATTCCAGTTGAGCTATTTCAAATCTTGAAAGAAAATGCTGTGAAAGTGCTGCACTCAATATGCCAGCAAATTTGGAAAACTCAACAGTGGCCACTAGACTGGAAAAGGTCAGTCTTCATTCCAATCCCAGAGAAAGGGAATGCCAAAGAATGCTCAAACTACCGCATGATTGCACTCATCTCACATGCTAGTAAAGTCATGCTCAAAATTCTCCAAGCCAGGCTTCAGCAATATGTGAATCGTGAACTCCCAGATGTTCAAGCTGGTTTTAGAAAAGGCAGAGGCACCAAAGATCAAATTGCCAACATCCGCTGGATCATGGAGAAAGCCAGAGAGTTCCAGAAAAACATCTATTTCTGCTTCATTGACTATGCCAAAGCCTTTGACTGTGTGGATCACAATAAACTGTGGAACATTCTGAAAGAGATGGGAATACCAGATGACCTGACCTGCCTCTTGAGAAACCTGTATGCAGATCAGGAAGCAACAGTCAGAACTGTACATGGAACAACAGACTGGTTCCAAATAGGAAAAGGAGTACGTCAAGGCTGTATATTGTCAACTTGCTTATTTAACTTCTATGCAGAGTACATCATGAGGAACACTGGGCTGGAAGAAGCACAAGCTGGAGTCAAGATTGCCGGGAGAAATTTCAATAACCTCAGATATGCAGATGACACTACCCTTATGGCAGAAAGTGAAGAGGAACTCAAAAGCCTCTGATGAAAGTGAAAGAGGAGAGTGAAAAGGTTGGCTTGAAGCTCAACATTCAGAAAACAAAGATCATGGCATCTGGTCCCATCACTTCATGGGAAATAGATGGAAAAACCGTGGAAACAGTGTCAGACTTTATTTTTTTGGGGCTCCAAAATCACTGCATATGCTGATTGCAGCCATGAAATTAAAAGACCCTTACTCCTTGGAAGGAAAGTTATGACCAACCTAGATAGCATATTAAAAAGCAGAGACATTACTTTGCCAACAAAGGTCCGTCTAATCAAGGCAATGGTTTTTCCCGTGGTCATGTATGGATGTGAGAGTTGGACTGTGAAGAAAACTGATCGCCGAAGAATTGATGCTTTTAAACTGTGGTGTTGGAGAAGACTCTTGAGAGTCCCTTGTACCGCAAGGAGATCCAACCAGTCCATTCTAAGGGAGATCGATCCTCGGTGTTCATTGGAAGGTCTGATGCTAAAGCTGAAACTGCAATACTTTGGCCACCTCATGCGACGAGTTGACTCACTGGAAAAGACTCTGATGCTGGGAAAGGTTGGGGGCGGGAGGAGAAGGGGTCGACCGAGAATGAGATGGCTGGATGGCATCACCGACTCTGTGGGCGTGAGTTTGAGTGAACTCCGGGAGTTGGTGATGGACAGGGAGGCCTGGCGTGCTGTGATTCATGGGGTCGCGGAGAGTCGGACACGACTGAGCAACTGAACTGAACTGAACTGCTTGAGTTCATTTTTACCACAGTTTGGCCTTTTTAAGTCATTCTTTTCTGGATGGTTTATCTTAACGTGGCATTTATTTATAAATGATCACAAAATGATTAGTAAAGGTGAGAATCTCCGTGGTACCTTTCCTCAGTGTCTAATAGCACAAGAAGTGAAGAAAAATTTGAAATATATTGTCTTCATTAAGGAAATAATCAGAAGTGTCTTGTAATTTTCAAACTCCTAAGAATATCTAAATTCTTATGTAACAAGGAACAAACCCCAAATTTTTGCGAATATAATCTCTTTGAATTTTCTGATTCTGTTGTCCAAAACAACAGTTTTACTGAGTATTCTTCCCAATGTTTTTAGATAATCATATTTTCAGATAAAATGCTATGTGGAAGCTTAATGCATATAAAACCCAAAATTTAGCCACTTGCTTAATGTGACTTGGGAAATTCAGAGCACTTCCATTTCTATGCCCAGAAGCATCTTTGTGAAAAATCCAGATTTCCCAACATTAGTGTAAAGATTACTCAACTTGATGATTATATCCCTCTAACAAGTAGATAGCAGAATCATCTCATTTACCTAAAATTTTTGGCAAAATAAATTGGAAGATGTTGCTACAAGTGAGTTGGTACTCATCCAAATCGGAGCTTTATCAAAAATGATTTTATAAATAATCATCAGCAAAGTTTTATTTTCAAGAGTAGCTGAAATTCATTTGCATCCTTTCAATCCTGGGGAATATTCATTTCATCAAAAAAGAACTAGTTATTATATATATATATATATGTTCTAATATTTTATCTCCTGGGAAGGAAGGAAAGAAGAGAGGAAGGGAGATGGGGAGGGAAAGGGAGAGGCAGAGAGGAAGAAAATGTATTTAGGACCAAATGATTCATTTTCATGTCTTCAAGATCTTTTCATCCTCTTCCTGTGCAAATTAAAATGCTAGTCTTATTTGTCCCAATCTTTAGAAATGAAGTTTAGTTGATCTGTTCTTATATGCTTATGTAAAGATTTCCCTTGTATGGTTTCATTCCAACTTAATCTTTTCAAATGTTTCTTGATATTTTTACCTTGTCTGGTTAAATAACTTTTGTAAGAAACTTTTTTAATTTTTGTTTACTGGAAACATCCCTAGACATGAAAGAAAATAATGTCAACACTTTTTAACCTTCCCTGAGAAAGGGTCAGTAATTTAGAAAGATAAATTATATACCATGCACTTTTTCCCCTTCATTTTATGAGATGCTTTGCAGGCATTTTAATTTTGAGGTAGAAAATGTAGCTTCTGTCCAAGCCTTCAGAGTTTCTTCTCTAGAGATTTATTTTGGGAATGGTGGGGTCATCTTTCCTGGGCATTAAAAAAACATGTTTAGATAAAAGCAAAAGTTTATTGAAGACTAAATATATATATTGGAAATAATCCTTGATGATTGAATGGTTTTTGAACCCCTTGTAAAGTTTTATTGGTGAGTAAGAAACTTCTTGGCTTTTCCTACCGAATAAGAGGACAACTCTTTATCTTACTCAGTAATCATTCCAACTAGCACCAAAAGAGTTACCCACTGGAAAACATTCAGAATGTGTAATTGCATCTGGCTTGGTGCTCTTGGATCAATAAAAGGTATTCTTCCACTCACTGAACCTAGAGAATTTCTACATGCTTGGGTAATGATGCTATAGAAATGTTTAATTATCACTCTCCTCCCTGACCTAAAACTGTTCATGAGTTTTGGCGAAGAGAAAGGAAACTCAAAAATTCAGCCAACATTGGACTTTGATATCTTTCCAACATAGAGACCGTATAATTACATGTGAAAAAACTGTCTTCAGCCAGTGAAGCGCTAATGAAAACCTACACATGAGTATCACTTACTTTTTCACAAAGACAAATGAAATTTATCAGTTTACTTGTCCAATTAGCAATATATAGATACATTTCAGGAAGTTTGATCTCACAAGTCTTTTTCCTATGTACCTGTAGGTATGTAGGAAATGAAATAGAATTAAACTGTTGTACTAGGGTGAGGTGCCACTGGAAAATACGTAAAAACTCAGCTTTACAATACAGATACTACATGTACAGTTTACATTTTTCACTGAAATCTGTTTGGCAGGGAATAAAACTAGCAGTGTCTTTCAGTAATAATTATAGGTGATGTTGGCTCTCAGGTTTGTGATACATTTTTTAGCTTTTAGCTTTTGGTTTTTAATAAGGTAATTATTTTATTCAGAGAAGCACATAACTTCCCTTTGTATATATGATAAACATGGGTGATTGAAGGAAAGGCTCAATTCAATGAAATGAAGAAGGCATCTGATCAGTTTAAAAAGATCATTTTTATGCTATAAAGATAAACATAAATATGAGGATAGCTTTAAAACTTGTACTTTCAAAAATGTCTCATTAATATTTAAACCAAATTGGAGGAAATTCCCTGGTGGGACTCTGCACTCTCACTGCCAAAGACTTGGTTTCGATCAGTTTGCAGAACTAAAATCCTGTGAGTTGTGTGGCACAGCCAAAAAAAGTAATATTTTGGCCTATATTTGCTTCATACTTTAATGGCTCCATGGCATTTGTCAATAGACTATTTTATTTGACTTTGTGTGATAAGACAGAATAATGCCTCCACACCTTCATCTCCCAAACTGGTGGATATGTTATTTTGCATAGCCAAGTGCACTATGTAATTCATTTAAGGATATTGAGATGGGAAACTCTCAGGGATTATTTGGGTGAGCCCACTGCTTCCCCGATAGCTCAGTTGGTAAAGAATCCACCTACAATTCAGGAGAAAAGAGACTCAGGTTTGAGCCCTAGGTTGGAAAGATCCCCTGGAGAAGGAATTGGCAATCCACTCCAGTATTCTTGCCTGGAAAACTCCATGGACAGAGGAGACTGGTGGGCTACAGTCCATGGGATCATGAGGAATTGGACATGACTGAGCAACTAAGCACTTGACTAAACAATGTAATTACAACAGATTTTATAAAACAGAGGCAAGAAGAGTGAAAATTAAGAAAAAGCCATAGAAGCAAGCAGAGAGAGATTAGAAGATGCTATGCTGCTGACTTTGAAGATGGAGGAAGGGCCTCTGAGACAAGGAATTCAGGTGGCTTCTAGAATCTGAAAAATTAAAGGGCTCATTCTCCTGTATAGTCTCCAGAAAATACCACAGGCTCGCTGGCACATTGATTTTAGTTCATTGAGAAGAGTTTTGAATATCTAACCTCTCAGTTCAGTTCAGTCACTTAGTCACGTACGACTCTTTGGGACCCACATCACACCAGGCTTCCGTGTCCATCACTAACTCCTGGAACTTGCTCAGACTCTTGTCCATTGAGTTGGTGATGCCATCCAACCATCTCGTCCTCTGTCGTCCCCTTCTCCTCCTGCCTTCAATCTTTCCCAGCATCAGGGTCTTTTCCAATGAATCAGCTCCTTGCACCAGGCGGCCAAAATATTGGAGCTTCAGCATCAGTCCTTCCAATGAATATTTAGGACTGATTTCCTTTAGGATTGACTAGTTTGATCTCCTTGCTGTCCAAGGGACTCTCAACAGTCTTCTATAACACCACAGCTTAAAAGCATCTATTCTTCAGTGTTCAGCTTTCTTTATGGTCCAACTCTAACTTCGATACATGACTACTGGAAAAACCATAGCTTTGACTAGATGGACATTTGTCAGCAAAGCAATGTCTCTACTTTTTAATATGCTGTCTAGGTTGGTCATAGCTTTTGTTCCAAGGAGCAAGTGTCTTTTAATTTTATGGCTGCAGTCACCATCTGCAGTGATTTTGGAGCCCAAGAAAATAAAGTCTGTCACTGTTTCCATTGCTTTCCCATCTATTTGCCATGAAGTAATGGGACCAGATGCCATGATCTTAGTTTTCTGAATGTTGAGTTTTAAGCCAACTTTTTTCCCTTTCATCAGAGGCTATTTAGTTCCTGTTTGCTTTCTGCTATAAGGGTGGATCATCTGCATATCTGAGGTTATTGCTATTTCTCCCAGCAATCTTGATTCCAGCTTGTGTTTCATCCAGACCTGCATTTTGTGTGATGTATTCTTCATAGAATTTAAATAAGAAGGGTGACAGCCTCTAGATATGTAAGAAAAATAATTTGTGTTATTATCATATTGGGATTCCCTGGTGGCTCAGATGGTAAAGAATCTGCCTGCAATGTGGTAAAGCTGAGTTTGATCCCTGGGTTGGTAAGATCCCCTGGAGAAGGAGATGGCCAGTTTTCTTGCCTGGAGAATCCCATGAATGGAGAAGCCTGGTGGATTATAGTCCATGGGGTTGCAAAGAGTCGGACACGACTGAGCGACTTCACTTTCACTTTCAAGGTCATATTAATTTATTATAGCAGCAACAGGAAACTAATTATTAATAAATTTTGAGATTTGAGAAGGCAAGAGATTATTTCCAGCTTATAGGAATGACATGGTTTTCCAGGATTATGTAGTTAATATGGCAGAGGTAGGAGTAGAACCTAGGTTTTATGAACTCAAGTCCAGTGCTTTGGTTCTACTAAAATTTAGTTTAATCAGTTTTCTGTGTTTATTAGGCATCTCTGTATTAATTTCTAACTGCTAAGATAACAAACTATCACAGACTTTACGACTTAAAATAACACACATTTATCCTCTGTAGTTCTGGAGCTCGATGTCTAACAGTGCCTCACTAGGCTAAGATCAAGGTGTCAGCAGGCCTGCATTCCTCCCAGAAGATCTAGGGGAAAATCAGTTTCCTATACTTTCCAGATTCATGAGCCCACCTGAATTCGTTGTGTTTATGGCCCCTTACTCTATCTTTAAGCCAACAATGTTAGCATCTTCAAACCTCTTTGACCCTGACTCCTGTTTCTTTTGTCTTATTCTCTTTCCTGATTTTCACCTTCCTACTTTTGTGATTATATTGGGCCCACAGAGATAATCCAGAATAATTTCCCTATCCCAATGTTAATCATTCAATTATATCTGCAAAGTCTTCTTTGTCATGTAAGTGACATTTTCATAAGTTCTGGAGATTTGATGTGGACATCTTTGAAGGGACATCATTCTGTCTACCAAGGTCTCCTGTGTATCAAATAATGTTCTAATTTCTGAGAGTAAAATGACCAGAATCGATGGAGTTGTATTGAGGAATATTAAACAGTTAAGAGACATCTGATTCATTTATTTAAAAAAAAAATCTCTAACTCTGAATAAAATACAGCGGTGAGGGGAGAAAGGGAAGAATGGAAACAGTAGTCTAATCAAGAGAGATTAATGAGAATGTCTGTTTTTATTTTTAATTTTAAGTTGTTGGTATAAACAACTGAATGAATAATAATACCATGTAAAAACTTGATAAAAGCTGGATGAGGAGCCTCCTTTAGTTTAGTTAGGGTTGGAGGTGAGAATTAAGAACTGACTTCAAACTTGTTAAATTTGAGATTCCTATTCGACATCAGTCAGAGATGTCAAGTCAGCACTTGGACAGGTGAACCTGAGATTAGGTGGAGTAGTGGGTTGAAATTGAGGGATTGAAAATCCACTTCAGGGTGATATTTGAATCATCTTAAATATTTGAGACTGAAGAGATTCAAGAGCTTATCCCTGAGCATTTCAAAAGTAAGAAGTCTAAATGAAAAGGAGAATACAGCAAATGAAACAAAGAAGAGGATATGAGGAAAAGCCAAGGAGGGTAGTGTCCAGGAAGGTAAATGAATATGGTATCATATGAGAAAGGGATAACCAGCAATGTCAAATGCTTCTGATAGTCATTACACAGATGTTCTCCCTAATTCATGTATGGCCTATCGATGAGTTCTACCATACTGGCAAGAATTATTATTGTTTGTTATTTTAGGATTTATGTTATTTTATTGGGTAAGATGAGTCTCTCAAGTAACAGAGATCAGGTGACAGAACTAGATTTCCAAGAAGGGTAACAAAGATAAAGTGTTCCTTAGATGTTATGTCTCAAATACCATGGTATCCCTAAGAATGAAGTAGTTGGGCAGTTAAGAAATATCTTACTTTATATAACATGAAAAACTCCAGAACTATATAATGGTCCTAATTGAGTCATCTTTATAATGAATAGCTATGGCCTCTCTTCCAAATTAAGTCCAAATATTGGTCAATATGTAGAACCCCTTGCTTAGGGGGAAGGTTAGAGTTTCTTGAGGAGTGATCTTGAAATGTTGCTACCAGCCTATATTGTATATATTGTAACTCTTACTTCAGGCCTTCTCCCAAAGAAACTGATAGAGAGAGTAAGCACTGTTGAAGAGAATAGCTAGAACTTGAAGTAATAAATTATTGGACTAGGCATTTCCTAACAATAATCACTGAGAACCCAAAAGGCTGTTGTAATTTCTTGATTAAATTAGAGTCTACTAGAAGTTAGGTGATAAATAGTACATTGGTTAAAGTTTGAATCACAATTGGCCCAGTAAGTTCATAGTAATTTATGGTTACTTTCTCAGTTCCTAAATTTTGATTAGAATAGACAGATTTGAGAATAAAAAGAATTCCTACTTGACTGTTGTAATGGAGGGAGTCATTTGGAAGCCCTTAATACTTCCCCCAATGACCAAATGAGTGAAGCATAAGCGATGCCATATCTCTGGAGGAATTGGAAGTACCACCAAAGACTTGAAGGATTCACATACCTTTTTAAATTGCCTCTTTGCTTATACAGATGGATCTTGGATTATTAATATCTTAATAAAGTATTGATTCCAATTTTAGCTACTGTTCCAGATGTAGTATCTTCCCTGAAGTCAGTCAACCTGGCTTCCTGGAATCTAGTATGGAGCTGTTGACCTGTAAATCACTTTGCTCTCTGTACCAATTTATAAAGGTCTTAAGAAGAATACTTTTACATGAAAAGGACAACTTCGTAGTCATGCCTCAGAGTTATGTTAATTGTACTGCTCTCTGATGTAATATGGTCCTAGCCCACAAATATCTTGATCATCTTGACATCGGAATGTCACATTTTTCACTGTATTTTTGACATGAGGATCTTTGGATCAGGGTTGACTGGGAGCTTCAAATACTTTAAATGCCTTAGTCAAACATAAGTGAGTCAAGATACACATAGACCTACCACATCAGTAAAGTTTTGAGGTTTCAGTAGTCTTCAGTTATCTTGATATTCCTTTTGGTGGGGGAAAAAAAAACCAGTCAATGTACTTGTACAACTACCACTATGAAAGAAGCACAATAATTTAGGAAAGTTTCTGATTTTGAAAACAGTGTTTTTTGTTTTTGTGTGCTAATGTGAGCCATGTGTAATTAATACAAATGGCTGCCTCATTTGAGTAGAAACTGAGAAAGAAAAAATTCTGCAGCAAGCCCAGCTACAACTCCAATTAATTTTCTACTTGAGACTTAGGAACTAGTTTATGAAATGCCTGTAAACTCAAATGTTATTTGGAATTTCTTACAAGCCTCTGTAGCAGAGGAGCAGCACAGACATCTGTATCTTAGAGTCAATCCATGCTCTTTTGTGAAGATATTATTTTTTGTTGAGAGAAAGATATAACCTTTTGTTGAGAAACAGCTCCTGGTTTGCTAGTGGGCCATCATAGGGAATGAATACTTACTTAATCAGTGAACACCAAGTGACTATGGAATTTGAGGTACTTATCAGGAGCAGTGTTACATGAACCTCTTCAGGTTAGGTGCTCAGAGCAACACTTAATCACCAAATTGAAAGGGTATACAAGAAACAAGGTTTCAGAAGGTCAAAAAACACAATTAAATTGCATGAGCACTTAATAGAGATTCCTTTGACAATTTCTTCTGCATTGTCTCTCTTCCCCTGACCCTCATCTATATTCTCAAGGTGATTTCTTGGGACCAACTAACTGAAGAGCAAACACCTTGAACCTGACTTATAGATGATGTTTTGCATGACTTTCTGGCACCGGCCTAACAAGTGGATGGTTGCAGAATTTCAGCCTCACTGGGTTTTGGCTGTGATGTATAGTAATGATGGAGAATTCCCAAAGTGGGCAGAACTTCAAGCAATACACTGACTTTTACTTTGCCTCAAATGAGAAATACTTCCACATTGTGCTGGTACATGCATAGTGGCCAGTAGGTTAGAACTGGGAAGTCAGAGACTTCAAAAGACCAGATTGAAAAATGGTGGCAAGAAAGTGTGAGGAAGAATTATGTAGGTGGACCCCTTGGCATGAGAAAAGAGTGTGAAGATATTTAATGTACCATGCATATGCTCACCAAGTAGCATATATTTTCCAGGATGCTTTCAAGAACTGGGTAAACATAATAACATATTCTCTGGATATCAGCCAGTCTGTCCTTGGTCTGCTTGGTAGCTCATTGTACAAATTGGCCCTGAGCACCAGGATGAAGCTTACGTATAGACATTATAGTCTGGACTTCTCTCCACGGAAACTGACCTAGCTAACGATATTGCTGAATGCTTAACTGTCCAAAAACAGAGACTGGTGTTGAGCCCTCAATGTGGTATAAGTTTTATTCCATCATATTCCTTTCCTTTTGGAAGAGCAATGATTTATGCACAGTAAATGTAAGTAATTCCAGAAGAAAAGAAAGTTAAACATGGATTCTCTTCATTAGTTCTGTATTATTTGCCAGTTCTCAGTAGTAATTAAATTCAAAGGCATTGATTCAATTTGTTTAGGGAACACTAATTGTTCTTGGCATGCAGTCATAAAACAGTTATTTAAATTATTACTTGCAGACACCTATAATCTCATACCTATAGAAGGCAAGGTTTTGGATGACCAAATATTTGATGCCATAGAATAATTTCATGGAAAACATTTAGTTATGTATATTAACATAAACTGGAGAAGGAAATGGCAACTCACGCCAGTATTCTTGCCTGGGAAATCCCATGAACAGATACTCCTGGTAAGCTACAGTTCATGGTGTTGCAAAGAGTCAGACACAACCTAGCGACTAAATGGCAACAGTATTAATATGAACTGGGAAACAAATACAGAAGTTGATCCTAAGATACAACATTAGGGTGAAAAGACTATCAAGTTGGACAGACCAAATTCTTCTTCAGGGACTAAACAGCAGAGAGAGTTTAATATGTTAGTTTGAGGAAATGAGAGTGGCCTTAAACAGGTTACTTTTTTGGTTGACTGAAGTCTGTAGCAAATATGGCTTACACTAGATGAAGTTAAAATGTCAGAACTTCCATGGTACACTGGGGAGAAAACTATACACTAGATGAAGTTAAAATGTCAGAACTTCCATGGTACACTGGGGAGAAAACTATTTGAAAGGTTTAGGGAGATTGGAATAATAGCATGGACTTACACTAAGATGTGCTCACCCACCTGCTAAAATTTAACCACTGGGGGCACTCCAGGGGGCATTTCCTTCACCAAAGTTAAGGGAAATTTACAGTTATTTATTATCATGTAAAACAATTTTACTAATGAATATCAGTAAAATTATCACCCAACACTGAAACTGGAACACTGACAATACCTGATGTCAGCATATGTGGTTCTGCACTATCCTACTCTCTGCCTCTCTCCATTCAAGTTAACTGCTTGCCTGATGTGCTCATTATTCTATTTCTTTTCTGCTGCTGTGTCACTTCAGTTGTGTCCGACTCTGTGTGACCCCATAGACGGAAGCCCACCAGGCTCCCCCATCCCTGGGATTCTCCAGGCAAGAACACTGGAGTGGGTTGCCATTTCCTTCTCCAATGTGTGAAAGTGAAAAGTGAAGTCACTCAGTCATGTCCGACCCTTAGCGACCCCATGGACTGCAGTCTACCAGGCTCCTCCATCCATGGGATTTTCTAGGCAATAGTACTGGAGTGGCTTGCCATTACCTTCTCTGTATTTCTTTTCTAGATAATGGATTTCCTAGTGGGTATTATTTCTTTAAAATATTTTATTGCTTACTCTTTTAACTCAATATTATATTCATAAGATGATCCCTATTTTTGTTGGTTAATTCAATTTGATTGCTGTTATTATATTCCTTTGGGTTACTAGATGGCACACAGTGTGTTAAACCTGTCCAGTGGTTACTTCATTATCTCCAGGTGTTTGTTATTAGAAAACTTTTGTCTCAGCAACTTATGGACAGAGTTCCGTATGTACATTTGGAAGAGTTTATCTTGGGTGTGTATCTAAAACAATAACCTTTGTTTTGAGTTTCAGATGGAGAAGGAAACGGTAACCCACTCCAGTATTCTTGCCTGGAGAATCCCATGGATGGAGAAGCCTGGTAGGCTACAGTCCACGGGGTCGCAAAGAGTCGGACACGACTGAGCGATGGAACGGAACGGAATTTTTAGGTGATCCAGTTATTCCAAATTAGCTGTATGACCACAAACCTAAATAAATTTATTTTATCTCTATGCATTCCATCACTTGGAATGCAATATATCTTGATATTGCCTACTAAGATAATGTAAACACCGTATTTCCTAGCATTCTGATTTGTAATCTCTTAATTACTAACTCAGCAGTAGTCACAGGACTAGAAAAGGTCAGTTTTCATTCCAATCCCAAAGAAAGGCAATGTCAAAGAATGCTCAAACTACCGCACAATTGCACTCATCTCACACGCTAGTAAAGTCATGCTCAAAATTCTCCAAGCCAGGCTTCAGCAATACGTGAACTGTGAACTTCCAGATGTTCAAGCTGCTTTTAGATAAGGCAGCGGAACCAGAGATCAAATTCTCAGCATCCATTGGATCATCAGAAAAGCGTGAGAGTTCCAGAAAAACATCTATTTCTGCTTCATTGACTATGCCAAAGCCTTTGACTGTGTGGATCACAATAAACTGTGGAAAATTCTGTAAGAGATGGGAATGCCAGCCCACCTGACCTGCCTCTTGAGAAACCTGTATGCAGGTCAGGAAGCAACAGTTAGAACTGGGAACTCATGTACACCTGGGGCGAATTCATGTCAATGTACGGCAAAACCAACCAATATAATATTGTAAAATTAAAATAAATAAATAAAGATAAAAAAGTTTAAACTCAAAAAAAAAAAAAAAAAGAACTGGATATGGAACAACAAACTGGTTCCAAATAGTAAAAGGAGTACTTCAAGGCTGTACATTGTCACCTTGCTTATTTAACTTATATGCAGAGTACATCATGAGAAATGCTGGGCTAGATAAAGCACAAGTTGGAACCAAGACTGCCTGGAGAAATATCAGTAACCTCGGATTTGCAAATGACACCACATTTATGGCAGAAAGTGAAGAGGAACTAAAAAGCCTCTTGATGAAAGTGAAAGACAAAAGTGAAAAAGTTGGCTTAAAGCTCAACATTCAGAAAACAAAGATCATGGCATCCGGTTAAATCACTTCATGGCAAATAAATGGAGAAGCAGTAGAAACAGTGACAGACTTTAATTTTTGGGCTCCAGAATCACTGCAGATGGTGACAGCAGCCATGAAATTAAAAGACACACTCCTTGGAAGGAAAGTTATGACCAACCTAGACAGCATATTAAAAGCAGAGGCATTACTTTGCCAACAAATGTCCGTCTAATTAAGGCTATGGTTTTTCCAGTAGTCATGTATGGATGTGAGAGTTGGACTATAAAGAAAGCTGAGCCCAGAAGAATTGATGCTTTTGAACTGTGGTGCTGGAGAAGACTCTTGAGAGTCCCTTGGACTGCCAGGAGATCCAACCAATCCATCCTAAAGGAAATCAGTCCTGAATATACATTGGAAGGACTGATGTTAAAACTGAAACTCCATTACTTTGGCCATCTGATGCGAAGAGCTGACTCATTTGAGAAGACCCTGATGCTGGGAAAGATTGAAGGCAGGTGGAGAAGGGGACGAGAGAGGTTGAGATGGATGGCATCACCGACTCAATGGACATGAGTTTGAGTAAACTCTGGAAGTCGGTGATGGACAGGGAGGCCTGGCATGTTGCAGTCTATGAGGTCACAAAGAGTTGGACACGGCTGAGCAACTGAACTGTACTGCATTGCTAATGAGGCTGACCAGCTTTTCAAATATTTAATGGCAAAAGCTGTTTATTCTTTTGTGAAATCTCTGTTTTTACTTTTGTCCATTTTTGTTGTTCATGTCATTAATAATGTTTTATATGATATACATATATATTTCTTTTTATCCATTTTAGGTGCAATATGTTGTGATTGTTTAAATTTAATGTTATATTTAATTTTACCATTTGTGATGATGTATATGGACTTCAAAGGCATTTTGCTAATTGAAATAAGTCAGAGAAAGATAAATAGCATATGATCTCACTTTTATGGGGAAAAAAAAACAAAGAAGCTCATAGGTACAGATAACACCTTGGTGGCTGCAATAGGCAGGGTATGGAGATGAATCAAAAAGTTATTTTTAAATAAAATAATACATAATTTTTGTTCTAGCCTAGTAAATTGACTGTTGTTTAGTATTTCCTGAACATTTAAATTGAAACATTTACTCTGCTTTAAGATGCAACAACTTATATTTGGATTTTGCTTTTGACCCAGTCCTAGGGTCTTTGATTTAATATAGTAATTTAATTGTTTGCATTTATTTTGTAAATTTTACGTTCAGAAAAAAAAAAATGACTTTTTTTTGGTAAGCAAATAATTTAAAAAATCTTGTTTTTAATTGAGTTTTTATGCTTTATTGGTGTTTCTTTTTCTTTTTTATTCTACATAATTTTTTTCCTTAGTGATTTAGAAGACATTTTGAATTCTAAATTTTCAGTAACACACTGGAATTCATATTCCTCCTAAATATTCATTAAATAATTTCAGAATAAACACTGACTGATTAACTTAACTAAAAACTTTAGCCCACTTTTTTTTTTCAGACAATCACTGAGGAGTCTCATAACAATGATCTTGAATCATTAATGTAAAACTGAATTATGTTAATAGTTTTAACTGCTTAAGGAGGTAAAATTTTTCATTAGATAAAAAAATATTATCAGAAAAATTAAAATAAAAGGCAAAATATTGGGGTTGAGTCAGCTTTGAATAATACTTTGAATAATCTGGGATAATTATGAAAAAATTACTATGCTAATAAACTTCTTGCATCCATATATAAACTGGTATTTGCTTATCAAAACAGATATCTGAAGTCTTTGCAAGTTTCCATTAGTAGCACTAGTGAATTCTGTGAAATCTTTCGTAAACTACGGATAATTTTTGTTTAGTTTCAGAGTTCTGGGCTTGAGCAAAGCTCTCAAGTGTGATAATGTGGGCTTATAGAATAAATGTTAAGCTTGGCTGAGACACTCCATGAAGACTGAATTTGTCATTTGACCTCTTGGTGACTCTGTGGCCTCATTTATAAATTGGAGTTTATATTGAAACACTGCTGAGGATATAATGATGTAATTGGCTTCAGAGCTCTCCAGAGCACCCTTCAGACAGAGTATGAAAGATGCTTGGTGCCTGAACCAAGCTATCAGAAAAATAACAGTGACAAGGAAATCTTTCAAATCTGAAGAATTAAAAATAGCTGATAGAATCTAGCAACTATCAGAATGGGAACTTTAGATACAAGATCTGAAACAATGGCCAGCCTGTTTCTTCTATATAGCATTAGTTCTATGGTTTTCTATGGTGTTTACTGCATGCCTTTGCATCAGTATTCTCTGCCCTCAAATTTAAGCATAAAATGAAACTTTGAGCTTATTGGCAACTAACTTGGACATTGTCATGCAAACAACTTTTAGCTAATCTGATTTAAAGATTTTACCATAAGTTAGTTTGGGAAGCAAAATGGGTATGATATCTTGCAACCGCTTTAGTCAGTATCTTAGTAATTGCATTATTCATTATTTGTTTTCCAAATATAAATGTATCTATAAAAAGCAGGATGAATGTGCACCCTTCAAACCGATTTGTCAGAAGTACTGGATTGCCCGAGTCTTTTCGTCAGATTTCATATGCCTGAAACATCGGTATATGCAAGTAAGAAAACGTTACCAGAGACTTTAACACAGTTTAAACTCTGTTTTGTACAAGAGCTGAAAAAAAGCTGGAAGACAGAGCTAGGATGGCTGTAGGCTGTTATCCCATCTAAAAATGTTACCTTTCATCCGAATTGGTTTTCCTGTGAACCAGCTCCTGAGCCCATTTAAAAGTTTCAAGGAGTCTTTAAAATTCAAGAATTTGAGGTACTTTGTGAGAGCAGCCTTTCGAGAGCATGAAAGCTCTATGATTGCTTTCTCCTTGGGTTTGGAAACTAACAGAATGCTTTGGTGTCAGCACTGACAAAGAATGGAGCCTGACTAGGAATTTAGTGAAAAGGGTGTTTAGAAAGTGAATAAAACTGTAATTTAAAAGCTGCACAAAATTAGTTGGCATGACTGTTTACATTAAATTTCTCCAGCATTTTGGTGGTCAGGCAATCTCCTCTAGCTTCCTGGAGTTTTAAGTAAGATTCATGTCATTCTTGACAAGTCTTGTTACAAAACCGAAACATAAACCCAATTGCTTTGTAAAAGTTAAATAACAAGAATACAAAACAAAATAAAACAAAACCCCTGAGATAGCAGTCTTGAGAACAGTCATTTTTAAAATATACTTTTTCATATAAAAACAAAGAAAAAGCATGCTAGGAATTAGTGAATTATGAAATGCTTCGAATAAGACCAAGAGAGAAGGAGAAACAGGCAAAGAGATACTTGTCCTCTGTTGAAGATAGTGCTAAATCCTTCCTAGGGGGATCATTGATAATTTCCTCTAGTTGGAGTACCTGGTGCTTTGGAATAAGGGGCCCAAAAGCTAATCCTCACTCCTAAGTATTAGCAATTCAGCCAAAGTGCCCATGTACTTAGGGATTTCTGTTACAGTATTATAGAGTTCCCATTTTTTTAGTATGTGCTTCCCTGGTGGCTCAGACGGTAAAGCATCTGCCTGCAATGCAGGAGACCCAGGTTCGATCCCCGGGGTTGGGAAAATCCCCTGGAGAAGGAAATGGCAACCCACTCCAGTACTCTTGCCTGGAAAATTCCATGGACTGAGGAGCCTGGTGGTCTACAGTCCCTGGGGTGACAAAGAGTCAGACACGACTGAGGGAATTCACTTCACTTCAACAGAGAGAGGATAGGGAGATCTGCTTTATGTTCAGTACTTTTTGTCTAGATTCTAGGGTTCACTGATCAAGCTGCCCATCAGACAAATATTCATACTAATTTCTTCTAAACTAATGTTACAAGTAATGGGAGAGTAATTAAAAAAAGAAAAAGTATAGTCCTTGTCCTTAACGATCTAATAGTCTAATAGGGAGAAGTACATAAACCATTCCAAAGAAGCAAGCTAAGCTAATGTATTGTTATGTGCTTAACCACTGGTGGGTTTCGGAAGAAAAGCTCAGTTTGATTTGGTCTCACATGGTCTAGTGTGTTTAGGTGTATGGGAGTAGGTTTGTTTGAGGGTCTAGCTGCATATCTGTTTGATATGTTCACACCTTCTCTAGGGGTCCTAGCATATTTTCTGCCTTGGGTGAGGATTTACATTGAGGAAAGGGCATTTGGCATTATACATCATTTCAATTGGGGTTGAGCAGGACTGAGTCGAATCCAGCCTGGACAGAGTCCCATGACTTGGACGTCACTTAAAGTGATCAACAAGAGATGTGCTGGCTGTTCTTAGGATGAAATCTCCTTTGGACCACAATGAGAAGGACTAGTTTTGAAGTCCAGCAGTGCACAGCCACCACTGCAATCTGATCACATGGACCACAGCCTTGTCTAACTCAATGAAACTATGAGCTATGCCCTGTAGGGCCACCCAACACAGATGGGTCATGGTGGAGAGTTCTGACAAAATGTGGTTCACTGGAGAAGGGAATGGCAAACCACTTCAGTATTCTTGCCTTGAAAACCCCATGAAAGGTATGAAGAGGGAAATATAGGACACTGAAAGATGAACTCCCCAGGTTGGTAGGTGCCCAATATGCTACTGGAGAAGAATGGAGAAATAACTCCAGAAAGAATGAAGAGACAGAATCAAGGCAAAAACAACACTCAGTTGTGGATGTGACTGGTGATGGAAGGCAAGTCCAATGCTATAAAGAGCAATATTGAATAAGAACCTGGAATATAAATTAGGTTCATGAATCAAGGCATGTTGGAAGTGGTCAAACAGGAGATGGCAAGAGTGAACATCAACATTTTAGGAATCAGGAAACTAAAATGGATTGGATGGGTGAATTTAACTCCGATGACCATTATATCTACTACTGTGGGCAAGAATCCCTGAGAAGAAATGGAGTACCCATCATAGTCAACAAAAGAATCTGGAACATGTTACTTGGATGCAGTCTCAAAATTACAGAATGATCTCTGTTCGTTTCCAAGGAAAATCATTCGGTATTACAGTTACCCAAGTCTATGCCCCGACAAGTAATGCTAAAGAAGCTGAAGTTGAATGGTTCTATGAAGACCTATAAGACCTTCTAGAAATACACCCCAAAAAGATGTCATTTTCATTATAGGGGACTGGAATACAAAACGAGGAAGTCAAGAAATACCTGGAGTAACAGGGAAATTTCGCCTTGGAGTAGAGAATGAAGCAGGGCAAAGGCTAATAGAGTTTTGCCAAGAGAACACACTGGTCATAGCAAATACCCTCTTCCAACAACACAGGAGGAGACTCTACACATGGACATCACCAGATTGTTAATACTAAAATCAGATTGATTATATTATTTGCAGCCAAAGATGGAGAAGCTCTATATACTCAGCAAAAACAGCTCAGATCTTGAGCTGCTTATTGCCAAATTCAGACTGAAATTGAAGAAAGTAGGGAAAACCACTAGACAATTCAAGTATGATGTAAATCAAATCGCTTATGATTATACAGTGGAAGTGAGAAATAGATTCAAGGGACTGGATCTGATAGAGTGCCTGAAGAACTATGGACAGAGGTTCCTGACATTGTACAGGAGGCAGGGATCAAGACCATACCCAAGAAAAAGAAATGCAAAAAAGTGAAAGAGTTGTCTGAGGAGGCCTTAAAAATAGCTGTGAAAAGAGAAGCAAAATGCAAAGGAGAAAAAGGAAAGATATACCATTTGAATGCAGATTTCTAAAGAATAGCAAGGAAATATAAGAAAGCCCTCCTCAGTGATCAATGCAAAGAAATAGAGGAAAACAATAGAATGGGAAAGATTAGAGATCTCTTCAAGAAAATTAGAGATACGAAGGGAACTTTTCATGCAAAGATGGGCACAATCAAGGACAGAAATGGTATGGACCCGACAGAAGCAGAAGATATTAAGAAGAGGTGGCAACCAAACACCGAACTATACAAAAAGATCTTCATGACCCAGATAATTATGATGGTGTGATCACTCACCTAGAGCCAGACATCCTGGAATGTGAAGTCAAATGGATCTTAGGAAGCATCACTGTGATAAAAGCTAGTGGAGGTGATGGAATTCCAGTTGAGCTATTTCAAATCCTAAAAGATGGTGCTGTGAAAGTGCTGTACTCAATATGCCAGCAAATTAGGAAAACTCAGCAGTGGCCACAGGACTGGAAAAAGTCAGTTTTCATTCCAACCCCAAAGAAAGGCAATGCCAAAGAACGCTCAAACTACCCCACAATTGCACTCATCCCACACTCTAGCAAAGTAATACCGCAAGTTCTCCAAGCCAGGTTTCAACAGTAGGTGAACCGTGAACTTTCAGATGTTCAAGCTGGCTTTAGAAAAGGCAGAGGAACCAGAGATCAAATTGCCAACATCCATTGGATCATCAAGAAAGCAAGAGAGTTCAGAAAAACATCTACTTTTGCTTTATTGACTATGCCGAAGCCTTTGACTGTATGGATCACAACAAAGTATGGAAAATTCTTAAAAAGATGGGAATACAAGACCACCTCACCTGCCTCTTGAGAAATCTGCATGCAGGTCAAGAAGCAACAGTTAAAACTGGACATGGAGCAACAGACTGGTTTCAAATTGGGAAAGAAGTACATCAAGGTTGTATATTGTCACCCTGCTTATTTAACTTCTGTGCAGAGTACATCATGAGAAATGCTCTGCTGGATGAAGCACAAGTTGGAATCAAGATTTCTGGGAGAAATATCAATAACTGCATATATGCAGATGAAACTGCAATACTTTGGCCACCTCATGCGACGAGTTGACTCACTGGAAAAGACTCTGATGCTGGGAAAGGTTGGGGGCGGGAGGAGAAGGGGACGACCGAGATTGAGATGGCTGGATGGCATCACCGACTCTGTGGACATGAGTTTGAGTGTACTCCAGGAGTTGGTGATGGACAGGGAGGCCTGGCGTGCTGTGATTCATGGGGTCGCGGAGAGTCGGACACGACTGAGCGACTGAACTGAACTGAATGCAGATGACACCACCCTTATGGCAGAAAGCAAAGAACTAAAGAGCCTCTTGATGAAAGTGATAGAAGAGAGTGAAAAATCTGGCTTAAAACTCAACATTCAGAAAACTAAGATGATTGCATCTGGTCCCATCATTTCATGGCAAATAGATGGGGAAACAAATGGAAACAATGACAGACTTCTTTTTGGTGGGCTCCAAAATCATTGCAGATTGTGATTTCATCCATGAAAGTAAAAGATTCTCGCTCCTTGGAAGAAAAGTTATGACCAACCTAGACAGCATATTAAAAAGCAGAGACATTGCTTTGCCAACAATGGTTCATCGAGTCAAAGCTATGGTTTTTCCAGTAGTCATGTATGGGATGTGTGAGAGTTGGACTATAAGGAAAGCTGAGCACTTTAGAATTGATGCTCTTGACTTCTGGTGTTGGAGAAGACTATTGAGAGTTCCTTGGACTGCAAGGAGATCCAACCAATAAATCCTCAAGGAAATCCGTCCTGAATATTCGTAGGAAGGACTGATGCTGAAGCTGAAACTCTAGTACTTTGGCATCTGATGCGAAGAACTGATCTATTTGAAAAGACACTGATGCTAGGAAAGATTGAAGGAGAGAGGAGAAGGGGACAAGAGGATGAGATGGTTGGATGGCATCACCAACTCAATGGACATGAGTTTGAGTAAACTCTGGGAGTTTGTGATTGACAGGGAGGCCTGGCATGCTGCAGTCCATGGGGATACAAAGAGTCAGATATGACTTAGCAACTGAACTGAACTGACTCACTGACGGCTCTCTCACAAGGAGATTGGACCTCCAAGTGCTACTCCAGCTCCCTGGTGGTATCGATAGAGATTTTGTTAAGAGGTAGCTGACTCTGAGAAGGTTTTGTTCTTGGCCACTTGATCTTTCCATGTGGGATCCTCTAGTTTCAGGACTTCTACCCCTTTAGCTCCCGTATTTCTTCCCCTTCAACCAGACTTTGACACATTTATCTAGTTTTCAAGGGAGAAGGAAAAAACCCTTGGTGATCAACAATTTTAAATATTATATTTTAATTATTGTTTCACAAGTGAGCTACTGTTCTTAAAAACAAAAGCCAAGAATCTAACCTTTTTATTTTCTGGCTTCCTATAAATAAATTTTGTACTGAAACAATAGAATGATTGCTAATGTTAAAGAAGGGAGTGTCATGGTATAGTAGGGACTAAGGGGAAAATACACTGATTGATGAATAAATATATTATCCTACCATGGTATGTTGAAATATTTCTTGTATCTATGTGATTAAGGAATTGGGCATTTCCCATAAAGAATGAAGAGACAGATATTGCGAGTTTAAAATTAAAAATCAATGAGAAATCAGAAGGTTTAGATTCTTGTTTCAGTATACTGGTCATATGACCTGGGGTAAAGAATTTAATGTCTATGAACCCTAGAATCTCTCCCTTAAAAATGATGTGTAATAATATACATCTGTCTACTACCTGGGAGGTGGTATTTTATTGTAGTTAATAAGAATTTAAATTCAGTCTCTCTAATTTTTCACTTAGTCTATACCACTTATCTGTGAAATTTGCCAACTTAATCAGTCTTCCTAAGCTCCCGTTTCCTCAAGGGAGTTGTGCTTAGGACTGAATGATATCATGTATATGATACATGTCAGAGAATATGTCAGGACCCCTAGAGATGGGGTGACCATACAGAAGAGATACCCAGTGAGAACCCCAACCATCGCCATTCCCAGACACAGAAACACATTAGATCTTGTCAATCTGGAATCAATCTGAACTTTTCTTCTAAAACCCACCAGTGGTGAAACACATAGCCAATACACTAGCTTAGATTGTTTCTTTGAAATGTTTTATGTGTACTCCTCCCTATTAGACTATTGATGGTTAGAGGTGAAGGACTATATATGTATATAGTGTATGATCTTTTTAATGTGCCATTAAATTCAGTTTGCTAGTATTTTATTGAGATTTTTTGTGTCTGTGTCCATCAGGGATATGGGAGTGTTTTGTAGTTTTTAATTTTCTTCCCTTGCGGTGTCTTCTCTGACTTTGCTATCAGAGAAATGCAGGTCTAGTTTTGGAGAATCCCCTCCTCTTCAGTTCTTTGAAAGAGTTTAAGTAGGATTGGTGTATTTCTTCTTTAAATGTTTGGTAGAATTAGCCAGTGAAACCATCTGGTCCTGGATTTTGTTTGTTTGTTGGGAAATTTTTGATTACAGAGTCAATCTCCTATTCGTTATTGATCTATGTAGATTTTGTTTCTTCATAAGTCAGTCTTGGAAGGTTTTCTGTTTCTAGGAATTTATCTATTTCTTCTATGTTGTTTAACTTGTTGGCTGTAGTTGTTCATAATGGGCTCTTATTGAGAATGAATGGATAAAGAAAATATTATACACACACACATACACGCATATATGTAGACATACAGCCATAAAAAAAGAAAGAAATCTTGTCATTTGTGACAGCATAAATGAACCTTGAGGGCATTATACTAAATGAAATAAGTCAGAGAGAGAAGATAACTCATGGATGAGTTCATTACATGTGGAATCTAAGTCCAAACTCATAGATACAAGAACGTATTGATGGTTTCTAAGGGTGGGAGTGAGGGTAGGGTAACTTCTAATTATAAGATGAAGACATTCTGGAGATACAGTATATAGCTTGGTAACTGTTGTTAACAATAGTGCATTATATATTTAAAAGTTTCTGGAAGAGTATATTTTTAAAATGCTCCCCAAACTTGTGAAACAAAAGATCTAATTTTATGAGGTGATGGTTGTGTTTAATTAACCTTGTTGTAATCATGCTGCAATATATACATATATGAAATCATTACATTGTAGACCTTATATTCACAATTTTATATGTCAATCATATCTCAGTAAAGCTGGAAGAATAAAAGTACCTTCCCCTCTGCAGTTGTACTCTCAGCCATTACTTCCCAGGGTTGTCTTTTTTTACTCTCCAATTGTCCAATCCACTTTTTTTAGCTTGCCATTCAAATAACATATTTTAGAAAATCAGATCACCGACTTGTTTCAGCATTTTGTATTAAGAAAAAATAATAATCTCTGGGTGGAAATAGAGATCAAGGACAACTTTTTAAATTTAGAGCTGTTTTTTTTTTGTTTTTTTTTTTTTTTTGCTGTTCGGTTATTTCCTTTAAGAAGCTGTACTGCTTTCTTTGGTTTTCTCATATGCAGATCCCAGATTGTGACTTAATCAGTATAACAGGATGTTAAAATGGAACTCTGTATATCCTGGTTTTAGTTATATCACCAAGAACATAGTTAGCAGGGACTTTAATATTACAGAGTAAGAGGCTAGGTTACATAGCTAAAAACAGGAGAAAAAATAAGTAAATAAAAACAGTATTTGTAAGTGTTCTCTTTTAAGCTGAGATTGAAGAGACTAAAAGAGAAGTTATAGTCTCAAGAGAGAATTTTCTTTAGTGGAAGTTTTTAGGGAGGGGAGAGAATTGCTTAATCTTTACTGTAGATCTGTTAGAGTTGTTCCGATAATAGTTCCATAGAGCTTGGGGAACACAGTGAGTTACTGCCACTGGAAAAAGGTAAAGGGCCAGAAGGTGGCTGAACCAGGCTGTACAAATAAAGTGGAAAATTGCAGTTAAGAAGTCACTACATTGGGTCAAAATATATGTTTCGGGTGGGTATGATGGGATGGTCCTAAATCTTGCCCAAAAGGACTACCTAGAGAGGTGAGGAGGCCTCAACCAATATAGCCTGATGGTGTGTTAATGGCTACTCAAGGACCGAGGCAGGAATCCTAAGAAATTTTCTGTAAAATCTTCATTCATCTTCATCAGAGCAATTCAGTTCAGGGATTGTCAGTTGTATTGTTTTCCTATTGCTGCTGAAACAAATCACCACTAATTTAGTGGCTTAAAAGAATGCAGATTTATTCTCTTAAAGTTCTAGAGGTCAAAAATATGAAATCCAAGTGAGGTCAAGCTGCATTCCTTCTGGAGCCTTTTAGAGAATAATCTGTTTCTTTGCCTTTTCTATCTCCTAGAAGCCACTTGCATTCCTTGTCTGTGGCTTCTTCCTCTGTCTCCAAAGCCAATGACTTAGAATCCTCAAATCCTTCTCTCTGTACCTTTTCTTCCATCATCACTTCACCTTCCATGTCTTGGACTGTACTGACTCTTCCTCTTAGAGGGACCCTTATGATTGACATTGGACCCAACCAGATAATACAGGGTAATCTCTCCTCTTGAGATCCTTAATTAATCACTTTTTCAAAGTCCTTTTGCCATGTTCCCTGGGGAAGGGAAAGGTTATGCACTCCAGTATTCTGACCTAGAGAATTCCGTAGATTGTATAGTCCATGGGGTTGCAAAGAGTTGGACTTGACTGAACGACTTTCACTTTGCCATGTTAGGTAACATATCCACAGATTCTGGGTATTAGGACATGGATATCTTTGGGAAGCTCTTCTTCTTTCTATTATACCAGTGAAGGAAGGTAGCCTAGGAACCCACTGAAGTATCAAGAAAGGAAGAATCAACTTTAAACAAGACTAGGCTAAGCAGCAGGCTAAGAGAAGCCTGGCAGTAGCTCGAAGAGAAAAAAAATCAAGAATTTTTATTGTTTCTTGCTGCTCCTTACATCTTTTTCCATGACTCTAAAGATAAACTTCTCTTAACAAACTGGGGAGGAGAGGAGAAATACAGGCTTGGAAAATAGGAAAGAAGTGAGTTATTTCCTTTTTCTCTTCTGTTGTAATTATCCTCTCCGAGAACCATGTTCAATACAGGGTGAGGGGGATCTTTTACTGTAAATGAAATTCATAATTGATCAATACTGTGGAATGGACATTATAGTTGAAAACTCAAAATTAACAGATAATTATTTTTTATTATCTGAGAGTAACCAGACAAGTTATGCCCAGGACTCATCTAAAGGTGTTTTTAAATTGGCCCCTAAAACTAGACTTAAATAAACAGTGCCAATGGAGAAGATGGCAGAATTAAGGTGTTTCCATATTGAACTTTTGAAGATTATATTTCTTCAAGGTTGGTTGAATGGTTGTATACATAGTATATAACAATGATGGCTATATACTATAATCTTAATTTTGTCTTATGACCATAAAACCCTGACAACCAAAAGATGAAAAAGGTTAACTTGTGCTTGGACTGTTAAAAGGCATTATCCTGAACCAGCATTATAAATTTTAATTCCTGAATTTTTGAAGGCTAAGAAAAGCTTTAAAGGCAAGCAAAGACAAAAAAAAAAAAAGTGAACCTAGACACTTTGTAGATAAGTAATTGTCGACAGTTTGAGTACGAGCAAAAATAAGAACACTTGAAGTGGCAAGACTTGGAACCACTGATACCATATAATATGACAGTAAAGCCCAGAAATTGCCAAGGGGGAATAGAAAAGAAAATGTACTAATAAAAGCAGAACTATAGTTTGGGTATATTTAATGAAAGGGCACACTTAAACATCCTCTTGGTATTAAGGTAACACAGCGACGGCATGTCAGTGAAATAGAATACCTCTTCTGACTAGTCCACGAAGGACTACTTCCCTCTCAATACCTTAGTTACCTCTGAAGTCTTTGTTGATCTACAACACAATACTACACTGATGTTCATTACATCTTGACCAAACAAAAAAGAAAGGTTTCTTTCCAAAGTACACCATTTTCTATGGCAGGAACATGAATAACACATTTTACAAAGATTGACATAATTTTTTTTTTCAAATAAAAAAGCTGTTTCTCCATAGTAATTACCAAACTCCAATATGTCTAGTCGGGAAAACCACTAGGCCATTCATGTATGACCTAAATCAAATCCCTTATGACTATACAGTGGAGTGAGAAATAGATTTCAGGGACTAGATCTGATAGACAGAGTGCCTGATGAAATATGGACGGAGGTTTGGGACATTGTACAGGAGACAGGGTTCAAAACAATCCCAAGAAAAAGAAATGCAAAAAAGCAAAATGGCTGTCTGAGGAGGCCTTACAAATAGCTGTGAAAAGAAGAGAAGTGAAAAGCCAAGGAGAAAAGGAAAGATATCCCCATTAAATGCAGAGTTCCAAACAATAGCAGGGAGTATAAGAAAGCCTTCCTCAGCAATCAATGCAAAGAAATAGAGGAAAACAATAGAATGGGAAAGACTAGAAATCTCTTCAAGAAAATTCGTGATATCAGGGGATCATTTCATGCAAAGATGGGCTCAATAAAGGACAGAAATGGTATGGACCGAACAGAAGCAGAAGATATTAAGAAGAGGTGGCAAGAATACACAGAAGAACTGTACAAAAAAGATCTTCACAACCCAGATAATCACAAGGGTGTGATCACTGACCTAGAGCCAGACATCCTGGAATGTGAAGTCAAGTGGGCCTTAGAAAGCATCACTACAAATAAAGCTAGTGGAGGTGACGGAATTCCAGTTGAGCTATTTTAAACTCCAATGTTCATCGCAGCACTGTTTATAATAGCCAGGACATGGAGCAACCTAGATGTCCCTCTGCAGACGAATAGATAAGAAAGCTTTGGTACATATACACAGTGGAATATTACTCAGTCATTATACTTTGGCCACCTCATGCGACGGGTTGACTCACTGGAAAAGACTCTGATTCTGGGAAAGGTTGGGGGCGGGAGGAGAAGGGGACGACTGAGAATGAGATGGCTGGATGGTATCACCGACTCTGTGGACATGAGTTTGAGTGAACTCAGGGAGTTGATGATGGATTCATGGGGTCGCGGAGAGTCAGACACGACTGAGCGACTGAACTGAACTGAACTGAACTGAACCATTCAGATATGACCTAAATCAAATCCCTTATGATTATACAGTGGAAGTAAGAAATAGATTTAAGGACTAGATCTGATAGATAGAGTGCCTGATGAACTCTCGACGGAGGTTCTTGACATTGTACAGGAGACAGGGACCAAGACCATACCCATGGAAAAGAAATGCAAAAAAGCAAAATGGCTGTCTGAGGAGGCCTTAAATAGCTGTGAAAAGAAGAGAAGCAAAAAGCAAAGGAGAAAAGGAAAGATATAAGCATCTGAATGCAGAGTTCCAAAGAATAGCAAGGAGAGATAAGAAAGCCTTCCTCAGTGATCAATGCAAAGAGGAAAACAACAGAATAAGAAAAACAAGAGATCTCTTCAAGAAAATCAGAGATTCCAAGGGAATATTTTATGCAAAAATGGGCTCGATAAAGGACAGAAATGGTATGGACCTAACAGAAGCAGAAGATATTAAGAAGAGGTGGCAAGAATACACAGAAGAACTGTACAAAAAAGATCTTCACGACCAAGATAGTCACGATAACGTGATCACTGACCTAGAGCCAGACATCTTGGAATGTGAAGTCAAGTGGGCCTTAGAAAGTATCACTATGAACAAAGCTAGTGAAGGTGATGGAATTCCAGTTGAGCAATTTCAAATCTTGAAAGATGATGCTGTGAAAGTGCTGCACTCAATATGCCAGCAAATTTGGAAAACTCAGCAGTGGCCACAGAACTGGAAAAGGTCAGTCTTCATTCCAATCCCAAAGAAAGGGAATGCCAAAGAATTCTCAAACTACTGCACAATTGCAATCATCTCACACACTAGTAAACTCATGCTGAAAATTCTCCAAGCCAGGCTTCAGCAATACATGAACCGTGAACTCTCAGATGTTCAAGCAGGTTTTAGAAAAGGCAGAGGCACCAGAGATCAAATTGCCAACATCCACTGGATCATGGAGAAAGCAAGAGAGTTCCAGAGAAACATCTATTTCTGCTTCATTGACTATGCCAAAGCCTTTGACTGTGTGGATCACAATAAACTGTGGAACATTCTGAAAGAAATGGGAATACCAGACCATCTGACCTGCCTCTTGAGAAACCTGTATGCAGGTCAGGAAGCAACAGTCAGAACTGGACATGGAACAACAGACTGGTTCCAAAAAGGAAAAGGAGTACGTCAAGGCTGTATATTGTCACCTTGCTTATTTAACTTCTATGCAGAGTACCTCATGAGGAACGCTGGGCTGGAAGAAGCACAAGCTGGAATCAAGATTGCCAGGAGAAATATCAATAACCCCAGATATGCAGATGATATTACCCTTATGGCAGAAAGTGAAGAGGAAGTCAAAAGCCTCTTGATGAAAGTGAAAGAGGAGAGTGAAAAGGTTGGCTTGAAGCTCAACATTCAGAAAACAAAGATCATGGCATCTGGTCCCATCACTTCACGGCAAATAGATGGGGAAACCATGGAAACAGTGTCAGACGTTATTTTTTGGGGCTCCAAAATCACTGCAGATGCTGATTGCAGCCATGAAATTAAAAGACGCTTACTCCTTGGAAGGAAAGTTATGACCAACCTTGATAGTATATTAAAAAGTAGAGACATTACTTTGCCAACCAAGGTCGGTCTAGTCAAGGCTATGGTTTTTCCCGTGGTCATGTATGGATGTGAGAGTTGGACTGTGAAGAAAACTGATCGCCGAAGCAGTGATGCTTTTGAACTGTGGAGCTGGAGAAGACTCTTGAGAGTCTCTTGTACTGCTAGCAGATTCAACCAGTCCATTCTAAGGGAGATCAATCCTGGGTGTTCATTGGAAGGACTGATGCTAAAGCTGAAACTGCAATACTTTGGCCACCTCATGCGACGAGTTGACTCACTGGAAAAGACTCTGATTCTGGGAAAGGTTGGGGGCGGGAGGAGAAGGGGAAGGCAGAGAATGAGATGGCTGGATGGCATCATCGACTCTGTGGACATGAGTTTGAGTGAACTCCGGGAGTTGGTGATGGACAGGGAGGCCTGGCGTGCTGTGATTCATGGGGTCGCCGAGAGTCAGACACGACTGAGCGACTGAACTGAACTGAACTGAAAAAGAATGCATTTGAATCAGTTCTAATGAGGTGGATGAAACTAGAGCCTATTATACAGGGTGAAGTAAGCCAGAGAGAAAAACACCAATACAGTATACTAACACATATTATGGAATTTAGAAAGATGGAAATGATAACCCTGTATACGAGAAAGCAAAAGAGACACAGATGTATAGAACAGTCTTTTGGACTCCATGGGAGAGAGTGAGGGTGGGATGATTTGGGAGAATGGCATTGAAACATGTATATTATCATATGTGAAATGAATTGCCAGTTCAGGGTCGATGCATGTTATAGGATGCTCGGAGCTGGTGTGCGGGGATGACCCAGAGGGAAGATAAGGGGACGAGGCGGGTGGGAGGTGGGGGTTCAGGAAGGGGAACTCATGTACATCCGGGGCAGATTCATGTCAATGTATGGCAAAACCAACCAATATAATATTGTAAAATAATTAGCCTCCAATATATAAAAAAAATAAAAAAAAAAAGAAAGATGATGCTGTGAAAGTGCTGCACTCAATATGCCAGCAAATTTGGAAACCTCAGCAGTGGCCATAGGACTGGAGAAGGTCAGTTTTCTTTCCAATCCCAAATAAAGGCATTGCCAAAGAATGTTCAAACTACCACAAAATTGCACTCATCACACATGCTAGTAAAGTCATGCTCAAAATTCTCCAAGCTAGGCTTCAACAATACATGAACCATGAATTTCCAGATGTTCAAGCAGATTTTAGAAAAGGCAGAGGAACCAGAGATCAAATTGCCAGCATCCACTGGATCATCGAAAAAGCAAGAGAGTTCCAGAAAAACATCTATTTTTGCTTTATTGACTATGCCAAAGCCTTTGACTGTGTGGATCACAAAAAACTGGAAAATTCTGAAAGAGATGGGAATACCAGACCACCTGACCTGCTTCTTGGGAAACCTGTATGCAGGTCAGGAAGCAACAGTAGAACTGGACATGGAACAAGAGACTGGTTCCAGAGAGGAAATATACGCCAAGGCTGTATATTGTCACCCTGCTTATGTAACTTATATGCAGAGTACATCACGAGAAATGCTGGGCTGGAAAAAACACAAGCTGGAATCAAGATTGCCGGGAGATATATCAATAACCTCAAATATGCAGATGACACCACCCTTATGGCAGAAACTGATGAAGAACTAAAGAGCCTTTGATGAAAGTGAAAGAGGAGAGTGAAAAAGTTGGCTTAAAGCTCAACATTCAGAAAACAAAGATCATGGCATCTGGTCCCATCACTTCATGGGAAATAGATGGGGAAACAGTGGAAACAGTGGCTCAGTGGCTAACTATTTTTTTGGGCTCCAATATCACTGCGGATGCTGATTGCAGCCATGAAATGAAAAGACGCTTACTCCTTGGAAGGGAAGTTATGACCAACCTAGACAGCATATTAAAAAGCAGAGACATTACTTTGTCAAGAATGGTCCATGTAGTCAAGGACTATGTGAGATTTGGACTATAAAGATCTGAGTGCAGAGGAATTGATGCTTTTGAACTGTGGTGTTGGAGAAAACTCTTGAGAGTCCCTTGGATTGTAAGGAGATCCAACCAGTCCATCCTAAAGGAGATAGTCCTGGGTGTGCATTAGAAGGACTGATGTTGAAGCTGAAACTCCAATACTTTGGCCACCTGTGCAAAAAGCTGACTCACTTGAAAAGACCCTGTTGCTGAGAAGGATTGAGGGCAGGAGGAGAAGGGGATGACAGAGGATGAGATGGTTGGATGGCATCACTACTCAATTGACATTAGTTTGGGGAAACTCCGGGAATTGGTGATGACAGGGAGGCCTGGTCTTATGTGATTCATGGGGTCGCAAAGATTCAGACATGACTGAGCAACTGAACTGAACTGAATATATCTCCCAATGATCCTACTGTGCTAGTATTCTTTCCCTCCTGCATTATATCAGGGCTTGCTCCAAGTGACCAGTAGAATACAATGAAAGTGGTGATGTGTGATATTTGGAGTCTAAAAGGCCTTGCAAATTCTGCCTTGTTCTTTCGGATCTCTTCCTTTGGAAGCCAGCCGCTGTGCTGTGAGATTACCCAAGCAGCCCCGTAGAGAAGCTCATGTGGAGAGGATCTGTAGTCCCAGTCAATGGCCAACACCAATTTTCCAGGCCCCTGAACAAGCCATATTGGAAATGGATCCTCCAAGCTGTCTGATAACTGCAGTCCCACTCAATATCTAGCTATAAGTCTCATTCTAGACTCTGAGATACAACCACTAAGTTAGCCATGACTTAATTCATGATCCACAGGACTGTGAGAGATTATAAATGGATGTTGTTACTTTAAATCACTGTATTTTAATGTGCTCTCTTACATAGCAATGAATTATGAATATATTCACCCTTAAAAAGTAAAATATCAATCAGCTGTGCACCTAAGAGATACTGTACAATTTATCCTTCAAATATCAGTATTTCAAGTGGCTAAACTGGTAATGTAATTATGTTTCTTTTTTTAATTGATTTCATTGCATGGCTTAGTCTCTTCTATCAAAACATGGAATGGTAGCTAGTGGAAGAAAAATATCCACAAGCCCTCAGACTATTACCAGTGGTCACCAAACTGTTTGACATATCACTGAGCATTTCTGATCTATTTAAATAAGTGCCCTTTTTCAGCAGAAAAAAATTTGGATGTCTAGAAAAGAAAGGCTGGATTGAAAAAAATATTTTGATTCATGCAAAGAAGATAGTGAGGTACATGTACTTTATAATATAGACATACACACATACACATGTGTCTGTATGTGGTATGTTATTATATCTTAATTTAACTCTGTGGCCTCTCCTCACAGTGGTTTGAACTACATGTGATATAGGATGAGAAGAAAAGAAAAACAGTATTCAGTTTTAATTGTATTCAGTTAAATACAATTCAGAGCAAATAATTCATCATTATTATAGCAATTACTCTTTAATTTTTTTCTATCTCTCTAAGCAGGAACACAAATCAGTTCATTTTGAGAGTGGAACATCCTTATTATTTCATATTAGATCCTTTCTTTTGTTATTAAAAAAATAAACTACATTGGCTCCTTCCACCTCTCTCCCCATTCATAAAGCAGATTATATGTTCTCTTCATCTCTCCCAAAATTTTGATGCCAGACCAAGAGATCCATAGCAGTGGATGGGCCAAAGTGGTTGTGCATCCATTTTCTAAAATGTATAGATTGTTTTGATAGTAGTTGACAAATAATTTTCCTCCAGCTGTTAATACATGGGCAAGTCATTTATGTTCAACACATTTATCATAATCATAAACAATTGGTATGTTTAAAACAGATAACCAAGGACCTACTGTATAGCACAGGGAACTTCTACCTAATACTCTGTAATAACCTAAATGGGAAAAAAATTAGAAAATAAAGTAGATACATATTACATATGGCTGAGTTGCTTTGCTATGTACCTGAAATTAACATGACAATGTAAAAATATATATATTTTTATTATCCTTCAATTAAAAAGTGGCAAAAAAATTTTTTTAAGGTTTTAAATGGAAAAGAAAGCAATTACTTGAGATTCATAAAATACTTATTTGAAATGAAAATATAAATTTTCATCAATTACATTATTGAATTTTTATAAGTACATATCAAAGTACTTCAATGCTGCAACATATTTATCTTATGGTTCATGCCTTCTAGGGGCTCACATTCTAATAGCTGACACTACATAAAGATATAAGACAAGTTAAATAACATAAATTTTATTTCAGAATTTAGCAACCATTAAATATTATGCATGCTTATTTTAAAATGAAAAACTTAAAAAATCTGAGTGGCAGTTTACATCTTAAAATTAATTTTTCTTTACTTTTTCATGTGACCTTTTCTTCAGTGCATTTTTAGAAAACTAGGTAAACACTAAGAAAAACGTTATATTAATTGTTTTCTTCCAGTAATTTAGACTGTTTAATTTTACTATATTCAACTGACATTTTTGTTTGAAGAAAACTTCCTTTTTCATTACAGTGAATGATATCCTAGTTGTTTGTTGTTATTATTTATCAATGGAACAATGATTGACAGTGTTGCTCAGTTTGGGTTCAGAGAAATGACACAGAGACCACTATGGGACTGTGGCAAGAGAAATGAGAGCAGGTAAAGAGCCCAGTAAGTTGAGGAAGTTTGGAAATACTTGGTCATAGACACATTCATTGGCAACTGAACTCACTTGCTTCTGATTGAAAATTACTATAAACTCCTAAAGCTACACACCCATTTTCCTTACAACTCTGGCAATAACTGGCTGCTTGATTTACAGTACATTTATTAACTATTTTGACATGTAAATATCTATAAATGGGTTAAGAATATCTACCTGGGGCTTCTGTGGTGGCTCAGTGATAAAGAATCCACCTGCCAATGCAGGTGACGCAAGTTCAATCCCTGGTCCAGGAAGATCCCACACACCGAGGAGCTAGGCCTATGAATTTTCTCAATGTAGCTAAAAATGTTTGGAGGAATATCACCAAAAAAAAATAGAAGATAGTCACTAATGATACTGTCTCCTATTTTGAAGCAGTGGTTTGATTAAAGGAGGGCGGAGAGGGAGAGGTGGACAGAGCTGGACTGAAATCTACCACATCCCTGGCAGATGTAGTCTACTATAAGGATTTGGGAATTTTATAATTAAGGCCTTCTGGGGAGATGAAACATTTACCTGCTGGCTTTATTTTTTCTAAGAATCTCTCTAAATTTGTTCTCACTTTTGTTCTTCAGCACACATTATAAAAAAAAGTATATACTTTTGAATAAGTTGCAAGTGAAACAGGCTCTGTTCATCAACCTGTACTTTCTCAATTTCTGTATTTTCAAGGTTCCCAGAGTAAGCATTTTAGTTCAAAAGTAGGCTCCAAAGAATTTAGGTTTGACCAGGCTGAGGTGAGAAATCTGCCCAATCTGGGGCTGGTCCTGGTGGTTCCTCTTCACATTGGAATTGGTTCTGTATGGATTCTGCTGTGTTTAATGGTATCATCCAAACTTTCTGAGGTTTTACCCCAGCTTTGTTCAATTTTCAGCTATAACATATCTAAGAGTATAAAAACTTCATACATTATATAAATCTGCAATTGAAAATTTTTATTTTTATTTTTTTTAATTTTTTAATTTTTATTTTTATTGGAGGCTAATTATTTTACAATATTATATTGGTTGGTTTTGCCATACATTGACATGAATCTGCCTCGGGTGTACATGAGTTCCCCCTCCCGAACCCCCGTCCCACCTCCCTCCTCCCCTTATCCTCCCTCTGGGTCATCCCCGCACACCAGCCCCGAGCATCCTGTAACATGCATCGACCCTGAACTGGCGATTCGTTTCACATATTATAATACACATGTTTCAATGCCATTCTCCCAAACCATCCCACCCTCACCCTCTCCCACAGAGTCCCAAAGACTGTTCTATACATCTGTGTCTCTTTTGCTGTCTCGTATACAGGGTTATCATTTCCATCTTTCTAAATTCCATATATATGCCTTAGTATATTGTATTGGTGTTTTTCTTTCTGGCTTACTTCACTCTGTATAATAGGCTCTAGTTTCATCTACCTCATTAGAACTGGTTCAAATGCATTCTTTTTAATGGCTGAGTAATACTCCATTGTGTATATGTACCAAAGCTTTCTTATCCATTCGTCTGCAGATGGACATCTAGGTTGCTTCCATGTCCTGGCTATTATAAACAGTGCTGCAATGAACATTGTGTCTCTTTCAATTCTGGTTTCCTCGGTGTGTATGCCCAGGAGTGTGATTGCTGGATCATATGGCAGTTCTAGTTCCAGTTTTTTGAACTGCCAAGCCAAAGGGGAATTAAAAGTTTTTGTTGTTGATCAGTCACTAAGTCATGTCTGACTCTTTGCAACCCCATGGGCTTCAGCATGCCAGGCTTCCCTGTCCTTCACCATCTCCCAGAGTTTGCTTAAACTCATGTCCATTGAGTCGGTGATGCCATCCAGCCATCTCATTCTCTGTCATCCCCTTCTACTTCTGCCTTCAGTTTTTCCCAGCATCAGGGTTTTTTTACAGTGAATTGGCTCTTCACATCAGATGGCCAAAGTATTGGAGCTTCAGCTTCAGAATTAGTCCTCAGAGTTTATTTCCTTTAAGATTGACTGGTTTGACCTCCTTGCTGTCCAAGGGACTCTCAAGAATCTTCTCCAACACCACAGTTTGAAAGCATCAGTTCTTTGGTGCTCAGGCCTTCTTTATAGTCCAACTCTTACATTCATACATAACTACTGGAAAACCATAGCTTTTATTATATGGACCTTTGCAAAGTGATGTCTCTACTTTTTAATACGCCATCTAGGTTTGTCATAGCTTTTCTTCCAAGGAGTAAGTGTCTTTTAATCTCATTGCTGTAATCATTGTCCATAGTGATTTTGGAGCCCAAGAAGATAAAATCTGCCATGGTTTCCATTTTTTCCCCATCTATTTGCCGTAAGTGATAGAACCGGATGCCATGATTTTAGTTATTTGAATGTTGAGTTTTAAACCAGCTTTTTCACTCTCCTCTTTCACTCTCATCAAGAGGCTATTTAGTTCTTCTTTGCTTTCTGCCATTAGGGTGGTATCATCTGCATATCTGAGGTTGTTGATATTTCTCTCAGCAACCTTGATTCCAGCTTGTTCTTCATCCAACCTGGCATTTCACATGATATACTCTGCATAGACTGATGCTAAAGCTGAAACTCCAGTACTTTGGCCACCTCATGCGAAGACTTGACTCATTGGAAAAGACTGATGCTGGGAGGGATTGGGAGCAGGAGTAGAAGGGAACGGCAGAGGATGAGATGGCTGGATGGCATCACCGACTCGATGGACATGAGTTTGAGTGAACTCCAGGAGTTGGTGATGGACAGGGAGGCCTGGTGTGTTGCGATTCATGGGGTCGCAAAGAGTCGGACATGACTGAGCGACTGAACTGAACTAAACTGAACTCTGCATAGAAGTTAAATAAGCCAGGTGACAATATACACCCTTGACATACTCCTTTCCCAGTTTTGAACCAATCTGTTGTTTCATGTCTGGTTCTAACTGCTGCTCCTTGACCTGCATACAGGTATCTCAGGAGATAGGTAAGGTGATCTGGTATTCCCATTTCTTTAAGAATTTTCCAGTTGGTTGTGATCCACACAGTCAAATGTGCTAGTGTAGTCAGTGAAGTAGATGTTTTTCTGGAATTCCTTTGCTTTTTCTAAGTTTCAACAAATACTGGCAGTTTGGTCTCTCATTCCTCTGTGTTTTGTAAATCCAGCTTGTACATTTGGTAGCGCAGCTGGTAAAGAATCTGCCAGCAATGCAGGGGACCCTGGTGCGATTTGTGGGTCAGGAAGATCTCTTAGAGAAGGGGTAGGCTACTCACTCTAGTATTCTTGGGCTTCTCTGGTAGCTCAGATGGAAAATAATGTGCCTGTAGTGTGGGAGACCTGGGTCTGATCCCTGGGTGGGGAAGATCCCCTGGAGGAGGGCATGGAAAGTCACTTCAGTTTTCTTGCCTAGAGAATCCCATGGACAGAGGAGCCTGGTGGGCTATAGTACATGGGGTGGCAAAGAGTCAGACACTCTTGAGCAACTAAGCACACAGGCACACACATCTGGAAGTTCTCAATTCATGTGCTGTTGAAGCTTAGCTTGGAGAATTTTGAGCATTACTTTGTTAGCATGTGAAATGAGCACAGTCATGTCATCATTTGAACATTCTTTGGCATTGCCCTTCTTTGAGATTGGAATGAAAACTGACCTTTTCCAGTCCTGTAATCACTGGTGAGTTTTCCAAATTTGCTGGCATATTGAGTGCAGCACTTTCATAGCATCATCTTTTTTTAAGACTTGAAATAGCTCAGCTGGAATTCCATCACCTCCTCCACAGTTGTTTATAGTAATGCTTCCCCTAAAGGCCCACTTGACTTCACAATCCAGGCTGTCTGTCTCTAGGTGAGTGACCATCCCCTCATGGTTATCCAGGTCATTAAGACCTTTTTTGTACAGTTCTTCAGCTAGACAGGATTTATACAGTTTACTTTATTCCTGTCTGATGATACTCATCTGTTTATCTCCTTGTTGCTGTTTGGTTGCTCAGTCATTTCTGACTCTTTTGCAACCCTACGAACTGTAGCCGGCCAGGCTTCTCTGTCCATGGTATTCTCCAGGCAAGAACACTGGAATGGGCTGCCATTTCCTTCTCCAGCAGATTTTCCCAGTCCAGGGATAGAACCTGCATTTCAGGCAGATTCTTTACCAGTGAGCCACCTGGGAAGCCCTTGCTTACCTTCTACATGGGGTCAATTTTGTATGATAATACATAACCTGTGCTTTTCAAATCACCTCTAGAAAATACACACACACACACACACATGATATTTCTCAGCCATAAAAACAAAAGAAATTCTGCCATTTCTATCAACATGGTAAACCTAAGGTATTATGCCTAGTGACATAATTCAGAGAAACCAAATACTCTGTTATCATTTATACACAAAATCTAAGAAGTAAAACAAATGAATATAACAAAAAAGAAACAGACTCACAAATATAGAGAACTAGTGATTACCAGTATGGAGTGGAATGTGGGAGGGGCAAAATAGAGGTATGAAATTAAGTGACACAGACTTCTATCTATAAAATAAATGAGCAACAAAGATACATTGTGCAGCCCAGGGAAATATAGTCATTATTTTGTAATAACTTTAAATGGAGTATTATCTATAAAAATATTGAATCTTTATGCTATATACCTGAAACTAATATTGTATATCTTTAATAAATATATATTTAAATTTATAAATATATTTATACCTGTATTAATATATATCAATAATTTATTAATGCAATAGAATGTTATAAATGTTATTAATTATTTATTGGTAATTTATATGTACTTAAATATTTAAATTAATTCCAAGCTGGCATTAATATAGCAACTTGCCATATTTAAATAATTAAATTCAGAATTCAAAACCTCAGGCACCTGGCTCAGTGGTAAAGAATCCGCCTGCCAGTGCAAGCAGCACAGGAGACTCGGGCTTGATCCCTGGTCAGGAAGATCCCCTGGAGATGGAAATGGCAACCCACTCTAATATTCTTGCCTGGGAAATCTCATGGGCAGAGGAGCCTGATGGGCTACAGCCCATGGGATCGCAAAGAGTTGGACTTGCCTAAGTATGCACACACACAAATTGCACTAATCTCACTTCAAATTCTCAGTAGTGACAGCTCACAGACTGCATATTTAGAACATTTCTGTCATTACATGGAGTTCTGTTAGATGGCTCTTGAAACTGTACTCTGAAGAATTACTCAATCTTTATTTTATAGTCCATGCCTCCTTTAAAAGACAGTTAGATAACAACGATGATACTTCTAAGGAAGTGTTCTAAACAGTAATATGAAAAGGGAGTTTTGAAAGTTATTGGATAAAAGAAAGATGAAGGCAGGAGGGAGGAAGAAAGGAAAGAAAAATGGAGGGAGGGAAGGAGGAAGGAGGGTAGGAAGGGAGGGAGGGGTAGAGGGAAGAAGAGAAACTTTCTGTGTATCAGTGCCTTTCTTACATACAATACCATATTAAATTTTAATGACAAACGCTGGGACTAAGCTTGTTTGAATTCAAGTGAAATACTCCCTTCACTAATATTCAACAGCCTCCTTTGGGATAGCTTAACTAATTGTTCTACTGAATTGGCTTATTAGGCTAGGACTATGTAACTATAGCATAATCTTATTGGGGGAAAAAAAGAAATAATATGGTTAGTTCTTCTGCCTGGGTTACATTTTCATGACTATGCCAAGGGCAGTGACCCGGTATTACCACTTGCAGAATGTTAATTAAGATAGCCCACGGATACAGTAAATTTTTTTACACTCTTTATGAAATCATATAGATATGACCTAAAAGTTCACTTCTCTAAGTAGACATTTCTCTGTAAGAGTATAGCTCTAAAATAATATTACTGCTTCAAATTAGACATAGGAGTATGACATGATTTTGTGTAACTTATGATGAATTAATGATCTAAGGAAATTTTTACTTCCAACTTCCTCTGATAAGTGCACTCTGAGCCTCGTAAGTATAGAACAAATAATTTTTCATGAACTGGACATTATGGTAAATTTTCTTTACCTTAGCTTTTATGCATATGTAATTATTCCACAGTTTTAATACATGTGAGATTAAGGATCTGTTTGCAGAGTTTGAGACAAGTTTAAAAGACATAAACTTAAAAGAATCCAACTAAATGTGTTGTGTGATGTTTGTAATATGCAAAGGAAGACATATTAATAAAAAGATAATATTTTAAAAATCACTGCTTCTTAAAGCACAAGGAGTGATTTTGCAAGGATTACATTTCTGAGCAGTGCTAGATCTGGGCAAAATTTGATGAAGGTGAATTCTATTTTCTAATCTGTTTTTTTCATTCTTTCTTTTTATATGTTTTCTGAATCTTCTTATTTTCTTTTATCAGTCTGTCTACCTCTGCACAAAGATGGCAAGTGTCTTAGGCTGCCCTTAGGTGGCCCAGAGCTTTTTACTTCTGGACCCTACCTTAATGGACACTCAGTCTTCAGGCTTCCCTGGTCCCCCAAAATGTTTACCTGTCTGAACAAACTTATTGTTTAAAGAAATATTTGCTCATCCCAGAAAAGGTTTAAATGTTAACCTTTGTCTTCAACTTCAGTTAACAAAAAGAATTTCATGAAAATTGTAGAAAGTTGTAGAAAACTGTTTCTTTCTTGCCTTGAATGCATTACTGGAATGCCTACTTATTATTATTGTTTTATTGATCTGTAATTCACATTCCATAAATACATCTTTTAAAGCATAAAATTCAGTGGTTTTTAGTATATTTGCAGAGATTTAAACCATCGTCACTGTCTAATTTTGGAACTTTTTTCATCACTCTAAAAAGAAACTCCATACCCATTAGGATTCTGTCTGTTCCTCACTTCATTCCTTAACAGCCACTGAATTTACTTTCAGTGAAAGAACATCTCAATGAATTTACCTATCCTGGGTATTTCTTAGCAGTAGAATCATGCACTCTGTGACCTTTTGTTTCTGACTTTTTTCCTTTAAAAAGCATAACCTTTTCAAGATTTATCCCTGTGGTAGCATATATCTGTGCTTCATTTTATTATTAAATCATATTCTACTGTATAGGTTTATTACATTTGTTTTCAGTTTATCAGTTGGGTTCATCATTAGGGTTGCTTGTCCTTTTTTAGCTATTACAGATAATGCTACAATGGACATTCACGTACAGCTATTTTGTAGGTACAGTTTTCAGTTTTGGAGAGTACAAATCTAGGAGTAAAATTCTTGGATAATATAGTAACACTCAGTTTAACTCTTTTAGGAACTGCCCAAGTGTTTTCCAAAGATTATGATGGTTCATATTCTCATCAACAAACCTTCTTTTCCTTTTTGTTTATTTTTTTATTTTAGTTGCAATACTGGGTGTGAAATAGTACCCCACTGTGATTTTGATTTGCATTAACATAATGATACTGAGCACCTTTTCATGTGTTTATTGACCATTTGTGTATGTTCTTTGTAGAAACCCCTATTCAAGCCCTATGGCCATTTTTTAATTGGGTTATATTTTTATGTTTAAGTCATGATTGTTCTTATATATTCCAGTCACTAGAGTCCATCAGATGCATAATTTGCAAACATTTTTTCCCCATTCTGCAGATTATCTTTTCACTTTCTCAATGGTAACCTTTGAAACACAAAAGTTTTAAATTCTGATGAAGTCCAGTTAATTTTTTCTTTTGTCTCCTGTTTGTACTTGTGGTGTCTAAACAGCCACTGCCGAATCCAAGTTAATGAAGATATATGCCTGGGTTTTCTATTATGCATTTTTTTTTTTATAATTTTGGCTCTTACATTTAGGTGTTTGATTCATTTTGAATAAATTTTTGTATGAAGGGTGAATTAGAGGTTCACCTTCATTCTTTCATATGTGGATGTCAAGTTTTCCTAGCACCATTTATAGAAATTCTTTTATTTCTCCTTTGAATTGCCTTGGTTCTCTTGTCAAAAAATTAATTAACTGTAAGTGTAAAGGTTTATTTCTGAGCTCTTGATTCTGTTTAATTAATCTATATATCTGCCCTTATGCCATACTGCATTGCTTTGACTACTGTAGCTAGATAATAAGTTTTGAACTTAGAAAATTTGAGTCATTTTACTTTATTATTCTTTTGAAAGACGGTTCTGGTTATTTTTAAAATTTTTAATTTTCATATGAATTTTAGAATCATTTTGTCAATTTAAAAAAATCCAGCTTTGACTTTGATACAGACTGTGTTGAACCTATACATCATTTGGAGGTGTATTACCGTCTTAACAATATTAAGTTTTCCAGTCTATGAACATAGCATACCTTTTGATTTATTTATGTTCTCCTCAATGTACAGATTTTTCATTTAATCTATTCTTAAATATGTTATTCCTTTTGTTGCTATGATAAATAGACTTATTTGCTTAATTACACTTTTACATGTTACTAGTACATAGCTATACGATTGATTTTGTGTTTGATCTTATATCCTGCAATATTGCTGAAATCGTTTATTAGCCCTAATTAGTTTTTATAGCACATGCTCACTGTTAATATTATTTTTAACACTGTATTTTAGACAGTATTATTGACCTGTTTTAATAGTCAGCAATCAATGCTGCTGCTAAGTCACTTCAGTCATGTCCGACTCTGTGTGACCCCATAGACGGAAGCCCACCAGGCTCCCCCGTCCCTGGGATTCTCCAGGCAAGAACACTGGAGTGGGTTGCCATTTCCTTCTCCAATGTGTGAAAGTGAAAAGTGAAAGTGAAGTCGCTCAGTCGTGTCCGACCCTTAGCGACCCCACAGACTGCAGCCTACCAGGCTCCTCCATCCATGGGATTTTCTAGGCAAGAGTACTGGAGTGGCTTGCCATTGCCTTCTCCGCAGCAATCAATAAGATACTTAAATAGTCTCATGATGTGGTCAGCTCTGTATTATCTCTACAGTTATAATGACTAAATTCTGAGAGGTTAGATTACTTATGTAAGGTCTAATGTATAATTTGTTGATCCCAAGGTGACAATGCTCATGTGGCTCTCTTTCAGGTACATGTCCTTTCATTTATCTCTACATTTGTCAGGTTCCAACAGGACAGTTGTGGAAAGGGTATAGGACTAGTATATGTTGAAGGAGAGTCAGATTTACAGCTGTTTCCATAGTTCTCTGAAAATCTAGAAGTGACATGACAGAATTTTTCTTATGATAGTCTAATAACATGACAGTGACTGAGAGATCATAAAAAAATCACTGGAATCAAATTCCCAAATCTCCAGTTCACCTGATACTATAAAAACTTGAGTCTTCAGCTTTCTCTACACTGAGGTACTATCTGATTTATTTAAAACCAGAAGCAAATTAATTTCATCTTGGAGGCAGAGAGATATAGTCTGTAAATATATATGTATATTGCATAAAGATCCTATTTTCAACTGCTCTGTAAAATTTACTTCCTAATTGAGTACATGTTGTACCAAAAACATTAACATTTATCAGAAATGATAAGCTCAAATTTTATGTCCATGTATTATTAGACACTAATTTTTCTAGCAGAGTTATATCCAGACAATATTTTCATGTTATCTTTAGCAAAACCCGTGGTCTTACTGAAGCTAGGCAATTCTTACCTTTGCTATGAAACTACAAATACGATTCTGAGTCAATACCTTTTAATGACTATTCCCTATTTATGGATATTAGATTCATACTTAACACTAAATTTAGTTCAGCCTGAGGCATAAGTGGACTACATTTGCTCCTTTTGTCTTGTCATGCTAATTACTGCCAATCTCTATAGACTAATCAAGCATTCAAACTGCCATTATAATCAGACTAAACATTGCACACACATGAAGATGAACAAACACACAAACTCACAGGCTCAACCTAAGAAATGCATTTTTCGTTTCACAGTATTACAAATTTAGTGAATGATAACGGTAACCCATTCCAGTATTCTTGCCTGGAGAATCCCATGGACGGAGAAGCCTGGTAGGCTACAGTCCACAGGGTCGCAAAGAGTCGGACACGACTAAGCGATGGAACGGAAGGAACGGAATGATATTATAAAAACCGAAAATGTAAAATATGTTCTAATCTTTAGAATTATTTTAAAATTTATAATGCAATATCCTATAACATGAATATGGTTATGAAATTTCTAGATGAAATCTGACATTTTCTGTTTTGATAATAAATCTATTGATGAAGTTCAGGGTGACTATGTATGATATGAAATACTCATCTAAGGATGCAATTCTGGTGTTTCATGCATTCCCATCTTGACTCCTCTGTTTTCTGTGTAACCCTAGTAAAATCAGTCTCATTCTTTGTGACTTAAATTTTACATATGTGAAATTGAAGTAATGATTGTCATTTGTATATTATTTTTTATGAAAAGTATCATGAGAATTAATGAAATTATTAATCGGTAAGACCTCCAGATCATTGCCACTGCACGGATAAGACTATTGGTGTCTAGTGGGAAAGGAATATGAGAGATTAGGAGGAAGAGAAAGAAACCTTGATAAAATGGGAGAGAGACTAGAAATGGAGCCAGGTAATGACATCCACCTTTTAAAAATCCGATAAAGGGAATAAGTTAGAAAGGCAGAGGGAATTCCTTTCATCTCCCCTTTTTCTAATACAGAACTGCCTTCTCTAATTCTGTCTACCTAGCCCAGATACACGATAGCTACTTCTTCTTTTCTCCATTGTAATCACCAATGCCCACTTTCTCCTTCCATCATTAATCACAGGAGATTGTTAATGTGACTTTCTAATCCAGTACACTGTGGTACTTATATATAGATTTTCTATCTCATTTGTCCTGAGATTCACAGAATAGAGCACAGGGTCAGGAACTTACTAGTGCTAAAAAAAATAGTAATATAGTTTTGGGTGAAGGGAGATTTTGATAGAGTTGAAAGGTGCCATTTTGTTTGGAAAATAGACATGGCTTTCTATTCTGTAATGACATGCTGTGAACAACATTTTTTTGGTTTTCAGAAATGGATGTCAGGAAAAACCTTAATCTAATATTTATCCATTCATTTCTTTAATTGCTCAATTGCCAAACCTTGTTTTCTGTGATGACAGAGAAGCAGGAAGAACTTCTTTTAAGCTGAAATTGATGTTCAAAGTAAAGGTACTCAACACTAAATTTGAATTAGTAATCAACTAATTAGAGCAGGTCATATGCTTGATGGTGATGTTTTAGTTAACATTTTCTTTCAACAGCTAATGATGCAATCCACTAGACTTTCATTTTTCACTTTAAACTTCTTAAGTGTGAAGTCATCTAATCATCTTTTAGCGAAATATATCCCTAAAAACAGAGCTTTTCAAAAATTTTCATCTAAGCCTAATTCCTCTTTTATTATATTAAAGAAAATTAACTTAACTCCTCACTTATTTTTCTCTATTGTGTACCAAGATTCAGTTCAGTTCAGTTCAGTCGCTCAGTCATGTCCGACTCTCCGCGACCCCATGAATCACAGCACGCCAGGCCTCCCTGTCCATCATCAATTCCTGGAGCTCACCCAAACTCATGTCCACAGAGTCGGTGATGCCATCCAGCCATCTCAATCTCGGTCATCCCCTTCTTCTCCCGCCCCCAACCTTTCCCAGCATCAGAGTCTTTTCCAGTGAGTCAACTCGTCGCATGAGGTGGCCAAAGTATTGCAGTTTCAGCTTTAGCATCAGTCCCTCCAATGAACACCCAGGATCGATCTCCCTAGAATGGACTGGTTGGATCTCCTTGCGGTACAAGGGACTCTCAAGAGTCTTCTCCAACACCACAGTTCAAAAGCATCAATTCTTCGGCGATCAGCCTTACAAGCAGTTAAAATCACTTTATTTCCCAGAGACTTAAGTTCAAGAGTAAATGCCATTTCTGAATAAGCACAAATGAGATCATATGCTGCAGTTCATTCTAACATGTCTCTCTAACATCAGATGACACAGACAACTCATGTCAGAATGACTGTGAAGTGAAAGTGAAGGTTGCTCAGTCCTGTCTGACTCTTTGCAACCCCATGGACTATACAGTCCGTGGAATTCTCCAGGCCAGAATACTGGAGTGAGTAGCCTTTCCCTTCTCCAGGGGATCTTCCCAACCCATGGATCAAATCCATGTCTCCCCTATTGCAGGCAGATTCTTTACCAGCTGAGACACCAGGGAAGCCCAAGAATACTGGAGTGGGTAGCCTATCCCTTCCCCAGCGGATCTTCCAGACCCAGAAATTGAACCGGAGTCTTCTGCCAGAATGGCTGAAGAGACCCCAAAGGTCTCTATTTTATATAATTTTTATATGGATTACCTATAGTTTATAGAAGGGATTCACAGATGGCTCAGTGGTAAAGAATCTGCCTGCCAAGCAGGAGATGCAAGTTCGATCTCTGGGTTGGGAAAATCCACTGGAGAAGGAAACGGCAACCCACTTCAGTATTCTTGCCTGGGAAATGAGGAGCCTGATGGAGTTTCAAAGTCTGCTTTACTTAAAGCCAGAAGCAAAGTTACTTCACAACACGACTTAGTGACTAAACCACAGCAACAACAGCAACTAGTATGCAGAGATGGCAGACTCTCAGGGTTGCCTAATTCATCTCTCTAAGCATAAATGGAGACCTGAACAACTTTTGCCCAGGGATGCAGAGGTTGTTAACTGAGCTTGCTTTACTGACTCCTGCCCTCCAATCCCAGTTGTCTCCCACTGAATCATGCTCCTTGCCTGAATTCAACATTGTACTTTTCAAGTCTAACTGTGCATTCACTCCCTTTGCCACTCTTTCTCATACTCATTAACATATAGTAAAGAGGCTTTGGGGGCTTCCCTTATGGCTTAGATGGTAACAAACCCATCTACCAATGCAGGAGACCCGGTTTCCATTGCTGGGTTTGGAGGATCCCCTGGAAAGAGGAATGGCTTCCTACTCCAGTATTCTTGCCTGGAGAATCCCATAGACAGAGGAGCTTGGTGGGCTACAGTCCATGGGGTTGCAAAGAGTCAGACATGACTAACACTTTCACTTTTGAGACTTTCAGAAACTGCTTCCACCCTTATAGCGACTTTGAGTTAAGTCAAATGTTGGAGATGAAGTGCATTTGAAAAACAAAGAAAAAATATGAAAACAAAAGTTTTTAAAAGTCAATATTTATAAACATATTACAGTAAGAAGTTTCTGTAATGTTAAGAGCCAGGGTCCATGTTTTATTTAAATGAGAAAAAGCTTCTAATCTAAAGCAACATTTAATATGAAATATGGTACATATTTAAGAAAACAATAAAAAAGCATAGCATTTGCAATAAAAAGACGACTTACCTTTTTTTCTGGATCTTGTTAAGTATGTAGTTTAAATTTTCTTTTCATAATCTTCAGGCTTTTTCTATTACTTTTAATAGCATTGATGCACTGGACATATATTAAATAGACAGAAATATATGTACTCATTATGCAAAATTAAGAGTCTTATGTGCAGATGGTTTTGTAAGTTTGTCTTGTGTCAGTAAACTTAGAACACAGTTTTCCATGAGAGTGCTATTGTAAATGGTACTTAATTTTTGCAGACCAATTCATGAAAGGCTGGCTTTTTAGTATTTCGGAACAGAAACTGCAGAAGCAGAACCATATCTCCTATGATGGTGGCAGTGAGGGAAAAGTCCTCTCCCTTGCAGAATAGCTACATCACAGTTCCTGGAGGGTTTCAGATAAAAAGAATGTTGATAGAACAGGAGTTCATACCTTACATACAGGACATACATGATGTGTTAATCTCTATAGTGTTTAACAATAATAATGAGGCAGGCATTCAAACACATATTCACAGGCAAATAGGAGAAAATGAAATACAAAATAATGCCTGTTTGCCCCACTCCCCAACATAAACAGAAAACAAAAGCAAAATTTATGAGTCATTTCCTGCATAAGAGGAATTGTTGTTATTTAAATCAATAAGTTGTATCCAACTCTTTTGTGACCCTGTGGACTATAGCCCACCAGGATCTTCTGTCCTTGGGATTTCCCAGGCAGGAACACTGGAGTGGGTTACCTCACTTCACTCAGTGAAGATCTCAGGGGATCTTCCTGAGAGACCTGATCGAGACCGGGGTTTGATCCCTGGGCTGGGAAGATCCCCTGGATCTTCAAACCTGTGTCTAGTGCGTTGGTAGGCAGATTCTTCACCACTGAGCCACCAGGGAAGCCCACATAAGAGGAATGGTCACATCCAAATCATTTAAAATTTATCTCAGTCCTTCAAGAAGATATTAATATATACAGTAAATGGATGACAAACTAAGCACAATAGGCCCAGCTATTTATCCTTAGTCTCTCAGCCCACAGGTGGACGAGCTCTGCTTCAAACTCTGTCTGACTCCCAGACCCCAAATTGGTTCTTCTTCCAACCCAAATTGCTGCTATCAAACTCTGTCTGGGAGCTAAAAAATTCAAGGATACATGTTCAGACAAAAGCCAAACAAAGCACCAGGAAAGCCTCTTCTGGTGTAGATTTGTGTCCCTAGCAACAAAAAAGAAGAAACTAACTTTAAATTATAATTACATTAATTTCCTCTGAAGGTATAAACAGAATTTTAAAACCATGTAATAAAATACATCAGTGTAGCTATCTGGCCTAACCACCAGAGTGGAGCTAAAACCAATCTATCCATTCTCAAAAGCAGAGGCTGCCAGCCAATATTGTCTCAAAGGAATGGAACAAATATTCAGTTTGGTCATAAACATTGTAGTTTTCAGATCGTGGTGCTGATGTGGATCCTTAAAAAAAAACCAACCCTGAATATTTTACATTTCTGTTTTTGACAAATGACAGTTATTTTGTAACTTTAATGTTTACCTTATACTGGGCTTACCAGATAGTACTATGGTAAAGAACCCACCTGCCAATGAAGGAGATCTAAGAGACATGGATTCTATCCCTGGGTTGGGAAAATCCACTGGAAAAGGGAAAGGCTACTACTTCAGTGTTCTGGCCTGGAGAATTCCATGGACTGTATAGTACATGGGGTCACAAAGAGTTTGACACCACTGAGCAACTTTCACTTCATTTCACTTCACTTCAAGTCAGACAGCCCTGAATTTGAATTCTGGTTCTGCCTTTTTCAGGTTGGGAGATGCTGAGCAGTTTATAGAATCTGTTCACCCATTTGTTTCTCCATTTATAAATAGAGACAACGATAACATCTATTCTTTAGATGTATTGTTCAGTCGCTCAGTCGTGTCTGACTCTTTGCAATCCCATGGACTGCAGCATGCCAGGCTTCTTTAGGAGCAAGCGTCTTTTAATTTTGTACCTGGTCACTGTTCACAGTGATTTTAGAGCTCAAGAAAATAAAATTTGTCACTGTTTCCACTTTTTCCCCATCTTTTTTCCATGAAGAGATGGGATGGACATATGCAAGTTGAAAACTCCTTGAAGCTCATGCCACTAGCCCTAAGAAATTCATTTATTCCCTTAACTTCACAAAATAAATGCCTAAATAAAGAATATTTCAGTAGTGTATGTTTGAAGGAGTTTTAAATTATTAGCCTACTTTGGACACCCTTGTCTCCCAAATACTTTATCTATTGTGCCATCTCAAAGATTCTACTGAAGATAGAACCCACTATTGACTTAATGATAGTTTTTGGCATTGGGAAAATGGAGAGATACTACTTTAAATATAGTATATATACTATATTTAATAGCTCTATAATTACTCTTCATTTCATAAATGTTAATATGTAAATAAGAAATAATCTAGTTTTAAGACCTAAGAGATGTTATGTAGTTATTAGAGATCAAATTCCAAAGTTAGAGACATAAGGAACTTTCAAGGCCACAGTCTAATATGGACAAGATCAGTCTGGGTGTGCATGGCTCAACCAGCCCCAAGGTGCAGAGTTTTCTTCAGGTAGTCCCATTGTCAGATCTCTGGAGCAGACAATGCTGATTACAAACAAGCTTCACACACTACCAGGTTTTAATGCTCCCTAATGGTTTTAATAAGTGTTCTCACAGGTCAGGACCAGTGAGGGAACTGCACAGGATTGCACTCTAGTGAAAAGGCATTATTGGGATTATTGTTGAGGGGGGCCAGGAAGTGCCCTAGTGACAGAGTTTAGTTGATTAATGGCTTCACTCAGAAATCACCAATTTAGAGTAGCTTTTATATAACTTCCAACAACCAGAAAATTCTTTTTTGTTTATTTTTTATTTGTAGTTGCTGTATAACATTATATAAGTTACAGGCACATAATAAAATGATTAACAATTTTTAAAGGTTGTACTCCAGTTATCAGTTCATCTCAGTTCAATTGCTCAATCATGTCCAACTCTTTGCAACCCCATGGACTGCAGCATGCCAGGTTTCCCTGTCCATCACCATCTCCCAGAGCTTGCTCAAACTCATGTCCATAGAATTGGTGATGCCATCCAACCATCTCGAATTCTGTCATCCCCTTTTCATCCTGCCTTCAATCTTTCCTACCACCAGGGTCTTTTCTAATAAGTCAGCTCTTCACATTAGGTAGCCAAAGTATTGGAGTTTCAGCTTCAGCATCAGTCCTGCAAGTGAATATTCAGGACTGATTTCCTTCAGGAAGGACTGGTTGGATCTCCTTGCAGTTCAAGGGACTCTCAAGAGTCTTCTCCAACACCACAGTTCAAAAGCATCAATTCTTTGGTGCTCAGCTTTCTTTATGGTCCAACTCTCACATCTATACATGACTACTGGAAAAACCATAGCCTTGACTAGATGGACCTTTGTTGGCAAAGTAACATCTCTCCTTTTTAATATGCTGTCTAGGTTTGCTGATTGCAGTCATGAAATTAAAAGACACTTACTCCTTGGAAGGAAAGTTATGACCAACCTAGACAGCATATTAAAAAGCAGAGACATTACTTTGCCAACAAATGTCCATGTAGTTAAGGCTATGGTTTATCCAGTGGCCATGTATGGATGTGAGAGTTGGACTGTGAAGAAAGCTGATCGCCGAAGAATTGATGCTTTTGAACTGTGGTGCTGGAGAAGACTCTTGAGAGTCCCTTGGACTGCAAGGAAATCCAACCAGTCCATTCTAAAGGAGATCAGTCCTGGGTGTTCATTGGAAGGACTGATGCTAAAGCTGAAACTCCAATACTTTGGCCACCTCATGCGACGAGTTGACTCACTGGAAAAGACTCTGATGCTGGGAGGGATTGGGGGTGGGAGGAGAAGGAGACGACAGAGAATAAGATGGCTGGATGGTATCACCGACTTGATGGACATAAGTTTGAGTGTACTCCGGGAGTTGGTGATGGACAGGGAGGCCTGGCGTGCTATGATTCATGCGGTCACAAAGAGTCGGATACGACTGAGTGACTGAACTGAGGTTTGTCATAGCTTTTCTTCTAAGGAGTAAGCTTTTTTATATTTCATGGTTGCAGTCACCATCTGCAGTGGCTTTTGAGCCCAAGAAAGTAGAGTCTCTCACTGTCACTGTTTCCATTGCTTCCCCATCTATTTGCCATGAAGTGATGGGACCAGATGCCATGATCATCATTTTTTGAATGTTGTGTTTTAAGCCAGACTTTTCACTCTCCTCTTTCACTTTCATCGAAAGGTTCTTTAGTTCCTCTTCGCTTTCTGCCATAAAGGTGGTGCCATCTGCACATCTGAGGTTATTGATATTCTCCTGGCAGTCTTGATTCCAGCTTGTGCTACATCCAACTTGGCATTTCACATGATATACTCCTCATATAAGTTAAATAAGCAGAATGACAATATACAGCCTTGATGTACTCCTTTCCCAATTTGGAACCAGTCTGTTGTTCCATGTCTACTTCTAACTGTTGCATCTTGACCTGCATATAGATTTCTCAGGAAGCAGGTATGGTGGTCTGGTATTCCCAGCTCTTTAAGAATTTTCCACAGTTTATTGTAATCCAAAAAGTCAAAAGCTTTAGTGTAGTCAATGAAGCAAAAGTAGCTGTTTTTTTCTGGAATTCTCTTGCTTTTTTCATATGATCCAGAGGATGTTATCTATTTGATCTCTGGTTCCTCTGTCTTTTCTAATCCAGCTTGAACATCTGGAAGTTCTTGGTTCATGTACTGTTGAAGCCTAGCTTGGAGAATTTTGAACATTGCTTTGCTAGCGTGTGAAATGAGTGCAGTTGTGAGGTAGTTTGAACATTCTTTGGCACAGCCTTTCTTTGTTATTGGAAGGAAAACTGACCCCTTCTCCAGTCCTTTCTTTTTTTTTTTTTTGTTAGAGTTGGTTCTGAAGTTTTCCCTGGCAAATACTGAAATCAAGCAGTTTAAATTTTTCTGTCATTTTTCCTTGTAAAATATTATACTCAAACAATTTTTATTTTTACTTAACATCAAAAAAATTTTCTTTATCACTGAAATTTTAAGTTTTTAGTATTTTATTTGATAAGTTGTCTGTTGGAATATTAAATTGAAAACATGTTTATGGTATTTTAACATTTTATTTTTTTTTTAATTTTTATTGGAGGCTAATTATTTTACAATGTTATATTGGTTGGTTTTGCCATACATTGACATGAATCCGCCCCGGGTGTACATGAGCTCCCCCTCCCGAACCCCCCTCCCACCTCCCTCTTCCCCTTATCCTCCCTCTGGGTCATCCCCGCACACCAGCCCCGAGCATCCTGTAACATGAACTGGTGATTCGTTTCACTTATGATAATATACATGTTTCAATGCCATTCTCCCAAACCATCCCACCCTCACCCTCTCCCACAGAGTCCCAAAGACTGTTCTATACATCTGTGTTTCTTTTGCTGTCTTGTATACAGGGTTATCATTTCCATCTTTCTAAATTCCATATATATGCGTTGGTATATTGTATTGGTGTTTTTCTTTCTGGCTTACTTCACTCTGTATAATAGGCTCTAGTTTCATCCACCTGATTAGAACTGGTTCAAATGCATTCTTTTTAATGGCTGAGTAATACTCCATTGTGTATATGTATCAAAGCTTTCTTATCCATTCGTCTGCAGATAGACATCTAGGTTGCTTCCATGTCCTGGCTATTATAAACAGTGCTGCAATGAACATTGGAGTACATGTGTCTCTTTCAATTCTGGTTTCCTCAGTGTGTATGCCCAGGAGTGCGATTGCTGGATCATGTGGCAGTTCTATTTCCAGTTTTTTGAGGAATCTCCAGACTGTTCTCCATAGTGGCTGTACTAGTTTGCATTCCCACCAACAGTGTAAGAGGGTTCCCTTCTCTCCACACCCTCTCCAGCATTTATTGCATGTAGACTTCTGGATAGCAGCCATTCTGACTGGTGTGAAATGGTATCTCATTGTGGTTTTGATTTGCATTTCTCTGATTATGAGGGATGTTGAGCATTTTTTCATGTGTTTGTTAGCCATCTGTATGTCTTCTTTGGAGAAATGTCTGTTTATTTCTTTGGCCCATTTTTTGATTGGGTCATTTCCCTTTTCCAGTCCTGTGGGCACTGCTGAGTTTTCCCAATTTGCTGGCATATTGAGTGCAGAACTTTAACAGCATCATCTTTTAGGTTTTGAATAGCTCAGCTTACCTCCAATATCTTTGTTCATAGTAAATTTTAGCTGTATTTTCCATGTTGGAGAGTAAATTCTTAAATATTCTTAAGGTTATATTATGCTTACTAGGTTGTATCTCTTAATCTTCTACCCCTATATTGCCCCTTCTCCTTTCCCTTTCCTCACTAGTAACTACTAGTTTATTCTCTACATCTGTGATTCTGTTTCTTTTTTGTTATACTCAGTAGTTTCTTATATTTTTAGATTCCACTAAAAGTGATATCATGCATATTTGTCTTTCTCTGACTTCTTTCACTTAGCCAAGTCTGTCTATGTTACTGCAGATGTCAAAATTTCATTATTTTTTTATGGTTGCGTGATGGTTTTTCCCGTGGTCATGTATGGACGTGAGAGTTGGACTGTGAAGAAGGCTGACCGCCGAAGAATCAATGCTTTTGAACTGTGGTGTTGGAGAAGACTCTTGAGAGTCCCTTATACTGCAAGGAGATCCAACCAGTCCATTTTAGAGGAGATCAATCCTGGATGTTCATTGGAGGGACTGATGCTAAAGCTGAAGCTGCAATACTTTGGCCACCTCATGCGACAAGTTGACTCACTGGAAAAGACTCTGATGCTGGGAAAGGTTGGGGGCGGGAGGAGAAGTGGACGACAGAGAATGAGATGGCTGGATGGCATCACCGACTCTGTGGACATGAGTTTGAGTGAGCTCTGGGAGTTGGTGATGGACAGGGAGGCCTGGCGTGCTGTGATTCATGGGGTCGCGGAGAGTCAGACATGACTGAGCGACTGATCTGATCTGATCTGTTAGTCGTTCAGTCATGTCGACTCTTTGCAATCCCTTGGAGTGTGGCCCACCAGGCTCCTCTGTCCATGGGATTCTCTAAGCAAGAATACTGTATTGGGTTGCCATTTCCTTCTCCAGGGTATCTTCCTAACCCAGGATCAGACTTGAGTCTCCTGCAATTACAGGCAGATTCTTTACCATCTGAGCTACCAGGGAATCCCTTTTATTTTTGAGTATTACTCTATTCTGTGTGTGTGTTTATACACAAATACACCACAGTTCCTTATGAATTCATCTGTTGATGGACACTTAGGTTGTTTCCATTTCTTGGCAATGGTAAATAATACTGATGTGAACACTGGAATGCACATCATTTTTAATTTGTGTTTTTTTTTCTTCTTTTTAGATATATACCTAGGTGTAGAAATGTTGATTCATATGGTAGTTCTAATTTTAGTTTTTTTAAAAACCTCCATAGTTTTTAGTTTTGCAGAGTGGCTGTACCAATTTACATTCCCACCAACAGTGTATAGAATTCCCTTTTCTCCACATCTTTGCTAACATTTGTTATTTGTGGTCTTTTTGATAATAGCCATTCTGACAGGTTTAAGTGATACCTCATTGTAGTTTTTATTTGCATTTCCCTGATGGTTATCAGTGTTGAGTATCTTTTCATGTGTCTGTTGGACATCTATATGTCTTCTTTGGAAAAAATTTTCTTCTGTTCTTCTGTGCATTTTTTACTTTTTTTTTTTTTTGATGTTGAGTTGTATAAGCTGTTTGAGTATTTTAGATATTTATACCTTATGAATCATATCATTTGCAAATATTTTCTCCCATTCAGTAGACTCTTTTGGTTTTCTGATAGTTTCCTTTGTTATGAAAAAGCTTTTAAGTTTAATTAGGTCCCATTTGTTTATTTTTGCTTTTATCTTCTTCGCTTTAGGAGATAGATACAAAAAAAAAAAATTATTGCCATGATTTATGTCAAAGAGTGTTCTGCATATGTTTTCCTCTAGGAGTTTTATGGTATCTGGTCTTACATTCAGGTCTTTAATCCATTTGAGTTTATATTTGTGTATGATTTTAGAGAATGTTCTAATTTCATTCTTTTGCATATAGCACCACTTATTCAAGAGACTTGTCTTTTTTCTGTTGTATATTTTTGCCTCCTCTGTCACAGATTAATTGCCCGTAAGTGTGTGGGCTTATTTCTGGACTCTCTTTTATGTTCTGTTGATCTGTGTGTCTGTTTTTATGCCAGTACCATACTGTTTTGATTAAATGTAGCTTTGCAATACAGTCTGAAATCAGGGAGCATGATTCCTACAGCTCTGTTATTCTTTCTCAAGATTGTTTTGGTTATTTAGGTGTTTCTATACAAATTTTAAAATTGTTCTAGTTCTGTGAGTAGTGCAGTTGGTATTTTGATATAGGGATTGCCTTGAGTCTATAGATTGCCTTGAGTAGTATGGTTATTTTAACAACATTAATTCTTCTAATCCAGTAATATTGTTATCTTTCCATCTGTTTGTGTTGTCTTCAGTTTCTTTTATCAGCATCTTATGTATAATTTTCTGAGTACAGGTCATTTACCTCCTTAGGTAGATGTATTCCTAGGGATTTATTCTTTTCTTATTTTTTAAAAATTTCCTTCTAGAAGCAAATAAAATAGGAAATCCCCCTTTTTCAAAATTCCCATTGGGGAATGAATAAACGAAAGAACATATACCATTTGCATTATTGACACTTGGAAAAAATGATTTGCAGGTGTTGACCCTTGGAAGAGCAGAAAATCTGAGGGGAAACTGTAGTGCTTTCTCAAATCAAGTACCTTGTGACCAGACTTTCTCTGTGAATGTTGTTATCCTCAGGAGGGGCTTCTGTGCCTGTAAAATAGTAAGTGGAAGACAATCTTAGGAAGATGTGCACACCCTGTGAAGGAGGCAAAGAAGCTTATCGGTGGAGCCACGTGTTGTTAACCCTTCTATTCATTAACTTTTTGAGGAAATTTAGAGGAAGGCTTTACTTAATTTTTTCTCTCATGTTAAGATAGTTTGAAACTTGAATACAGCAGAATAATAATACAAATCAGAGATAAGGAAGTAGAAATACAAGTGTGATAGATATGGACATGTGTAGAAAGCTCCATTTCTAAGTTCCTGGAAAAATAAAATGATTGTTTATAAGGATTGCTCAACATGAGAAAATAGGAGAGTGAGTAAGGGGTGGAGAAAAACAACTATTGTGATAAAAAACCAAGGCCTCCTGGAAATTTTTTATTAAATCATAATTTATGGGCTGTTCTTTAAAAACTTATGACTATATAGTTCTCTGTTAAGATATTTTTTAAATTTAATTATCACCATTTGTGTAGCAGTCCTAACTTGATAATTTTCACTAGCTTGATATTTGACTGCCTTGGAATAAATATAAAATTATGTTCTCCTATCTTATCTGAGAATGACTAGTAGGGCATTTTAAAGAAATTATATTTTCATGTTAATGTCATGGTTATAACATCTTTTAAAAAATGAATCAGTCCTAAAGAATCCCACTTAACTTCTATTTGCCTATAAGAAGCTCTCCATATCAAGATAGAGCTATGCCTAAAATAGATATGAAATACCTTCATGTTCTAAGAATGACAGAGGCTTAAAAGGATCTTCATGGTCTCAGCAGAGAGAGTGAGCTGACCAAATTGAGTTGCATGAAAGATAGGTGATACACTTGGGAGCTTTAGGTGGATTAAATTCACAACACCCAATAAATTACATTTTCAAGAGAAGAGCGAGGGTCAGTGAGCTCTCTAAGAATATTCCAAGCATAGATGTTCATACTAATATTCTTACCATGGATACATCTAAAGATATATCTAAAGTTGAAACTTCAGTTCTGCTCCATTATTTTTTGGTAATTCACACCTATGAAATATAGAAAGCAGTTGGCCTCTGGGGTCACCTTTTAACCTTGGAGTGTCTGTGAATCACTTTCTCTCACTTGCTTTAGCATACTCAATTTATATTGTTAATTTACACTTACTAACTGGTTATTACACATTGGGGGGGAACACTGAGATTGTCTAAACATTGACTTGAATTAGTGAATTCAGCATGTAAGATTAGTCATTCTGCTGCATAGAATGAATATAAAACAAATACTAAATAAACCGAGTTGCAGCTGGAGAACTGTCTAGAAGATAGGTAAGAGTGTCTGGTCTTTTTTCTTAGGAACCCTGTTTACTTCACTCAGTCAGAAGTTTCCTAGATGTCTCTTACCACCACGTTTACCTCACCTCTTGGACCATGCTTCCGAACCAAAATAAAGCACTTAGGTGACAGATGGGACTTTCCTGGTGGTCCTTTGGTTAAGACTTTGCACTGCCAGTGCAGGGGGTGTGGGTTCGACCCCCAGTGGGGAAACTAAAACCCCACATGCCGTGCTGTGTTATCAAAAAAAAAAAAAAAAAAAATCCTTAAGTGACAGAAAGAATTAATCTAGTCATATTTCCCTATATATATTAGACTTAAAATATCTGGTTATTTTATAGATGTTTACAAATTGTAGGTTATAATTCAAAAGGAAGAGAGCCTTCTAAATGTCAGGATATTCTCTTCTGAATATTAAAAAAAAATTATTTCCTCCTTCCCTATAACATTAATCTGAACAAATTTCTATACCATGAATCAGTTCCCAAATGTATTTGGATAATGCTAATTAAGTATTCAATTAAAACTTAATTCTAATGCCTCATGAAGACTTAGAAATCTGTAAAGTTCATATCAGAAGCCAGTCTCTCTCTCTGTGTGTGTTGACAATAATATTAGTATGAAACATCTTTCAGAGACTCTCATTTCTTTCCTGCATGTAATATAAAGCCTATCATCAACTCAGCCTCTAAGTAAACATAACAATATGTGGTCTCAACATGGGAGCCATTCATCACTTTGAAGACAGTGTCAATTATTGCTTAAATATTCAAAACCGGCTCGGCATCCCAATAGTCAGCAGCCGCACATTTACTCAGCAATCACTCTTTTATGTAACCTGAAGGTTTAAAAAAACCTGCTGTTCTCCTCTATTCATATGTATTATGTCTCTTTTAAAGCTCACATTCATGCTCACACAAGTACACCCAACTAAGCTTGAATGATCTTGTTACTTTATGACAGTTTTAGATATATCAGGACAATATTATTTCTGAATAGATAATGAGCATTATTGTACAGAAGAGACAGTGCTCCCAACTGTATCTTATTTTCAAGGCACCATAGACTAGGAGACATTCCTAGTCTAGCCCAAATATGATCAAGCTACCTCTAAGGACAGAAATCGACTAGGAGTTACAGTTGCTTTTTGTGATCTCTGCTTTGCCCATGCTTACTCAAATCACTTCCTTCCTGGTTTTTAATTATCTTTTGTCCTAAGTTGTGTTTTCTCCCAGGACAGTGATTACTGTTTACCAGCTACTTGTCTCTCAGGTACATGTGCCCAAATTTCCACTTTTTGTAGAACCAGCCACTTGACTTGACTCTAAACATGGTAGAGCAAAGATGAGGTTGTATTCAGCTTGTCAGACTGATTCACAATTGTCCAGGAATACTCTCTAGACTGGGCTTCCCTTGTGGCTCAGCTGGTAAAGACTCCACCTGCAATGCAAGAGACCTGGGTTTGATCCTTGGGTTGGGAAGATCCCCTGGAGAAGGGAAAGGCTACCCACTCTAGTATTCTGGCCTGGAGAATTCCATGGACAAGTCCATGGGGTCGCAAAGAGTTGGACATGACTGAGCAACTTTCACCATTCATTCACCATTCACTCTCTAGACTGCAGAGGATTAGCCTAGCCAGACATAGTAGGGTTCAGTTTGGAGCCCAAGAGCTCTTTTCCCCCAGTGGTATTGAAGTCTGAGAGTTAACATAATGCAGTGGGTGCTGGGCACAACAGGAGGTCAGAATCACTGTACCTCTTAACCTCTGGTCAACCCACAGTCCCTTACTATTGTATAATCCTCACCTAACTGGATATCTCAAGGCCAGTATTTTAGAATTAAGATGTAATCTGTAAGACAGCTCCTCTTGGAGAATATATCTAGTTCCTATTTTGCCTTTTAACATCAGCTCTAAAACTATAGAACTCTTCCCCTTGGCTCCTGCATTAGCCCCAAAGCTGGTAATTCTTTGCCATTTATCCTCTGCACTGTCCTGCATGCCTCAGATCCAAGCCACAGTTCCAGCCTCATTCTTTTATCATTTGAATTATTTTCTATGCCCTTTCCTTGTACAGTAAGCATTATCCTTCTGTGCCTGTAACTTCACTGTGGATGTCCATTTTTAGGGTGGAATGATGAGAATCAACAAGAGGAAGAAGCACAGAGCTTATATTTGAACAAATTACTGTCATAATAAAATTATCAGGAGTGTGTATAAGTACTAGACAATTTTTCAGTCTTTCCAAGGACTTTTTTATGAAATTCGATGTAATAATTATTTGAGCACTGCAGTGAATACAGAGGACATTTGGCAAAACTTTAAAATCAGAGAATCTGTGATTCTTAATTTTAGGTTTTCCTTTTCCATAGTTGCAGAGCTTTGGTTTTGAATTTTCATTCACAATTTGACCTTTGCTTTGATTTCTTTTTCCTATAAGATTATGCCTAATAACTAAAACCTCAGATTTCTCAAATAAGGGAGCTTGCAACAGCAAATATAATATTTGTATTAGCAGCCAACTTGCTGCTTCAAACAAATGAACGGAGAGATGACCAGAGTGTTGACATACAGCATTCACTCTCAAATTTTAATAAGTTTCAAGTTATTGAATAGATGATCCTAGGTGATGAATCTGCAGTTTTAGCCCAATAGAATATTCCTGTAGCAATCCTTCTTTGCAATAACTGAAACTGTACAAATATTGATTGATCATCCATATAGGAAACACTGTGGCATAAATTTTTAGGATTAAAGAGGATGAAATTTGGACTGAGATTTTGTTAACAGTCTAGATGAGGACATAGTAGACCTGAAGCATCCTGTTTATATTCACAAGTTTATGGGAAGGTGAAGACATTTTACATATAGCTTTTCCTATCTTGGTTCATTTTCAGTACTGAGGATATTTGACCAACAGGGTGAATTCTGTCAAGGCTGTTTTAAATTGTCAGAGAGGATATAACCCAAAAGTGTTAGTGAGTCTGCCATTACTCTTATAGGCAGGATTGTTTATCTAGGGCTCAACTGTAGTCATTTGTATACCATTGTCTTTCTTAAAAAAAAAAAATTCCCTGTGTACTGCTTTTGTTTGTATTAGTATTTTTCTTCAAATCAATTCACATTTTTATATGAATATATTTTATAAAGAAACTTTATGTCATTGTCATGAATGGAAATGCAGTAACACTGTCGATAATGAGAAGGTAACTATAAACTAGACTTAATGGAACAAAACAGTGCTATTAAATTTTAGCTAAATGATGATGCTTAACAAAGGTCCTTAGCCTGAAGTGTATCTCTGTTGAAAGGGAGAAAAACAAGTTTCAGAGAGCTGTTTAAGGCATACAAGCACTAAACTGAGACTTTCCTCCTTGACAAGTAATCAAGACTGAATGATAACTGAAAGCTACTCTGCTAACCATGTAATTTAATATTACTCCAAATCATCTCCATTGCTGAGAATATCACACTATAAGATAATGAGAAGCACTCATTTGTAATGAACCTCTGGTTGCTGTGTCACATAAGATTTTGTGGCTGAATCAAATAGAGGTTTTTATTTGCTCTTAATCAAAATCTGGAGGTAGAGAGTGCAGAGAGGGGTTTGCCTCCTTCTAACCTTTTGCCGAAGAATCGATGCTTTTGAATTGTGGTGTTGGAGAAGACTCTTGAGAGTCCCTTGTACCGCAAGGAGATCCAACCAGTCCATTCTAAGGGAGATCGATCCTGGGTGTTCATTGGAAGGACTGATGCTAAAGCTGAGACTGCAATACTTTGGCCACCTCATGCGACGAGTTGACTCACTGGAAAAGAGTCTGATGCTGGGAAGGGTTAGGGGCGGGAAGGGAAAGGGGACGACTGAGGATGAGATGGCTGGATGGCATCACCGACTCTGTGGACTTGAGTCTGAGTGAACTCTGGGAGTTGGTGATGGACAGGGAGGCCTGGCGTGCTGTGATTCATGGGGTCGCGGAGAGTCGGACACGACTGAGCGACTGAACTGAACTGAACTGAACTGAACCCTTTGCCCCACCAGTCTTAACCTTGTATCCAGACTCCATAGAGAAAGAAGAGTAAGAGGCAAGAGGCAAAGTGTGGCCAGCCCAGTTTTCATTTTTAACATGAAAAAAATACAGAGTTTATTCTTCAGGCAGACTTCCATTTCTATCTCATTGGTCAGAATGAATCACATGCCTCCTCTTACCTGCACGGAATTCTGGGCAGTTAAGTGTTTTTCCTGGGGATCATAAATTATCATCCTTAATACATCTTGCTCTTGAGAGGGATTTCTTTCAGTTACTACCAAGGATTACAGGATGCACAACTTGATGTCATGTGACACTGTATTTCTGCTGCTAGCTACCATGGGCCTATCTAGATGGCAGTGTAAGCTAGGAGGAAACCTGCAATTCATATGCCCTTGATCTATTAATATTATACCTAGGTTTATTGCTTCCCATAGTAGTTCAATAGCCCCTCATTCCCTACCTTGTCTTCTCTTCTGGCTGTCTCACATCTTCACACTGTCATCTAAGCACACTTAACAGTTCTGTCTAAAGTGTATCAGTTATATCAACAGATGTGGACAGTGTTTTGTTAATCTTGCTAAATATCTCAGTTCTTTGTTGTTTTGGTTTGTTTATTGAGACATAGCCACTGTGTGTGTGTGTGTGTGTGTGTGTTTTCCCTGATGCTTTGTGGTTGTTTGTCAAACTACATTCTGGGATCATCTGCTTATATGAACAATTTATCTCATTCAAATGCGCAAAAAATATCCCATGCAAAGCAGTTTGAATACTGTAGAAAAAAAAAAGAGAATTCAATTGAGAAAAATTGTGGCTCCCATGTGTCTAACATTTTAGAAATCTCTCTCATGTTTTCTGTCTTTTGGCAAAATCGAGGGCTTAATGTGAATAATCACTGTGGTTACATTTTATCCAGAGAGATTACATATCTGTCAAAATAGTAACTGGCCAAATCTACTCTAGTAAAATGAAATAGATGGAAAAAACAATTTATTTGATAAATCAGGACTTCCCAGTTTTGCCTCAGCTAACCAGAAAACCTAAAGAGAAGTGACTTTCAAAAATTATGGTTTTCCTAATGCATGCCTTCAGTTCAGTTCAGTTCAGTCGCTCAGTCGTGTCCGACTCTCCGCGACCCCATGAATCACAGCATGCCAGGCCTCCCTGTCCATCACCAACTCCCAGAGGTCACTCAAACTCATGTCCACAGAGTCGGTGATGCCATCCAGCCATCTCATTCTCGGTCGTCCCCTTCTCCTCCCGCCCCCAACCTTTCCCAGCTTAGATCTCTACTTTCAGCCTATATTTGACTTAATGCTAATAATAGTTGTTATTTTTAGCATGCTTGAAACATCCCAAAGCATTTAAACTTACATAATCTTACTGGACTTTAATGTTTATAAAGTAGGTAGAAAATGTATTATTTTCTACATTTTATAGATAAATTGAAAGTGTTTAGATGTCAGGTATAGAAACTGTATTTCTGATTAATGGATCATTGAGAAAAATTTCCTTTCATTTAACAAAAGACAGTCTAAACTGTTGTATGTACTGCCAATGAGCATAAAGCCCTATAACTAGATATTTCACTGTTATAATTTCTCTGCACAGTGGATAAATATGTCATGGTCTAGCAGGACAGTAACCTGTTTTTGCCAACCTGCAATATAAGGTCTGAAAGAATAAAGTTGATAGGAGGGGAGTGGATTTTTTTTTTCTTCATGGTTTATATGTTCAAGCATCTTATTTAGGCAGAGTTTTCCTACCTTGAAATCTTAAAAATAGCCTCCCACTCTCATATTTTTAAAATAGTTTTCCAGATTTGTTGGAAAATTTTCTCTCATTTATGTTGTTCAAATTCTTGGTATTAATTTTTGTAAATGATGTATGGTGGGGATCAAAAATTTCCCCACACACATATACACGGTTGTCCTGGAATTATTTACTGTCAGTCCTCTCCCACTCATTTGTGGTGTTTCTTCTGTCACATACTGATTTTGCGTGGATCTTCCTCTGAATCAGCAAGGAGACCAATGTGGCTGGAGCAATTGGCCATGCACAGATATAAAACTTTACATCGGTACTTCACTCTATTAATTTCTAGACTTTATAGGAAATCTTGATATCTTGTAAGCTATTTTGATGTGTAGAGACTGGAAATATCAGAGGAAATGAGAATTGTGAAGTTTGGTCAAATTAAGTGGTAAAAAAAGAAAGAAAAATGATTTGGAGATAAATTGAAGAAAATACTCTGACCTGGAGATTTCCTTGTATTGTAATAATTCCTACCACTAGTATTTCCTAGTCTTGCAACAATTTCCTAGTCTCTATGATTTTGTTCTTGTTCCCTTCACAGTCTGTTCTCTTCCTATCAGCCAGATCATGTAACTCCTCTCATCAATTCTCCATTACTGGGATACTTCTCATCTTATTGAAATAAAGCAAAAGTCCTTCACATGACCTGTACAGTCTAATAAAAAATTTCAGGCAGCACTAATGCTGACTTCATGACCTACCACTGTCCACTTTTGACCATCTGCTTCACTCCACGGGCCTCATCTCAGTTCCACAAATGTGACGGCCAGACTTGTACTGCACAACCTTTAGCTCATGGTCTGCATGAAAGACTCCTCTATGGATATTGTCATGTCTGCTCCTTATGTTATTTGCATCTCTGCTAGAAAGGCACCTTAATGGAGAGTCTTTGTATACTCTATGTAATAGAAAATAGATGTTATAAACTGTCTGATCTCCCTCTCCTTCCAGTGCTCATAAGCCCCTTTTCAGCAAGACCTCTCTCTTTGGTTTACTACTGTATTCCAGAAAGTTAGATTAACATCTATCTCATCTATCACTCAGTTTAAGTTAAATAGAAAAAAATGCCCTTTACTTTTAAGAGTTCAGAACTCCTGGAGAAAACTAGAAAAGCCTAGACAACTTTGAAGTCAGCTAGGAGTGTAAAACTCTATTCTAAAACTTATTAACTATGTCAGATGAATTACTTTAAGCCTTGATCTTCTCAGTTCTTTGTGATAATAATACAAATCTCATAAAATTGACTAGATAATTAAACACCGTACTTAACATAAGGGAATTGCTCCATAAATATTGGTTTGATTTCCTTAATTTGAATTGCATTTTTGTATAAGGGTTTATTCATAATTAAAAGTAATAGCTAAAAAGACATAGAATCAGGAGAATGAACAGAAATGTAATTAACCTGGTCCTACTAGGGCAATTTACAAGTATCTTTGATGGTGACTGATTTTCAGAAAAGCCAGTAGGGGCGGCATATTGGAGCTAATATTTATTGAGAATTGGCAGTGTACCAATGATTTTACTTATAGTATTTTATTTATTCTCTTTTAATTTTATAAATTATATCATTCTCCTGATTTATAGTCAAGAAAACAAATGATGAAAGATGTTAAATACCTTGTTCAAAGTCTATCAGAAACAGAAGAGCAGATTTCCATTTCAAATCTGCCCAACATCTCCATCCACCCTTTTCTCTATGCTAAGTTTTTCTAATGTAATAAGAAGGTATTGATAATATATTTAGCATCTCTGCCTTAACACCTGGAATAAGCCAAACCAGACTGGGATTATTAAAACCAATAACAAAGGTCTGGTACCAGTAGTAAGTTGGATAACAATGACTCTGTCTTTAAAAGGGTAGTACTCAAAAATACAACTGTAAGAATTTTTGTTTCTTTAAACCCTGCACTGTTTCATAAGAAAATAAAATTTGTAATTTGTTTGTTTTCTGAGAACAAATATGTTTCCATTTATAAAAATAAACTAGGAATAATGATAAATGGATCAACCTGTTTTTCTTGGTTGTCCATTCTGAAAGGAGTCCCAAGGTGTGAAAAATATTCAATGGATTTTGGGATGTTGGGTCACAGGGGAATGTCTACAGGTTTGTTTCTAAGATACCTTGTGAAGTGGCTATAAATTAGTGTATTTGTCATCATCCGGCCTTCTTTGTAGTCTTTCTAGATTTTTTTCTTACTGTTAGAATACATCCTTCTCCTGGGGACTTACTGTAATCAACTACTTTTCATCTATATCTTTAATTATATTGCTGCATTTACTCTAGTTATTCGCTAGTTTTTCTGGCCAGGAATGATGATGGTGATGTGATAGTGATGATGATAACAGTGATGATAATGGTAATAGTGATGATGATAATAACAACACATTGAGGAGAAAAGACATTTTAAAAAGCACTTCCTTTGTGCCATGCACTCCTGAAGCACTTTGTATGTATTAACCATTGTAGCCTCAAAAAATGCCATGATATGTGAGTGAAAGTCACTTAGTCATGCCTGACTCTTTGTGACCCCATGAACTATACAGTCCATGGAATAATTCTCCAGGCCAGAATACTGGAGTGGGTTGGATAGCCTTTCCCTTCTCCAGGGGATATTCCCAAGCCAGGGATAGAACCCATTAAAGGTGGATTCTTTACCAGCTGAGCCACAAGGGAAGCCTTGGAAGAATATTGGACTGGGTAGCCTATCCCTTTTCCAGCAGATCTTCCCAACCCAGGGAGAAGGGAAGGCTAGATATACTAGATATAGGTACCATTATTTTCATCTCCAGGTTTCCTTCATAGCTTAATTGGTAAATCATCTGCCACAATGCAGGAAACCCGGGTTTGATTCCTGGGTCAGGTACTTCTCCTGGAGAAGGAAATGACAACCCACTCCAGTATTCCTGCCTGGAGAATCCCATGGACAGAGGAGCTGGCAGGCACAGTCCATGGGATAGCAAGAGTCAGACACAACTTAGTGACTAAACCACCGCCATTTTTATCTCCAGTTTATAGGTAAGAACAGAGGCACAAACTGATTAAATAAGTTGCTCAGTGCACATAGAGAGAAGGGGTGGGGCCTGAAGTCACACTTAGGCTGCCAGGTACTGCTGCCTGTGCTCTTGTGCACTAAATAGGCTGCTGCATGAAAATGGCTGTGCATTTTCATGGAATCTGAATGGAACTTTTTTGGTTTTACTGTTTCATTGCTTAAAGGATGTTTTCATTTCCTTACTTCTGGGTTAGGATAAGTGTGAGCAGAGGCACAATTTTTTGTAGCTGCCAAATACTGACAATATAATATTTTCAGAAGCACATAGCAGAGGCACATGGCACATTAATGAACATTTGTGTCAATTTCAAGGTTAAAAGACAGTCTAGAGAAATGTGCAAATATTTTAAATATTTTGTTGGTTTGTGGAACAAGAGTGTTTGAGGTAAGAAAATTTGGACTTTATATTATGTATGTGTATATATTTTGTCTGTGTGTGCGTGCTTATTTACTCAGTTATGTCTGACTCTTTGCAGCCCCATGGACTGTAGCCTGCCAGGTTCCTCTGTCCTTGGAATTTTCCAGGCAAAAATAACTGGAGTGGGTTGCCATTCCTTACTCTGGGGGATCTTCCCAACCCAGGGTTTGAACCTGAGTCTCTTGCAAATCTTACATTGGCAGGCGGATTCTTTACCACTAGCATTACCTGGGAAGACCATATATAGTGTCCATCCTTGAAGTAAATTCATCTGCCATCCCTGAGCTCCTACATATCTGATAACTGATATGGTAAATAAAGACAAAAAACCTTGGGAGAATAAAGGAAACTTTGTAGTGTCCTCCCTAAAATTCCAGCGTTTTTGAGTGACATAGAACTCTATTTGTATGGTTGATTTTGGCCTGTCCATGGCAACCCACTCCAGTATTCTTGCCTGGACAAGCCCATGGACAGAGGGGTCTGGTCGGCTACAGTCCATGGGATCGCAGAGAGTCGGACATGGCTGAAGTGACTTAGCACGCACACACCAATAATAGCAACATAAAAACGGCAGTATATTTTTTGGTGAAGTTTTATTTGACTATTTCTTATACAAAAGCTCAGTTGGTAAAGAATCCGCCTGCAATGCAGGAGACCCTGGTTCGATAGCTGGGCCGGGAAGATCCCCCTGGAGAAGGGATAGGCTACCCACTCCAGTATTCTTGAGCTTCCCTTGTGGCTCAGCTGGTGAAGAATCTGCCTGCAGTGCGAAAGACCTGGGTTCGATCCCTGGGTTGGGAAGATCCCCTGGAGACGGGAAAGGCTACCCACTCCAGTATTCTGGCCTGGTGAACTTCATGGACTATACAGTCTATGGGTCACAGAGAGTCAGACACAACTGAGCAACTTTCACTTTCACTTTATACAATACTTTATTTTTCAGTTCAGTTCAGTTCAGTTACTCAGTCGTGTCCGACTCTTTGCAACCCCATGAATCACAGCACGCCAGGCCTCCCTGTCCATCACCAACTCCTGGAATTCACTCAAACTCATGTCCATTGAGTCGGTGATGCCTTCAGTTCAGTTCAGTTCAGTCACTCAGTCGTGTCCGACTCTCTGCGACCCCATGAATCACAGCACGCCAAGCCTCCCTGTCCATCACCAACTCCCAGAGCTCACCCAAACTCATGTCCATCGAGTCGGTGATGCCATCCAGCCATCTCATTCTCTGTCGTCCCCGTCTCCTCCCACCCCCAAGCCGTCCCAGCATCAGACTCTTTTCCAGTGAGTCAACTCGTCGCATGAGGTGGCCAAAGTATTGGAGTTTCAGCTTTAGCATCGGGGAAAAAAAAGGAAAATTAAGGAACACCTTTTATTCCTGTATTATCCTAACACAATTTCCCCATTAAGCTATGTGGAATTGAAATATATCTACCTAAGGAAAATTCAAAGCTTATTATAAAGAATGTGAGTATTAAAAACTGGAATAATGATGCTAACTTGGAACTGCAGAAATCACGGGCCTCATAATCATTAATTTCACATGTTTCAAATGGTGTGCACTAGTGCCTTTCTGAAGCAGGGCTTCATGAGCTATGATGAAGATGACCAAATGAAGTCTTTCTGAATGGTTTATACATAAACCTCTTCTTCAGTTTAGGGCTATGATCACAGTTTATGAAGCCATTCTTCATCTCCTTATTGACTTTAGGTTTTTGTTTTTTACCAGAAAATCCATGGTATTATTTTTTTCAGCTCATTTGCCTTATGAATCTTTTTGTTGTTGATTTCATGTATTTTTATCAATAGAAATTACTTATTTGTGTATTTTATGATTGTGTGAATTTTATCATTTATGGGTAAGATTAGAACATTTCCTTTAAATAAAACCATTTCAGTTACACAACCTTTCATAAATAAATAAAATGCACTTAAATAAACATAAAATGCATTAATGTGTCATACTTGTTCACAGTGGGTTTAGGAATATCTTACTTTCTTTATCAAGGATCACCCTTATCTACGACGTATGGGGAAGAGTGATCCTTTGTAGTAAGCTGTTTCCCAGAACACAAAATGGTGGGGGATTTCTTTATTGTCACTCTTTTTCATGAGCTCATGTCTCAGGTAAAGTTCAACTTTGTCAAATGTTACTGGAATTTGAAATAATCTATAAGGAAATGGATCAGGGTTCTAATAATTTGTGGAAGAAATTATATTGCCAAGAGATGATGAGATTAACCTTTTAAAAATCCCCTTTAACTTGTCAAGCTTTAATACAATTCATGATACACCACATTTGCATAAGAAATAGTCCATAGAAGTTATTCAGTCTCCAAGTTGTACATTTCCTTTTTAAATATAGACAAGGAAGAACATCAGATAGTCTGAGCCTCGGATCATGGAGAACAAGGAAAGAGGGAGTGTATCCATGAATCTTGGGCTATTTAAGAAACTTTCTTACCCTCAAGGTAGGAGGTCTCCACAGTTGCTGTACTGACATCTTCCATTTGAAACTGGTTTCCATGGTGAGTATCCATGTGAGCATCTGCCTCATTCTTGTTTAATGGTTAATCTGTAGAAAACTGCAGGTAGATTGTTCTTTCAGATCTTAGGCCACTGGACCTGAGAAGCCAGGACTGGACATGAGTAAGATGACTGTGAATCTTCTGGAGATCCTGGACTTTGAGTTGAATGGAGGATATGAAGTTGTTATTGGGTTGCCTGTTTTGGGAAAATGGAGAGTGTGTACTGTGTTTGGCAGGAAGGACATGGATAGTTGAGGGCAAGGAAAGCTAACTGTGGCAAATATGACAAACTCTCCACCATAGACTCCTCTTCCATAAAGTTTGTTTGTTGCTGGAAAGTGACTTCTCAGCTAGATAGTCTTGCTGTCACTACTCTCTCTGCATATAACTAGTGTCATGTGACTGGCACTTGACAGTGGAATGTGAGTGAATCGTGTTCTTCCAGGCTTGGCCTGTGGAAATCCTCCCCAACATGATCTTCTCTCTCCCCTCCTCTGTTGGCTGGATACCAGTCCTGACATGCCCTTGCAAGCCTCTTGTTGAAGATAGTTTTAACCTGTAAGAAACAGAGTCCTCCATGGCAACCTGTCACAGTTAGAATTTATGCCTTTGAAGAATCAACATGTTTTATGATAAATTAGTGTGATGTGGAAATTTATTTATTACAGTAGGTATATTTACCTTTATAGAGATCATCTTAATTTATGTATGAGATAATGTCTGATACTCTTAGTTTGTGTCTGATAGTGTTAGATATTGGGATACCACTTTCATTTTTTTGAAGGGGCAGAAAAAGTGGAAGTCTTTTATTGTATAAAGTTTTGTTCTCATTTATGAGATGTAGACACATTATAAAATAATGGAAAAAACAAACTCTTTAGTATGGATTGGACTTTTAAAATTCACTTATTATTTAATATCTTAGTATATGACCATATAAAAGTTGATAATATATGTGTGTGTGTGTGTGTATCTGTGTGTATGTGTGTTTACGTATATATATTTTTGAGAACAGTTTACTCTCCAAAATGTAGAGAGTATACCAGTGTCCAAAACTTGAAAGAAAATGAAAAAAAAAAAAAAGAAAGAGATGTTCTCTATATGTATGTTAATGACAGAAAGGGGCTAATGTGTATCCAGAATATATTAGATGGCAGCAGTTGGATTACATGCTTTAATGACATCTCCTTTCTAAGACATACCAGACTTCATACAGATGAGAAAATTAAGGCTCAGAGAAGTTAATAACTTTTACAAGTTCAAAATATGACTAATAAGTCAAATCAGTTTCCAAACTCAAAATACATTTGACTTTTCGACTACACTGTATTGCTTCCAGATAAAATTTTCCAGTTATCATGTACAGCATTTCTTTTCTTTTATCATAATCTTTGTCATTGTTATTTTCTTCATCACCATCAGTAGCAACAGTTTTATTGTGATTATTATCACTGTCATTATAATCCCACTTAGTGTTTAGTATGCACCTGCTGCATGACCAGAACTAGACTAAATACTTGCCATGCACTATCTCTAACCCTTATTATCAACTTGTTTTGATCCCACTTATCATTTGTTCAGCCCCATTTGTGTGTCAACTACTAGACCAGATGCTTGGCATATGTTATCTCCAGCCTCACAACAGCCCTTTGAGTAAAATAATTCTTATTTCTATTTTCTTGAATCAGAAACTCAAGTTTGGGGAGACTGAGAAACCAATCCGAGTTCACACACTCTGGATCAGGTGGGTTCATCTGGGTTCTTTGGCATAGAACCAGGACAGTATTCATTGCACCTCCACATATGTAGTATATCATGTTCTCTCTCTCTCACACATTGCATTATTTCATCTCAAGAATTTCATTAAGAATTCTTAATGTAGGTAATTCTTAAAGGAGAACACATAGAGTTGCATTAGGGGCCTTGACTCAAAGCTCACCTTGTCCTGATGGAGGATCTAAGGCTTGAATCTACCTCTTATTGCAGTGCTCTTTCCTCCCACTTCACAAGGCCTACTTTCAACGGCAGCTTCTACCAACTGAACAATGGTGTCCCACTCTTCATAGAACCAAGGATCAAGTGTAGTCGCTCAGTCTTATCCGATTCTTTGCCACCCCATGGACTGTAGCCTGCCAGGCTCCTCTGTCCATGGAATTCTTTAGGCAAGAAAACTGGAGTGAACTGCCATTTCCTTCTCCAGGGGATCTTCCCAACCCAAGGATCGAACCTGAGTCTGCTGCATTGCAGGCAGTTTCTTTACCATCTGAACCACCAGGGAAGCCCCCCCACTGTTCATACACCCATGCAGATGGTAACCAAAAAGTCCCACTGATCATAGTTTTGAAGTTAAGCTTTGCATCTGTTGTTTGGAAAAGATGACTTTTCAAAGAAGCATCATTTACCATATTCTCTATAAGACAGTTTAATTAATCCTTTTTGGAGGGAGTTTCTAGTTAGAGATTATTAATTTTACTCAGGTATGAAAGGTAGAGATAAAGTAAATATTAGAGTAAATATTAAAGTAAATTTTAGAAAAAGAAGTATGCTTTTCACTGTCATAAAACACCTTGTTAATCTTTTTATTGTTTACGTTTGCTGCTCACAACTATATATAGTGACACATAGAACCAGAACAGAATGGGACCAGAACCTGAGTGGGCTATGGGTAAGCTCAGTATATACTGCTGATTAGGAGTATAAGGAAGTGGAGGCCTGTTCATTCTCAACCACCTCTGAAACAAAAAGTTGCTTCTTCAGGTTGTGTCTCAAAAACATTTTAATTTAAATCCTCTGCAGTGCTAGTCAGTAAAAGGGTGGAATTTAAGAGTGGTAGTGGTGAGAGGGGGCAATTGTGCACCCTTACTTGACATCATAGTATGTATGTGCAGTTGCATATAAAGATTCTGAGCCTAGCAGGGCTTCCCTGTGACCCCAGGGTTGGAGAAATTGGAAAGAAGAACCAATTCAAAGTTTCTTTTCAGGGCTTTAGGCATGGGGCATGTTGATAAATCTTTGGAGGACTGCTGGCTTCAGGTTTAATCTCTCAAAATGTGTGCATCTGTTTGGAATGCATTGTTAATAAACATTCCCAATACATACATTTGCTCCAGCCTAGGAGTATGAAACCACTAGGGCAAATCCAGAAAGTCACATATTGTGCTGGCTAGCTCAGAATGTATGAACATGGTGATCAAGAACACCAAAAAGAAGCCCATTATTCCTGTATGTATTGTTAAAAAAAAAAAGGTAATGTGTATGGCAACAATAATTCCAGGGCAAAGAATACCGCATCTGAGCAAATTTGTACTAATTTTGAGGCTCCTCCCACTGAGACAGGAAGTGTGACATTGAACATTTATTCCTTTCCCCTCAATACGTGCCACATGGGAGGACAGGAAAGGAGGGATGAACATTGCTTATGGGGATGGGGAAGATAGACGATAAGCACAAGAAAAAAGGGAGCCCGCGGTCTGCAACATGAATGCCATAAATTCACAAGTAAAGCATTATTAAAAATTTCCAGCCCCATAAATGCTGCCATTAATCACTTTCAAATTAACCTGATGTGAGTTAAATTATTGCAAGTTCCTGTGTAAATTAAATCATTATTAGTTGCAGACTTTTTTTCTTTGGGGGTACAGGCAGCAGCTGAGAAGGAAGGGATGGAGCGACCTACTGGTTTCAATTTACTAAAGAAGGTTTGGGGGAGAAAGATTTTTGCTTGATTACAAGAGCAAAACCCCTTCACAGTATAATATCACAATAATTGTAGCCATATATCATAACATGTCATAAGTCCAGGACAAAGCTCAGCCGCCTTTCGTAAGCAGCAGCCAAGGAGGCAAGAAAAGTGAATGAATGAGGTAATGGATTTCTTTCCCCTTATTCCACTAGAGAGCAGTGTTCTTTTATACAAACCAGGTAGGTTGTTTTCTACAAAGAAGCCGGAAGGAAAATTTTCTACATAAGAGAAGTTTTTGTAGCAACGGAAAGGCCTCTCTCTTGCAGTAAAGCTATGCATTCTGAATAAAAGATGAAGACAGTAGTTTCCAGCAAAGGTCACTCTTATTTTAATAGGTGTACTTCTGAGTCTGTCTTCTTTTCACATGAGAAAGGTGTTGACTGTTCAAAAATAGAACTCGTATATATAGTTTGCATCCTACAGTAAACATTTTTAGATGGCATTCATCATCAAAACAGGTCAGTTGTTAACCATTAGCGATAGATAAAACAAGAATATTAACTATCCATATATATTAAAATACCTTTAGGAGACAATAAACGACTTTGTCAGGAATAGAAATAAAGTCAGACTAAAAGGAAGAGTGAAGAGAAGGAACACGTGTGTTGTGAAAGTTTCCAACCCCCGCTTTTTAAATTTTTTAGTTTACTATACTGCCAGTAATTTTACTGCTGTTGTTGAGAACAGCAAGTTGGTATGATAGATATTATTCTATTTCTCTAAGAGAAAATATTCAGTTACAGGCAGGTTGGCTAAAACTCCTTGATGAATCAGTTGACATTCCAAGAAGCCCAAGGCCATGCTAACAATAACTGAAGTTTACCTCATTTTATGTTGCGCAAATATATTTCTAACCTTTCACTCTCAAGCACATGGAAACAGGCAAAGATAAACCAGTGAGTTTATATGCATGTGTGTGTGTAACTGAGTGCCTTTCTTGTTCAATAAGAATTAAATTACTGGGTAATTTTGGTTTCTTCTAGAAGGAAATGAATATGCTCTTAAGTATTTAGAATCACTAGAGAGCATTTTAGGCATTTCTGGATACAAATCAATGTCACCCGAAGTGTGGTTTCAATACAGATGCAGCCCCATTTTTCTCCATTTGCTTGTAGTATTATTTTTCTGATACACTACATCACTTTACTATTCCCTTATCTTAAGCACATTGAACATTATGGTTGTAAGCCAAAAAATATCTTGAGAGAAAATAAATGGGGAAAAATCTGATGCCTGATAATTAGCAGTAGCAAAGGGTCCTCAGAGTATTCACCATGTTAATTGAGAAAAATCAGAGCATGTAAAGTTGCAAGACTGACATCAGCAGATCCTGGGATTTATTAGAGCCTACTCACCTTTGCTGTTGTGCTGCATTTTTGACATAGCAGATGTAGGGAATTTAATATTCCTTGATCAAAATAAACTTGGGCTTCCTGAAATACAAATCCAGGTATCGTAAAGAACAGTGTTTCACATAAGATCTGGCACATAGATGAAGCTGAATAAACAGGGCTGAATAAGTGAATGACTGAATAGAGAGGGGAAGTAATAAAGCCCTTCACTCCAACCTGGTAATGCTAGATTCTTAGGATTCAGCTACAGAAACTTTACTTATATCACAGAAGATTGTAAATTCACCAATTAGATATGAAGAATAGTACAGAGGAATTTATAGAAACTCTATAGATAAAGAAACCTAAGTTTGTGTTTTCTTTTAATTTTATTGAATTATAGTTGATTTTGGGGTGGGGGTGGGGGTTCCCAGATGACACTAGTGGTAAAGAACCTGCCTGCCAAAGCAGGAGATATAAGAGACATGAGTTCGATCCCTGGGTTGGGAAGATCCCCTGGAGGAAGAAATGGCAACACACTCCAGTATTCTTGCCAGGAAAATCCTATGGACAGAGGAAACTTGTGTACTACAATCCATGGGATCACAAAGAGTCGGACACAATTGAGCAACTAAAACTACTACTATTATAGTTGATTTGGGCTTCCCTGGTGGCTCAGCAGTAAAGAATCCACCTGCAGTGCAGAAGCCACAGGAGGCATGGGTTCAGTCCCTGGGTTGGGAAGATTTCCTGGAGGAGGACATGGCAACCCGTTCCAGGATTCTTGCCTGGAGATTCCCCATGGACAGAGGAGCCTGGTGGGCTACAGTTCATGGGGTTGCAAAGAGTTGGACATGACAAGCAACTTAGCATGCAGTGCAGTTTATTTAAAATGCTGTGTTTAATTTCTGTTATATAGCAAAGTGGCTCAGTTTTATATATATATTCATTTTCATATTCTTTCCCATTTGATTTATCTCGGATATTGAATATAGTTCCCTGTGCTATACTGTAGGACCTTATTGTTTATCCATTTATTTGTATATACTTTTCATCTGTTAACCCAAATTCCCAGTCCTTCCCTCCCCTACCTCCCCTCTCCCTTGACAACCACAAGTCTGTACTCTGTATCTAAGTTGATTTTATTAGATATATTAATTTGTGTCATATTTTAGATTCCACGTATAAGTAAGATCATATGATATTTGTCTTTCTCTTTCTGACTTCATTTATTATAATCTAGGTCCATCCATGTTGCTGCAGGTAGCATTATTTCATTCTTTTTTATGGCTGAGTAGTTTTCCATTGTATATATACCACATCTTTATCCATTTATCTATCAGTGGACCTTTAGGTTGTTTCCATGTTTTGGCTATTATAAATAGAGCTGTCAGTGGATGTTTATGCTGTTTCCAGGTCTTTGCTGTTGTAAATAAAGATGCTATGAACATGGAGGTGCAGTTATCCTTTTTTTTTTTGAACAGAGGAAAATTTATGCGTCGAACCTGGACTGGTCACTTATGATAATATACATGCTACAATTCCATTTTCTCCAATCATTCCACCTTCACCCTCTCCCACAGAGTCCCAAAGACTGTTCTAAATGCCTATGTCTCTTTTGCAGTCTCTTCTACAGGGTTCAGGTTACCATTTTTCTAAATTCCATATATATGCGTTAATATACGGTATTGATGTTCTTCTTTCTGGCTTACTTCACTCTGTATAATTGGCTCCAATTTCATCCACCTCATTAAAACTGATTCAAATGCATTCTTTTTGATGGCTGAGAAATACTCCATTGTGTATATGTACCAAAGCTTTCTTATCCATTCATCTGCAGATGGACATCTAGGTTGCTTCCATGTCCTGGCTATTATAAACAGTGCTGCAATGAACATTGGAGTACATGTGTCTCTTTCAATTCTGGTTTCCTCGGTGTGTATGCCCAGGAGTGCGATCGCTGGATCATATGGCAGTTCTATTTCCAGTTTTCTGAGGAATCTCCACACTGTTCTCCATAGTGGCTGTACTAGTTTGCATTCCCACCAACAGTGTAAGAGGGTTCCCTTCTCTCCACACCCTCTCCAGCACTTATTGCATGTAGACTTTTGGATAGCAGCCATTCTGACTGGTGTGAAATGGTATCTCATTGTGGTTTTGATTTGCATTTCTCTGATGATGAGGGATGTTGAGCATTTTTTCATGTGTTTATTAGCCATCTTTATGTCTTCTTTGGAGAAATGTCTGTTTAGTTCTTTGGCCCATTTTTTGATTGGGTCACTTAGTTTTCTGGAATTAAGCTGCAGGAGCTGCTTGTATAATTTGGAGATTAATCCTTTATCAGTTGCTTCATTTGCTATTATTGTCTCCCATTCTGAAGGTTGTCTTCTCACCTTGCTTAGAGTTTCCTTTGCTGTGCAGAAGCTTTTGATTTTAATTAGGCCCCATTTGTTTATTTTTGCTTTTATTTCCAATATTCTGGGAGGTGGGTCTTGGAGGATCCTGCTGTGATTTATGTCAGAGAGTGTTTTGCCTACGTTCTCCTCTAGGAGTTTTATAGTTTCTGGTCTTACATTTAGATCTTTAATCCATTTTGAGTTTATTTTGCTGTATGGTGTTAGGAAGTGTTCTAGTTTCATTCTTTTACAAGTGGCTGACCAGCTTTCCCAGCACCACTTGTTAAAGAGACTGTCTTTTCTCCATTTTATATTCTTGCCTCCTTTGTCGAAGATAAGGTGTCCATAGGAGCGTGGGTTTATCTCTGGGCTTTCTATTTTGTTCCATTGATCTATATTTCTGTCTTTATGCCAGTACCATACTGTCTTGATGACTGTGGCTTTGTAATAGAGCCTGAAGTCCGGCAGGTTAATTCCCCCAGTTCCATTCTTCTTCCTCAAGATTGCTTTGGCTATTCGAGGTTTTTTGTATTTCCATACAAATTGTGAGATTATTTGTTCTAGTTCTGTGAAAAATATTGTTGGTAGCTTGATAGGGATTGCATTGAATGTATAAATTACTTTGGGTAGTATACTCATTTTTACAATATTTATTCTTCCAATCCACGAACACGGTATATTTCTACATCTATTCATGTCCTCTTTGATTACTTTCACTAGTGTTTTATAGTTTTCTATGTACAAGTCTTTTGTTTCCTTAGGTAGATATATTCCTAAGTATTTAATTGTTTTCATTGCAACAGTGAATGGAATAGTTTCCTTAATTTCTCTTTCTATTTTCTCATTATTAGTGTATAGGAATGCAAGGGATTTCATTCACAGAACAGTTATCTTTTTGAATTATAGTTTTGTCTGGGTTTATGTCCAGGAGTGGGATGGCTGGATCATGTGGTAACTCTATTTTTAGTTTTTTGTGGAACTTCTGTACTGTTTTCCATAGTGACTGCACAAATTTATATTTCCACCAACAGTGTAAGAGAGTTCCATTTTTTTCACATTCTTTCCAGCATTTATTGTTTGTGGATTTTTTTATGATGGTCATTCTGACTAGTATGAGGTGATACCTTGTTGTAGTTTTGATTTGCATTTCTGTAATAATTAGCGATGATGAGCATCTTTTCATGTGCCTATTAGCCATCTGTTTGTCTTCTTTGGGAAAATGTCTATTAAGGTCTTCTGCCCACTTTTCAATTGGATTGGTTGTTTATTTGTTACTGAATTGTAGAAGCAGTCTGTTTATTTTGGAAGCTAAGCCCTTGTTGGTTGTATCATTTGCAAATATTTTCTACCAGTCTATAGGATTAGACCTGAGTTTTGAATCATGACTCTGCCAGGTATTATATATGTCATATGGGACAAAGGTTTCTAAGTGTCATCTTCAACATTCATGCAAACAACAGGATCAATAATTCTTCCCTCCCAAAATTGTATGGACCTTGGCAAGTTTGCTCAAAATAGGTACTTAAAAATGAAAGAATATATTTCTAAGTAAGTTGGGTCACCCAACCAGAGGCATAATTTGTCACCTTTCAATGAATTTTCTTATTAGATCATGTTATCTTAATAATCTATGGGAAATGTTAAAAGACTAGAATTTGTTGGAGCAAACACATTTTTGCATGCTTCTGGGAAAGTAAGTCAGCTAAATAAATGAACCATCTGATTTGACATTTCAGTTCTGGAATGAGGGAGAACAGAGAGTTTCAAAAATTTTTTGGGCTTAGAATCAATGCTTTGAAAGGCACTTAACCAATGCATAAACCCATTTGGGAGGGCTAGTTGGTTGTATCTTAGGAAGCTTTAGAAATAACATAAACTGAGTAGTAAGTCTATTCCAAGAAATCCATCCCAGAGAAACCAACAATCAGAGATACACAGTCAAAAACTTACATATAATACTGTTTATAATATTTTTTAATAATAGTGAAAAATTGGATGCAATTTAAGTGTCTAACAATAGGAAATGAGTTAAATATGTGGTATTTTTTCTTTCAAATGAAAAAATTATGAAGCCATTAAAATGTATTTTCAAATAATGTTTAATGACATAGAAAATGCTCAAATATAAATTTAAGTGAAAAAGAATATAAAGCTAAATTTACAATGTGATGCCAATTTTGTAAAATTGAATATTTCACATAATTATTTTTATTCAACTTAAAAGTAATCAACCAAAATATTGTCACAGCATAAACAGTTAAGGCAAATGAATTTCAAATTTAAAATACCATTCCATCTTTTTCTCTATATCTATCTTAAGCTCAGGTTAATAATCAAGAACATAATATGACACAGGCCATATTTTCGTTCACTTTTTGTTGCCCTCCATATTCTGACATAAGAATATATAACATTTATTAACAAAATGTAATATGTTTCCTTTAGATTTAACTACAGAGGGACTGTAGTTTAAGACATTACCTTTTATTTTGCACCACTGCCTTTATAAAATGTGGGCCCTTTTTGGCAAATGTTTGGATGAGCCCACCACATGCATTAGCTTTGTACATTGTCTGAATTTTCCAAAGAGAATGGGAATGTTGTAATGAAATTTGCATATCTAACCAATTAGTTAAGGGAACGTAATGGGCATCCATTTTCAAGGAGATTGCAGAAAACCTACCAGGATATAACAAAAGTAAGTGAAGAAGCAGTAATTAAATATTTTTAGTCATCCTCAGAAAAAAAGATGGCAAGCCACTCCAGTACTCTTGCCTAGAAAATCCCATGGACAGAGGAGCCTGGTGGGCTGCCAGTCCATGGGGTCGCTACTAGTCGGACATGACTGAGCGACTTCACTTTCACTTTTCACTTTCACACATTGGAGAAGGAAATGGCAACCCACTCCAGTGTTCTTGCCTGGAGAATCCCAGGGACGGCGGAGCCTGGTCAGCTGCCGTCTATGGGGTCGCACAGAGTCGGACACAACTGAAGTGACTTAGCAGCAGCAGCAGCAGAAAAAAAGAAGTATTTGCAGGTGGCCTGTACTCAAACCAGCCCTGCCAAATGCTGTGGAATCCTGTGTAAGGCAAAAGGAAAGCAAAAGAGAATTGTAAGAAAAATCTGGACACATTGCTTCCCTGAACTCTGTAACACATTAGGGCCCAAGCAGTACTCCTTCAGGACCCTTCCAGTCGATTATTAAAGAGAAAAAATAGGCATCGTTCATTCCCCTAGACTTGTCCCATCTACCAATAAAGAAATTGTGGGCTTCTTTTATCAATGAGAGAAACTTTGCACTTGGACCAGCAATTCCTGCCAGGAACATGGCTGTTCCTAACAGAGAAGTACCAAGAAGAACTATGCCTGAAAGAGACTTAACATTTTCTTCAGCACGTGTGAGATGCCCACTAGGTGCTCCCAGATAAAATGTGGAGAGAGATTATTTGTATGCAGTTGGAGTTTCTGAGTGAAAACGAGAGAGACAGAGCCAGAGAAATAAAATATATTTTGGTCCTATTTCCATGGAAGTTATTTATTTTCAGATCAAAAGCTCAAGTTGTTTACCAAATCAAGATTTTCACACTCTGCCACCTGTGGGGGCAGTGAGCTAGATCAAAGTCCTCAGGACTGATCCAGAGTAAAACTGATGTTGAATTGGATTTATGAAGAATGTTGCAGTGAATAAAATGAAAATGGAACACCGGAATATTAGTCCCAATATTGTACAGAACTGTAAGAATGGGTGGTATGTTTCAGCATACTCAAGTATATACTGCTGATTTCTGTTGTTCTAAAGTATTTGCTATAATATCTGATTAACTCAATATACCATTAAGATTCATATGACCCAGTATTAGTTTATTAATTATTTTGGAATAGCTCTATTTGTAAGTATGATATTTCTTGACTTTTATTCTTTCTTTCTCTTTTTTCTTTTGAATACCCCTATTTTTATTAAACTAGAAAAAAACTCTTTTGTAGTAATCATTTGAATCCAATGGAACCTTTAACATATTTGAGATACAAGTTCTTAGTGATTTCATCTTTCTCTGTTTCTTAAAATGAAACATTTGCTATTTAATCATCCTAGGAATTATTTTCTCATTACTTATCAATTATTCCTGGATATACTTTAAAAAATTATAAACAAACACAAGAGTAATTAAGAAACCTAGAAGGATAGTAAATTATTAAAATAAACAACCTCTACTGTTTCCTGCTTCAGGTTTCTTTTTTTGAGAAGATATAAAAGGGAACTGGAGACATCATCTTTGTACTCCACTTTTTTATTGAATGTAACTTTGAATTCATAATTTCTCATACTCTGTCCATAAGGGCAAATTGAAGAAAACTGTAAGAGGAAGATATTTCACAACTGCAAGATGATTCAGAATCCAAATGCAGACAGATAGGAACACTCTATAATCCGACAGAAAATTCATTGCATAAGCAAAAATTTCAGACATTCAGATTATGATGTCCTGGATAAATTTTCTCAAATCCAAAAATCAGTAATGAACAAAAATAAATTTTTAAGGATGAAAAATAAATTTGGTTTTCTCACAGTTAACTGTTCAACACAGAAACCACACTACCATGCTATATTTGTGAGAAAAACAAGACCATCCCATTTTGTTTAAAAGATGTGTGACAGCCTTCTTTCACCTGTTATGATGTCTCTGCACCAAACTTACCTGATACAGTTTGTAATCAGGCAAATGCTGAAGACAGATGTGTAAGAAAAGGTGATTGGGGGAGAAAGTCATGTAGAAATTTAAAAAATCATTGATCATTCTAAATTGTGTTTATAAATGTAAAACTGAAAATGGTCTTAATTATAGAGCAAAGAAGATACAACCAAAATTATATCATCCAAAGATTGAAAAATTATTTTTAAGTATTGCATTTTGATGATGCAAATTCAGTAAGGACCAGGATGAATGATAAGCTAGATCCTATTCAATATGTATTTGAAATACAGAATATATATTACAGAATGGATACATCCCAGGTTCATGCCTGACTGCTGATGGGCAATTAGTTGCATTTAAAAGACATTTTCCATTTTAGGCATATATAACATTAAAATCATGAAAGTGTGAATAACAAATTTGAGTTTACTATATTCAGATTTTTATTAAAATTTCTAAATGATTTTCACTATCTACTTTTGGTAAAATATTATAAAAACATAAATTAATAAAGAGAGTACATTGGGTCCAGATGTTAAGTGGCACTGGCTATTTTTCCTGGCATATGAGAGCAAGGCTTTAGCATGTGGACTAGTAGTTAGGTTCTTGAACTGGACCCAGGTGTGATGTTGAAGTAGGAATATTTTGTGGCACAGTTCTGGGAGTTAGTTTAAAACAAGGCACATGTGGTAAAAATAAAATTTGGGACCAAAATTACAATTAAATGAAAAGTGCTAACGTCTTCAGACAAACACAGCAGTAGATTTCTGAGCCAATCCTCCTCTCTCCCTCTCTGCTTCCCTTTCTTTTTGCTTCTATATTCTCCTTCTTTTCCCTCCCAGTCTCTTCCTCTCCCTTCTCTTGTGAGTCTGGATTAATTTAGGAACTGCTGAAAGAACATCTAAATGGCTGTCCTCACTTTATTCCAATTATGGATCAGGAGGAAAAAATGTTGGCTGTCTTTCAAGGAAAGCCAATCCACTGAACTCTTCCAGTTTTTTTTTTTTTTCCCCCCAAACCCAAGGGATTTATATGCTCTCAGAGAAAAGATTCTAAGTAAGGAATAGTGATCTTAATCTCAATTAATATGGTTTACAGGACAGCCTTTTTATAATCTTGATTGCTGCGAATGAATGATTTAGTCTGTATATTTATGGAGCAGCTACTATATGCCAGACACTGGGAATAATTTTAAAAAAAGACATAATCCCTTCTTTCAAAGAGAAATGGGTTCAAACAGTAAACAACTGCAATAATTTGAGGGCAAAGCCAGCCAGGTGTGTTGCAGTCCACGGGGATCTCAAAGAGTTGGAGACAAATGAGCAACTGAACGACAACCACAAAACAAGCAAAGAAAGGAGCAAAGAGGAAATCAAAGAAGAGTCACTTTCCCAGAAGCCTGTTGAAGAAATACAAAGTGCATCCTGAGTTTAAGCGCTAATTTCAAAGCATTCCCTATCTGATTTGCTTATTTCACAGGTAAGCCAACAAGATCAGTGTACTCAGTGACAATACACTGTCTCACATAACTAACATAGATTTTATTTAAGAATTTTTACCCTTCCCTTTGTTTCAAGGTGTATGGAGAAGAAGAGTGCCTTTGGCAAGCCAGCCCAGTGAGAACGATGCCTTAACTTTGGATTAACCATTTGCCCAACCAAACTAATGTTTCTTGCTAGTGGTCTAAGTCTCTATCTAAAAGGTCCATAATGTCATAAAATGGATTTTTTTTTTTTTTGCTCAGCTCACCCACCAGGGTAGTAAAAAATAAAATAAAACCTATATCCAAATACACGCAATAAATTTCCATTACTTTAGGGGCAAAATAAAAGCACTTCCATTTCCTTTTTATTCTGGATCACAGCCCTGACTGTTTCTTTTCCTCCTGTCAAATGAACTTCCAACCTTCAAGGTCATTTTCTTTTTAAAAGTTATCCTAGTAACATCTAGAATAGCTCTCTCTGGGAATACCATTTTTTCCCCCTCCCGCTTAATTTGCCTCTTACACACCCTTCTCTCAGGTCCCATATTTTCAGTAATGCTGATTGGGCAATTATTTACTTTATGCTTGAGTTTGAAAAGCATATCAACAGGCACACAAATGTGTTTTGGATCTCATCCTTGTAGAAATATTGCTGGTAACTTGATGAATCTGTAAGTAATTTTACAAAAATGTTTAGTGAGTTTTGCCAAGGACGTCTGACCCCCGGCCTTGCTCCACTGATGTAAGTTTTTGAGTGTTTGGCCTGGTCTGATCAGTACCAGCTGTACGTGCTTTGGTTGTACACATCAGATGTTAAAGTAAAGGAGAAAAGACAGCATATTCTGACTTAGGCTTGAAAGTTTGTGAGCTAGGACAGCAATAAGACTGCAATAGAAACCGAAGCATGTCTTGCATGCTTCATGTTAGGTTCAGTTGTACCTTAGCGTCATTTAGAATCTCTCTCAGTCAGATGCTGTGTAGAGCAGATAGAGTGAGTATCTCTAACAAAGAATAAAGATTCATTAAAATAGTTTTGCTTGATAAAGATTTTAAAAACTTTCATTTTTTGTACAAACGTCTTCACAGACATCCGAGGAAGAAAATAAAAACAACAAAATATTGATAATGTATTGTGAATTCCTTAGAGAGAAATAAATCTATTTCAGGACACATTTTAGTAGGAGTTAAAATTATTTAGGTTTTTAATTTTTGCTTTGAAAGACCACGAGGTTAGTGAAAGCATGGGATATTTTGAGTATATTTACATCCAGCCTAAATGCGAACACGGAGATGCCCTTACTGTCCATTTATAAAAGTGGAAGTATGTATTCTTCCACTTTTAAATAATTTTTTCCACTTTTACATACATTTCTTCTGATATTACATACATTATTGCACAAATACATACATAATGAAATGTATGTATTTCATTCAGTTCACTCAGTCGTGACCGACTCTTTGCGACCCCATGAATCACAGCACGCCAAGCCTCCCTGTCCATCACCAACTCCCGGAGTCCACTCCAGCCATCTCATTCTCTGTCATCCCCTTTTCCTCCTGCCCCCAATCCCTCCCAGCATCAGAGTCTTTTCCAGTGAGTCAACTCGTCGCATGAGGTGGCCAAAGTATTGGAGTTTCAGCTTTAGCATCAGTCCTTCCAATGAACACCCAGGACTGATCTCCTTTAGAATGGACTGGTTGGATCTCCTTGCAGTCCAAGGGACTCTCAAGAGTCTTCTCCAGCACCACAGTTCAAAAGCATCAATTCTTCGGCGATCAGCTTTCTTCACAGTCCAACACTCACATCCATACGTGACCACTGGAAAAACCGTAACATTGACTAGATGGACCTTTGTTGGCAAAGTAATGTCTCTGCTTTTTAAAATGCTATCTAGGTTGGTCATAACTTTCCTTCCAAGGAGTAAGTGTCTTTTAATTTCATGGCTGCAATCACCCTCTGCAGTGATTTTGGAGCCCAGAAAAATAAAGTCTGACACTGTTTCCACTGTTTCTCCATTTCTCATGAAGTGATGGGACCAGATGCCATGATCTTCGTTTTCTGAATGTTGAGCTTCAAGCCAACTTTTTCACTCTCCTTTTTCACTTTCATCAAGAGGCTTTTGAGTTCCTCTTCACTTTCTGCCATAAGGGTGGTGTCATCTGCATATCTGAGGTTATTGATATTTCTCCCGGCAATCTTGATTCCAGTTTGTGCTTCTTCCAACCCAGCATTTCTCATGATGTACTCAGCATATAAGTTAAATAAGCAGGGTGACAATATACAGCCTTGACGTACTCCTTTTCCTATTTGGAACCAGTCTGTTGTTCCATGTCCTGTCCTAACTGTTGCTTCCTGGCCTGCATATAGGTTTCTGCAGGTCAGGTGGTCTGGTATTCCCATCTCTTTCAGAATTTTCCATAGATATATTTCATTACATCTAAACATAAACTGCCTATGGCATGCTTCACAGTATCATAACATGTGTTTAAGGTTTAGGGGCAGACATGTTTGTTAAAAACTAGTATTGAGAGAGTGTTAGTTAAAGCTTGGACGTAGAATGTCCTTCAGACCAAACAAAACAATAGCTTTACTGACAGTAACCAAAAAGTGGAAATGACCCAAATGATGGACCTCATTGATTAATGGAGAAGTAAAATGTGGTATATCCATACAATAGGAAAGTATTCAGCCACTAAAGGGAATGAAGTGATACTTGCTACAATGTGGATGAATTTTATAAATTGTTGTTGTTGTTGTTGTTCAGTTGCTAAGTCATATCCTACTCTTTGTGACCTAACGAACTGCAGAATGCCAGGATTCCCTGTCTTTCACTATATTTCAGAGTTTGCTCAATCTCATGTCCATTGAGTTGGTGATACTATCTAACCCTCTCATCCTCTGCTGCCCCCTTCTGTTTTTTCCTTCAATCTTTTGGAAAATCAGGGTCTTCTCCGATGAATCAGTGCTTTGCATCAGGTGGCCAAAGTACTGGAGCTTCTGCTTCATCATCAGTCCTACTAGTGAGTATGTATTCAGGGTTGATTTCCTTTAGGATTGACTGGTTTGATCTCCTTGCTGTCTTAAGTAAAAGTGAAAGTCACTCAGTTGCATGTGACTCTATAGTCCATGGAATTCTCTGGTCAGAATACTGGAGTGGGTGGCCATTCCCTTCTCCAAGGGATCTTCCCAAGCCTGGGACCAAACCCAGATTGATCCTCTTTGCAGGTGGATTCTTTACCTACTGAGCCACCAGGGAAGCCCTGCTTGCTGTCCAAGGGACTCTCAAGAGTCTTCTCTGGCACCACCATCCAAAAATATCAGTTCTTCAGTGCTCAGCCTTCTTTATGGTCCAGCTCTCACATCTGAACATCACTAATTGAAAAACCATTTTTCTGACTATACAAACAATGTCAGCCATGTGATGTCTCTGCTTTTAATATGCTGTCTAGGTTTGTCAAGCTTTCCTTCAAAGGACCAATCATCTTTTAACTTCATGGCTGCAGTCACCATCTGCAGTGATTTTCAAGCCCAAGAAAATAAAATCTGTCACTGTTTCCACTTTTTCCTCTTCTATTTGCCATGAATTGATAGGACGGGAAGCCATGATCTTAGTTTTTTGAATGTTGAATTTTAAGCCAGTTTTACAACTCATCTCTTTCACCCTCATGAAAAGGCGTTTTAGTTTATCTTCACCTCCTACCATTAGAGTGGTATCATCTGCATATCTGATGTTGTTCATATTTCTTCCAGCAGTCTTGATTCCAGCTTATGATTCATCCAGCCCAGCATTTTACATGATGTACTCTGCATAGAAGTTAAATAACCAGGGTGACAATATATAGCCTTGTCCTACTCCTTTCCCAATTTTGTTGTTGTCCTGTGTATGGTTCTAACTGTTGCTTCTTGACCTGTATACAGGTTTCTCAAGGGACAGGTAAGATGATCTGGTATTCACATCTCTGTTAGAGTTTTCCACAGTTTTTTGTGATCCACACAGTCAAAGGATTTAGCATAGTTGGTGAAACAGAAGTAGATGTTTTTCTGGAATTCTCTTGCTTTTACTGTGATTAGCGAATGTTGGCAATTTGATCTCTGCTTCCTCTGCCTGTTCTAAACCCAGTTTGTACATCTGAAACTTCTGGATTCACATATTGCTAAAGCCTAGCTTGAAGGATTTTGAGCATAACCTTGCTAGCATGTGAAATGAGTTCAATTGTACAGTAGTTTGAACATTGTTTTGCACTGCCCATCTTTGAGATTGGAATGAAAACTGACCTTTTCTAGTCTTGTGGCCACTGATGAATTTTCCAAATTTGCTGACATATGAAGTGTAGCACTTTAACAGAATCATCCTTTAGAATTTAAATAATTCAGCTGAAATTCCATCACCTCCTCTGTGTTCATAGTAATGCCTCCTGGGGCCCACCTGACTTCACACTTCAAAATTTCTGACTGTAGGTGAGTGACCACACCATCGTGGTTATCTGGGTCATTAAGACCTTTTTGTTTAGTTCTTCTGTGTATTCTTCAGTTCAGTCACTCAGTCGTATCTGACTCTTTGCGACTCCATAGGCTGCAGAACGCCAGGCCTCCCTGTTCCTCACCAACTCCCGGAGTCTACTCAAACTCATTTCCGTTGAGTCGGTGATACCATCCAGCCATCTCACCCTCTGTTGTCCCCTTGTCCTCCCACCTTCAATCTTTCCCAGCATCAGAGTCTTTTCAAATGAGTTAGTTCTTTCCATCAGGTGGCCGAAGTACTGGAATTTCAGCTTCAGCATTAGTCCGTTCAGTGCATATTCAGGACTGATTTCCTTTAGGATGGACTGGTTGGACCTCCTTGCAGTCCAAGGGATTCTTAAGAGTCTTCTCCAACACCACAGTTCACAAGCATCCATTCTTCGGGGCTCAGCTTTCTTGCCACCTCTTAATATTCTCTTCTGCTTCTGTTAGGTTTTGTTCCTGTTCTTTATTGTGCCCATCCTTGCATGAACTGTTCCCTTGATATCTCCAGTTTTCTTGAAGAGATCTCCAGTCTTCCTGCTCTGTTGTTGTTGTTTTCCTCTACTTCTTTGCATTATTCATTTAAGAAGGGCTTTATCTCTTCTTGCTTTTCTCTGGAACTGTATTCAATTGGATATATTTTTTCCCTTTCTCCTTTGCCTTTCACGTCTCTTCTTTTCTCAGCTATTTGTAAAGCCTCCTCAGAAAACCACTTTACCTTCTTGTATTTCTTTTTCTTTAGGATGGTTTTGCTCACCACCTCCTGTTCAGTGTTACGAACCTCCATCCATAGTTCTTCAGGCACTCTGTCTACCAGATATAATCCCTTGAATCTATTCACCTTCACTGTATAACCATAAACAATTAAATTAGGTCATACCTGAGTGGCCTAGCGGTTTCTCATACTTTCTTCAATTTAAGCATGATTTTTGCAGTAAGGAGCTCATGATCTGAGCTAGGTGAAAGAAACAGGAAATAAAAGATCACATATGTGAAGGTATCATATATTTGAGATGTTCTAAATAGGTAATTCCACATAGACAGAAAATGGAATGAACAATGACTCTCAATGGGAAGAGTATATGTTGTTTAGTCCCTAAGTCGTGTTGACTCTTTCATGACCCCATGGACTGTATGTAGCCCCCCAGGGTCCTCTGTATATGGGATTTCCCAGGTAAGAATACTGGTGTGGGTTGCCATTTCCTTCTCTAGGGGATCTTCCCAACCATGACTCTTGCAACAGCAGACATGTTATTTGCTGATCAAAAAGCCCCTTTTGGGAGCTTGTTGGGAGACGATGAAAATGTGCTAGAACTAAATGGTGCTAATTGTTCAACTTTATAAATAAAGACCACTTAATTAGATAGTTATAAAGGGTAAATTTTAAGTGATGTGAATTATGTCTCAATTTCAAAAATTGTGCGTAAGAGAAAACAAGTCAACCTGTAATTTTGAGAGATGATATACATCTATTGCGTTTTTATGTGCTCTCTATTCTCTCCCTCTGAAACTGTAGATTAGAAAGTTTCACTGAATTATCCAGGTCTCTTAATGTTTCTTTCACATTTTCCTTTTTGTTATCTTTCTTTGCTCCATTCTAGGTAATCTTAAAAAATTGAATTTCCAGCTTACAAATTTTACTTTTCAAGTATGTCTTTTTTCTTGCTAGTCTATGTACTGAGATTTAACTTTTAAAAATTATAGTTTTTCTCTTTTACCTATTATATTTTCTCTTTTAGATATTTTATTTTCAATTTGTCTGATCATTTTTTTTGTCTTTTGTTTTTTCAGTCATGTATTCAGTTCCTTCTTTTATTTCTCAACCACAATAAACAAAATTTTCATGATCTCTATCTGATAAGTACAGCATCTTCAAACTTTGCAAGACTAATTCTTCAGTTTGTTTCTATCAACTTTCACTCATGGTATCTTTTTTCCTCAAGTATGTCTTTTGTGCATGTGTGTACAGGAGAAGGTGGGAGATATTTTCTTTAGCATGTATGGTAAACTTTGGGGTAATATTAAACATTAATTCATTTCCAGAAAAGATCTGGTGTTGCTTCAGTTATGTGCCTGGACAAATAAGCAATCCAAAACTTTAAAATTAAAATCCAGTTTGAATATATTCAGAACACCCCAATGACATCAGTTATAACCTGAAACCTGTGTGAGAGCTAAATATGGCTCCAAACACTCAAGAGATGATTTTTTCATTTTTTAAAGAAAGATTGTTTCTATGAAGCCTCCTGAAAGTTATTTTTTCTTCCATGTTTCTCCTTTTTAAGATAATTTTTATTTTAGTGTAAAAAGAGGTGGTCTCCTTTTAAAGATTTGGCTTTATCTGGGGTTCCCTTGATGGCTCAGCTGGTAAAAAATCAGCCTTCAATTCAGGAGATACAGGAGATGTGAGTTTGATTGCCAGGTCAGAAAGATACCCTAGAGGAGGAAACAGCAACTCACTCCAGTATTCTTCCCTGGAGAATCCCATGAACAAGAGGATCCTGGTTGGCTACACTCCAAAGGCTCACAAAGAGCTGGACACAACTGAGCAGAGTACAATTATGAATTTATTTTGTATGAGACCTAAGTTTTATCTCCTGCTCTCTAAGAAAACATCATAAATTAAAATGAGGAATCTTATTTGTAGAGAAATATATATTGCAGTTTTACTCTAAATAGCCTCAAACTGGAAACAACTCAAATACCAATTCACAAGAGAACAGGTAAACATACTGGAATTTTTTTTTTTTTTTGAGAGAATACTAGTCAACATTAATTTTAAAACTTAAGCCAACTGATCCACAAAACATTATGGATAAACCTCAAAACATTGAGTGAAGGAAATCAGACACCAATCAACGGAATTCAAGCCAAGGTAAACTAGAGTAGTAAAAATCTAAATAGTGAATTCAAAGGGGGAGTTAAGACTAGCCAGAAATAGAAGAAAACAATATCTTTCTTAAAAATTTTCTTGTATCTTTTAGTGTGGTTGCATGTTGTGTGTGTGTGTATTCAAGAAAAATCACCAAGTTAAGGTCTGCATATTTCAGTTTATGTATATTTTATCTCAATAAAAACAATGAAGAATCTGTGGAAGAGATAAACTAAATATTTGACAGTTTTGTAGATAAATGAAAGCAAAATAGGGTCACTGATAACCTAGAGATCTCTTCAAGAAAATTAGAGATACCAAGGGAACTTTTCATGCAAAGATGGGTTCAATAAAGGACAGATGTTATGGACCTAACAGAGGCAGAAGATATTAAGAAGAGGTGGCAAGAATACACAGAAGAACTATACATAAAAGATCTTCATGACCAAGATAACCATGATGGTGTGATCACTCATCTAGAGCCAGACATCTTGGAATGTGAAGTCAAGGGGGCCTTAGAAAGCATCACTATGAACAAAGCTAATGGAGGTGATGGAATTCCATTTGAGCCATTTAAAATCCTGAAAGATGATGCTGTGGCACTCAATATGCCAGCAAATTTGGAAAACAGCAGTGGCCACAGGACTGGAAAAGATCAGTTTTCATTCCAATCCCAAAGAAAGGCAATGCCAAAGAATACTCAAACTACCACACAATTGCACTCATCTCACATGCTAGTAAAGCAATGCTCAAAATACTCCAAGCCAGGCTTCAACAGTATGTGAACTGTGAACTTCCAGATGTTTTAGGCTGGTTTTAGAAAAGGTAGAGGAACCAGAGATCAAATTGCCAATATCCGCTGGATCATGGAAAAAGAAAGAGAGTTTCAGAAAAACATCTATTTCTGCTTTATTGACTATGCCAAAGCCTTTGACTGTGTGGATCACATAAACTGTGGAAAATTCTGAAAGAGATGGGAATACCAGACCACCTGACCTGCCTCTTGAGGAACCTGTATGCAGGTCAGGAAGCAACAGTTAGAACTGGACATGAACAACAGACTGGTTCCAAATAGGAAAAGGAGTATGTCAAGGCTGTATATTGTCACCCTGATTATTTAATTTATATGCAGAGTACATCATGAGGAGCACTGGGCTGGAAGAAGCACATACTGGAATCAAGATTGCCGGGAGAAATATCAGTAACCTCAGATATGCAGATGACACCACCCTTATGGCAGAAAGTGAAGAACTAAACAGCCTCTTGATGAAAGTGAAAGAGGAGATTGAAAAAGTTGGCTTGAAGCTCAACATTCAGAAACCTAAGATCATGGCATCTGGCCCCATCACTTCATGGGAAATAGATGGGGAGACAGTGGAAACAGTGGCTGACTTTATTTTTTGGGGCTCCAAAATCACTGCAGATGGTGACTGCAGCCAAGAAATTAAAAGATGCTTACTCCTTGGAAGGAAAGTCATGACCAAACTAGACAGCATATTAAAAAGCAGAGACATTACTTTGTCAACAAAGGTCCATCTAGGCAAGGCTATGGTTTTTCCAGTAGTTATGTGTGGGTGTGAGGGTTGGACTTAAAGAAAGCTGAGGGCCAAAGAATTGATGCTTTTGAACTGTGGTGTTGGAGAAGACTCTTGAGAGTCCCTTGGACTGCAAGAACATCCAACCAGTCCATCCTAAACGAGATCAGTCCTGGGTGTTCATTGGAAGGACTGATGTTGAAGCTGACACTCCAGTACTTTGGCCACCTGATGCGAAGAGCTGAGTCATTTGAAAAGACCCTGAATCTGGGAAAGATTGAGGGCAGGAGGAGAAGGGGACGACAGAATATGAGATGGTTGGATGACATCACCAACACAATGGACATGGGTTTGGGTGGACTCTAGGAGTTGATGTTGGACAGGGAGTCCTGGCATGCTGCAGTCCATGGGGTCACAAAGAATCAGACACGACTGAGCAACTGAACTGAACTGAACTGAAGGATTACTAATACATGGTGTATATCCCAGTATTTTCTTCTACTCGACACATGAGCAACATCACTAATTATGTCAACACTTTTTTTTTATACTGACTCAAAATTTTCTTTTCAAAAGAATTTCTATGAAACTATCGGCAATTCATAAACAAGACGAAAATTATCTACCCTCTAACATTTTAAACAGCCATTGGGTAACTCATGTATTCCTCTTTTTTGTTCTTATCTCACATTGAATCTATACTTTAATACTATCTAAGGAGATCAATCCTGGATGTTCATTGGAAGGACTGATGCTAAAGCTGAAACTCCACTACTTTGGCCACCTCATGCGACGAGTTAACTCACTGGAAAAGAGTCTGATGCTGGGAGAGATTGGCGGCAGGAGGAGACGGGGGTGACAGAGAATGAGATGGCTGGATGGCATCACCGACTCGATGGACATGAGTTTGAGTGAACTCCGGGAGTTGGTGATGGACCGGGAGGCCTGGCGTGCTGTGATTCATGGGGTCGCAAAGAGTCGGACACAACTGAGTGACTGAACTGAACTGAACTGAAAAATATTTAGATTCTGATTGCATCTCTCCACTTCCATTACCAACATCCTAGCCCAGCCACCAACAATTTTTAACTGGACTATTACTCCTTGTTCTTATTTCTACCTGTTTCATTTTGTCCTTCTACAAACGAGGAGAAAGTTTTGTTTTCAAATATTCAAGATAGATTACCCCCTACACATCCTTTAGAGTAAAGGTCAAGGTCTTATCTGGTTCAGATTCCTTTGATATCTATCTCCAGCTAACCTTTTCTTTTTCTACTTTGCTCCACCCTGATCTCTCCACTAACCAGGCTGTACCCTCTGTCCTTCCAACACAGCATAAATGCCTCTGGTTCACTGTCTTAACACTCATCATCCCTTCTGTTGAAAACACTTTCCAACTTACCTTCATGGCCTGAATGTCAGCTCACTTTATTGAAGAGTCTACTCATATATCATGTCACCAGGGAGGCATATCCAGATGAACTATCTCAAATATTACACACTCCTCCATTCCCTGTGCATATTATATCTCCTTTTACTGCTTGACTTTTTTTAAACCCTCATCATCACACACACATACACACAATTTCATTTTTTGTCTCATTTTGCTTGAAAGTAAAATGCATGCACATGGAGAGTATCTTTATTTTGTTCACTGCTTTATCTACATACATGTAGATACATACATACATACATGTAGCAGTTATTGACTTATATATCTGCAGAACCTATGACACAGTAGAAATTTCATAAATGTTAGTTTAATGAATATACTCAAGGAATTTATATTTGAGAGAAAAAAAAATAATGTCACGTCCCTCTCCTGGAGGACGAGAGAGAAGAAAAAGACTATAAAAGACTGTTCTTCCCTGACATACTATTGTATGCATCAGTTTTGAAAGGAAAAAATTTGGGTTCTATTGATATTACAACTTATATGTTGGTGGAAGAAGTTATTTGATGCCATGTTCTTTATTTCCCATTCTTTTTATCTCTGTGCTTCTGTCTTTATAAGTTATCTTGACCTAATTCAAATTCACTGATGCTTCAGTCTGCTGCCCATCTTCTGTTAAATCCATTCCAAAATTATTAATTTCAAACACCTTATTTTTCAATTGTACAGTGTTCAATTTATTTTCTCTTTTATGTTTCCCCTTCTTTGTTAAATGATTATTTTTTCAGTTATTGTCTTTATTGCCTATATTTCTTTAACATATGTACAATGGCATTTAAAATTCCTTTTCACGAGTTCTAACCGGTGATGCTATTTGTCTGCTTCTATTTCTTATTTTTGCTCTTGATTTTGGTTGACATTTTACTGTTTATTTACATGTTTTGCAACTTGTGGATGTATGTTAGGTATTATAGACTAAAAAAAAAAAAAAACAACCAAAGAAATATCTCCCCCCGCCACCATCTCAGCAAGAGAGCATTCTCTCTGGCAGCTAGGATAAGAAACTGATTATATATTGATTTATTCGGGAGATGTACCATGTCAGCAGTGGGTTGCAATTTAACTTCCTTTTTTTTTCAGTTTGCTAGTACTTTTTTATTCTCCTGTGAGCATTGTATTCCTTTTTAATTGAAGTATAGTTGATTTACTGTATTCTGTTAGTTTCAGGTGTACAGCAAAATGATTGAATTATCATATAAATACATGTAAATATATATGTGACTCTGAGAAAGAATTTCAGGTTTTTTTCCATTATAGATTATTACAAGATATTTAGTATATTTCCCTGTGCTGTGCAGTAGGTCCTTCAGTTCAGTTCAGTTCAGTCGCTCAGTTGTGTCCGACTCTCTGCGACCCCATGAATCACAGCACGCCAGGCCTCCCTGTCCATCACCAACTCCCGGAGTTCACTCAAACTCATGTCCACAGAGTCAGTGATGCTATCCAGCCATCTCATTCTCTGTCGTCCCCTTCTCCTCCTGCCCCCAACCTTTCCTAGCATCAGAGTCTTTTCCAGTGAGTCAACTCATCGCATGAGGTGGCCAAAGTATTGCAGTTTCAGTTTTAGCATCAGTCCTTCCAATGAACACCCAGGATTGATCTCCTTTAGAATGAACTGGTTGGACCTCCTTGCAGTCCAAAGGACTCTCAAGAGTCTTCTCCAACACCACAGTTCAAAAGCATCAATTCTTCGGCGCTCAGCTTTCTTCACAGTCCAACTCTTACATCCATACATGACCACGGGAAAAACCATAGCCTTGACTAGATGGACCTTTGTTGGCAAAGCAATGTCTCTGCTTTTTAATATACTATCAAGGTTGTGGTTATCTATTTTATATATAGCACTGGGTATATTAATGCCAAACTCCTAATTTATCTTCCCATCCTTTCTGCTTTCATAACTGTAAGTTTGTTTTTATGTCTATGGGCCTGTTTCTATTTTGTACATAAGTTCATTTATTTGTATCATGGTTTATTTTAAATTCCACTTATAAGCAATATTATGCAATATTTGTTATTCTCTGACTTACTTCATTTAGTGTGATAATCTCTAGGTTCATCCATGTTGTTGTAAATTGCATTACATTATTTTTTTACAGCTGAGTAACAGTCCATTGTATAAATATATCATATCTTTTTAATCCGTTAATCTGTCAGTGGACATTTAGATTGCTTTCATATCTTGGCTATTGTAGATAGTGCTGTAGTTAACATTGAGAGTGTATTTCAAATTATGGTTTTCTCTGGATATGCGCCCAGGCTGGGATTGCAGCTTCATACTGTAGTGCTACTTTTAGTTTTTTAAGGAACATCCATATTGTTTTCTGGGCTTCCCAGGTGGTGCTAGTGGTAAAGTACCTGCCAGCCAATGCAGGAGACATAAGAAACATAGGTTCAGTCCCTGGGTCAGTCTCCTGGAGGAGGGCAACAACTCCAGTATTCTTGCCTGCAGAATCCCACAGACAGAGGCGCCTGGGGGGCTACAGTCCATGGGGTCTCAAAGAGTCAGACTTGACTGAAGCAACTTAGCACACAGCATGCTATTCTCCATAATGACAGCACCAATTTACATTCCCACCTACAGTATAGGAGGGCTCCCTTTTCTCAGCACCCTCTCCAGCATTTCTTATTTGTGTGTTTTTAAAAATTAATTTTTATTAGAGTATAGTTGATTAACAATATTATATTAGTTTCTGCTGTACAGCAAAGTTATTCAGTTATACATATACATATAAACACTCTTTTTTTAGATTATCTTCCCGTATAGGTCATTACAGAATACTGAGTAGAGTTCCTGTGCTATACAGTAAATTCTAATTACTTACCTGTTTTATATATAGTATTGTGTACATGTCGGTCCCCATCTTCCAATTTATCCCTCTCTCCCTTTCGCCGCTTGGTAACTAAAAGTTCTGTTTCTACATCTGTGACTATTTCTGTCTCATAAATAGGTTTGCAGACTTTTTGATGATGGCCATTCTGACTGGTATGAGATAATATAATACCAGATTATACTTTTAATTTGCATTTTGTTAATAGTTCTCAGTATTAAACATCTTTTCACGTGCCTTTTGGCCATCTGTATGGCTTCTTTGGAGAAATGTCTATTTGGACCTCATTTTTTTACTTTTAAAAATACACTGAGATATATAAGCTGTTTGTATAGTTTAGAGATTAATCTCTTGTAGATCACATTGCTCTCTAATATTTTCTCCCATTTTAGGGGTTGTCTTTTTGTTTTGTTTATGGTTTCCTTTGCTATGCAAAAGCTTTTAAGTTTAATTAAGTCCCATATGTTTGTTTTTCCTTTATTTCCATTATTCTGGGAGACAGATCCAAAAAGATATGCTGCGATTTATGTCAGCGTGTTCTGCCTATGTTTTCCTAAGGAGTCTTATAGTGTGTGGTCTTACATTTACATTTAGGTCTTTAATCCATTTTTAGTTTATTTTTGTGTGTGGTATTAGAGAATGTTCTAATTTAATTATTTTACAGTCTAGTTGTCCTAGCACCATTTATTGAAGAGATTCTCTTTTCTCCATTGTAGAGTCTTGCTTCCTTTCTTGTAGATTAATTGACTATGGGTGCGTGGGTTTATTTCTGGGCTTTCTCTCCTGTTCCATTGATCTACATTTCCTCACCTCCCTGAATGTGCCCAGTCTCGCCACTTTTGTTTAATTCATGTCGGCTTTCAAATGTCTAAAGATTGATATCCATAAGATATGTGTTATAGGCACATCCTTCTAGCAGGACTTTGGAACTAAAGTGCAAGACTTATGAGGATCCCTCTCCTTCTCCAGTCTGTCCTCCAGCATTTATAATGCTACACTCTTAGTAAATGTTTAGTGGGTGAGTGAAGTCTTATAGGAAGAAAAAACTAGCTCTGCCAGATTCCAGGCATTCATGTCACCTACACAGCTATGAAAAACTCTACTGGATTCTGTTTACTCCAACAGATTACCTCTTACTATGCTAGGTCTGACCTTTCTCCTATATGCCTGTATTCAGCAGGTGTCACCAGAGAATTACCAACAATCTTCCTTTATTTACTCGAGATTTCATTCCTCTCTATATCTTAGTTTCAGAATTCTTTACATCTGCAACTATTGAGTATCTTCAAATATATATGTGTATCTATACATATACACACAAACAGGTGGGTGCACACACACACTCATTTTCTTTATTGTTATGGAGGGAGAAATGGTTTTTAATCAATGGCTGCCTTTTAACAGAGGTTAAACTCAGAAAATTATTGTAAATCAATATAGTTCTGAAAATTTTGAGATATAACATTTACTTAAGCAAATTTTCCCTCTTTTTTACCTGATGTTTCAGCAACAATTACTAGAAAGAAAGATGATAAGTAATTATTGTGAATCAAATCAGTTTTCATAAGCCAGGCTTTCAAGTCTTTCCCATGAGGTTCCAAATTATCATGTTACAAATCAACTTTTTTGGAAATTAGAAATTTCTTCTGTGAAAAAAGACTTATTTTTAAATTGAGTGACCCAGTAGGCTTCCCAAGGTACACTAGTGGTAAAGAACCTGCCTACCAATGCAGGAAATATAAGAGGCTCAGGTTTGATCCCCGGGAAGATCCCTTGGAGGAGGGCATGGCAACATACTCCAGTATTCTTGCCTAGAGAATCCCTTGGATAGAGGAGCCTATGGTCCATAGGGTCACCAAGAGTCAGACATGACTAAAGCAACTTAACATACATGCAAGACTAGAGCAGTAAAAAGAAAATAAATAGATAACAACTGTAAGAATTTTCTACATTATAGAATTAATAGTGTCAAAAGGATTTTAAATAAAATTTTAAATAATGATCTTGAGATTATTTTCGATGAGCACTTAAATAGGAAGATATTTGACTTCTGCCACTAAACAAAAATATGACATTGAAGTCATTGCCGTTATAAACTTCTGTTTCTCCATATTAAAATGACATGCTCACTAATATTTATTCTGATTCTAACATTCTTTGACACCTTTCTGATGCCCATTAGGATGTCCACATAGCCTTTAGGAGTTAGGATTTTAGTTATGAATTTAGGTTCTGGAATAAAAGAAGTTTGAGTTTGAATCTCAGGTCTCTTCACTATGACCTTGAGCAAGTTATATAGACCATTCAAGTCCCAAATTTCTTATCTGCAAATGAAAGTAAAAACACTCAGTTCAAAATATTCTTGTAAGAATTAGATGATGAGGACCCACTGTATATAAATAAATATTGTATTTTCTCACATTTAAGGCACTGTTAATTTTGTTCTTTGTCTTACCCTGAGGTAAAACAATGTAAGTAAGACAAAGAACAAAGGAGAGAAAATCATGAATCTGATCTGAAAACTAACTATAAAATTGCTGAACAGAAAAATCAGCTTAAATTCCCTCTAAAACATTCCATTTTGTGTGAGCTATTCAGTAGTTAATATTTTTAAAGATTAATATATAAACTAGAATGAGAACCTATCAAACACTTAATGAATTGTTCACTTCTATTACTAATGTCTTGAATTCTGTTTTTACTGAAAAGGTAGCCCATGTTAGTGGAGGAACAAACTAGTGGAGGTACAAATCAATCTGTTGATTGAACTATCTGTCTATTTTGGCCTTCAACTTTGCCCTTTACCAAAAGACTAGTTTTGGAAAAAAAATATTGAGCTCATATTTTCCCCATAATATTCAGTATGAAGGGTAATGATTTAGAAAAATCCAGAAAGAATAAACCAAGAAAACTGAAATGGCATTGACCAAAGAAAACATGGCTGAACAGAAGAAAAACTATTTTATATTTCTTCCCACACAATTGGTCAAAACCAAATGATTAGAGTTTTAAAATCAGGAACTTGGCACTTTTGAAGAGTGATTTTTAAAGAAAGTATATGGAAAAACTAATCAAATGGCTTTAAGCTGCTCAAATTCTGAGAACCTATTCTATTCCAGAGACAAAGAATCAAGTGTGGAAAACCCAGTTATCTCCTTTAATTTTATGGGTCATGGTAGAGAAGAACAAGCTTTATCTAGTGTGTCTCAGTCTTTAGAAAACAAACCAAAACACCACAAAATCTCCTGCTAGGTTAATAATTTGGCTTTTTGTATGGAAATGATTTTAGTATTCTAAAATGTCTATTCCACAATCCAACCTAAAGTAGGATCTACATACGAGATTGTTTAGTGTAGAGTGCTGCTGATTATTATCCTTAAGAGTAATGGATGGAAAATTATTTATTAAATAATCTTAAGGAAGAGATGGTTCATCTCCATGGCTCTTCTTGGATCAAAAGACAGTAGCAAAACTTGAGAAGAGGACTTGACTGAGAATTTAATGTAACAAGTTTCCTCCGGAAGCATCTTTCACAAGAGGTTTTTTATGACATGGGAGGCAATTTAATGAGGCCCTGGAAGGAAATCTTGAAATCATGACTATAATTTGTTGTTTTCAAATAAATAGGAGGGAGGAAATTTCTCATTTTGCCATAATTTTGCCATTAAGAGTCTCTTGAGAAAGTGAGTAGCTATACATTTCTGATAAAGGAGCTTTTATTTACCCATACATTTCAAGGGTTATGATTACAGCATCAGCAACTGACTTCAGAAGAGATTGTGCAGAGGCAGATAATACAGCTCATTGAACTATGTGATCCGGGAAGTACACACACCTGGTAAAGCTCTAGCTGGGATTACAGGCCTGACATTTTGGGCTCACTGGTTAAGGGACTTTTGAGAAAATCAAACAAAAGTTAAAACAACAAAACAAAATTAATTTTCCCCTTAAACTACAAAATGACTTTCCAAATTCTAGCAACTCTTTTTTGACTGTTACATCTACTAAAGCATTTTCTACAACTACCTTGAACTCATAATATCAAAAGTAGAACAGTAAGTGTAGCACTTGGTGCTATTGTCTAGTACTAAGAAAGCAGAATAGTTATAAACAATGTTGATTAAAAAATAATAGTTGCCTTTATGTTGTCCAGGTATAGCTAGTGAAAATATAAAAAATATGGAGTATTTTTTTAACTAACAAGTATATTTCCAATACAACTTATATTTGATCATCACAAATCAACTATATTTTAGAAATATAAAACAGAATTGAAAAAGAATTGCAACAATGATTACATTTTATAAATCTGAAAGTTTAAAAATTACTGAAAAAAAGGTAATTAGTATAGCCATCAATTTTCTTGTGATTTATTAAAATCATGCTAAACAGTACAAGAACACAAATGTAATTTACCAGAGACTTTAACTTAAAACATTTGCTTATTATGCTGACAATCTTCTGCATGTACCAAAGATACCTCTTTAGATATTTGTAAATATAGATAGGTTAGGAGACAAGAATGAGAAAGAATAAAACAAGCAAGACACACAAAAGAATGATCCTTATATTCTACATGTACTCTATAGAGAACCTCAGTAACCTTTGTACTAATGAGTCGAGTGTATCTGATGAAATTCCCCTTTGGACATTTTTCAGATATTACATTTTGAAATGGCATATCTTACAAACAAAGGTAGAAGCAATTTTATCCTATTAAGAACCTAAAATTTCACACAATGAAGATGGGAAAGGAATGTAAAATGAGGGTAAAGGGAAAGCCAATTAGAATTTAGAGGTTTGCTGGGTTAATGTCTAGGCTTAAAAGACTCAGATTTCATAATTTTGCATACTGTGTGTCTTAGCCTTAAGACTGACCTGCACTTAAACAGCATGATGAATAAAACCCTGTCTCTCTCAGAGAACTACAGGCCCACATTACAATGTCACAGTGTTGCATAAGGAAAAAATAAAGGAAAAAAATGTAGAATTTTTATAAAGCTTTAGCTGGTAAAAAAAAAATCCACCTGCAATGCGGGAGACCTGTGTTTGATCCCTGGGTTGGGAAGATCTCCTGGAGAAGGAAATGACAACCCACTCCAGTATTCTGGCCTGGGAAAGTCCATGGACTGTATAGTTCATGGGGTCTCAAAAAATTGGACAGGACTGAGTGACTTTCACTTTCACTTTGTAAAACCTAGGTGCTAAGCAAAGTGAAAACAAAGGAAGACGTTATAAAAAAAAAAAAAAGGAGAAAATACTGTGAAGAATAAATCACCTATGGAATAGTCTCTTAGAACTTGTTTACTTACCTGATAATGATACAACCCAGGAACATTCTCTACCATACTTGTTGAATTGCTTTCATTGGTTATACTGTGAAATTTTGCACCAGTTATAAATTAATTTGGATTGAAACTATCTCTGTTAAGATGAAAAATCTCTTGGTATAAACAAATGATTGCTTCTAAATTTTAAAGTTAGATCACTTAAAAAAAATAAAAAATTATGATCTGATGGTAGAGGGAAGATCCAGCCCTTCTGGTTGCTGAAGAGCTTTGTTGTGTAGAGCAGTTGGAAGGAACAGAAAGAGGAGTAGGACATAGCAGCCATGTGATGACCTTGGCTGCTGGAGGCCTCAGAGGGAGCCCAGAAGATTAAGAAGGACTGGATGGTGTGAGATAGAGATCATGTGACAAATTTAAAATAATGCCCATGAGCAACCCTATTTGTCATTTGTTATGTGTTTCACTTACTGACATGTTGTTTTAATTAGGAGGTTCACTTGCCAGTAGTAAAATAATTCAGCTCAAACCATCATATACAATCAGTGGGACCATGGGGGCAAACCAGCATAGGCTGCAGGTTGCCTTTGCCATCCTAGCTCCAGAGATGCCACAGGATAAAAAAGAAAGTCTAGGAAGACCTGAAGAACTAATGCAAAATTCTTGAGAGGCCACTGAGAGAGTAATGTTGAATCCCGTGTGTATGTATGGGGCTTAAAGTGGGGAAAGGCTGGAGAAGGGTGAGGCCAAGAGAGAAAAGGAATCAAACTAATATTCAAATTTTTATGGGGAAATATTTTAATCTCTATCATATTAGATAATTTTTTTTTTATAATTGGGTCAATATAGCATATTTAAAGATGGGAAGACTTCATGTTCAAGGATACAGATCAACCAAATTTCAAATTCAATGCTATGCAAATCAAATTAGTGTTAAGATATTTGAGGTATTCAAAAAACAAATTCTAAAATTCAGATAAGAGAATGGAATTCAGAGTAGCCAAATCTGTGTTGATGAAGAAAATTAAAGGGGGGATGACTACACCAGATATTAAGGCATCTGATGAAAATATTATAACAAGAGTATGGACTGGAAAAGGAACAAATAGATGAATCAAAACAGATAATTCAGCTGCAGACCTGCATGTGTAAAGGAACTTTATGTATGCTAAAGGAGGCAGCAGAAAGCAATGGAGAGGGAAATCTAGTGATGGTGTGGGAATAATTGGCTCATTAAGTTCAAAACTGGGAAGCTAATGGATGCTACATTCAAAGATACTTTCAAGGCAATTAATGACCTATTGTGAAAGAGAAAACAAACAAAACTAGTAGATAAATGGTTTTATTTTTTGAATTTTACTTTTTTTTTCAAGTTTCAAATATTTTATTTTCTTATTCATACAGTATGAAGTTTCCTAAAGATCCCACAACATGATGTTTCATGCAGAAGAAAAACTAAACATTCAACATAAACCACCCCCCACCCACCCACACACACACACTAATAAAAAAAAGAAAAAGAAAAAACCCTCATTCCCCAGTAAGGAAATAATGTTTGCACTATTTTTCTGTAACGCCAGCCAAGATATGCACAAGCAAGAGAAATAGAAAGCATTTGCTAAAATATCTGTAACAAATACTTATGTACAAAAAATTCACAAAAGACGAGTTCCCCTCTTGAAGCAGAGCACATGGCAGTTGACACTGGAACAGATCAAACCACTGGCTGGGATTATAAACCACATACTGATTCAAAGGAAGAAAGTTACATGTGGAGATTTTCAGTTTGAACATTAATATTTCCAAAGTTTGGCAACATTATGTTTTAAAATTATGCAAATTATGTAAACAAGAGGTACATTTTAAATTGATCTACATGCAAAACTCCATATCATGCAAGGACACCAAGCACCAGGATTTCTCTCACAGACAGAGCCCATGGCGTGCAGCACTCAGTTGAAGGAACAGCGGTGGCAGGCGGGTGTGCCCAAATTAAGATGCTTTCAACCTTGATTCAACCTGCCCTTCCCCACTCAGAGTATAAAACCAATTTTCTACAAAATCTATTATAGGGAAAGACTACAGTCCTAACAAAGCTAACCAGAATGTTTTCTTCCAGCCAATAGTACCTTTGTAGAAAAGGGAAGGGATAATAACATCAATTGGCGGAGCGTGGTACACTACTTTTAAATCACACAAAGTATTAAGTTACCCGAGACATTTTTGGGCAGAGGAAGAACACCATCATGCACTAGCTCTATGCCTTGTGGTAAAGAAATTTAAGAGGTATAAATTTGGATATAATTTTTCTCTTCTGTGGCAAACAGTTTATAAGCTTTCTCCCAGGTAAGTCATATATGTGTGGGTGTACAGATACACACATGCGCATTAAACATCACCAGTTTTTAGATTAGCTGCAAGTCTTCTGAAACAGAGAAGGGAAAATTCATGGTTTAAAGGTAAGTTTAATGACAGTTTACCACCCATGTAATGAAACATAAACGGATATCCTGAGCTATTACATGATTATTTCTGGAACTCTTCATTAAGTCATGTCTGAGATCAAATCAGGATTGCCTCACACAGCTTCTGTCCTTTAGGAATAAAATCACAACGAACTGACACTGACTCTGCTGCTGCTGCTGAGTCACTTCAGTCGTGTCCGACTCTGTGTGACCCCATAGATGGAAGCCCACCAGGCTCCCCTGTCCCTGGGATTCTCCAGGCAAGAACACTGGAGTGGGTTGCCATTTCCTTCTCCAAACTCAGGAACACCTGATGAACGCAATGGATCCTAGTTATGAAGTAACAGCATGAGGCCTAAGCTGTGTGCAGTGACTGCGTGAACGCGAGAACCAGCTCATGGCAGCAGCGCTGGACTCTACTTTCTCCTCAAGCAGAGACGTCATCAAAGCTGCTCAGCAATGAGACACAGTCCCTGGAAATATATCATAGGTATAAATTAAGCTACAAACTCCTTTGTTACAAAAATGTAATCAAGGTAAATAATAAGATGTTAACAAATGCTTTGTCAATCTCTCAAAAGAGAAAGAGCAGGCAAAGGAATTTTACTTTTAAAAAAAAATTTACTTAGACTTATTTTTTGGCCACACGGCACGTGGGATCTTAGCTCCCTGACCAGGGATTGAACTCATGACCCCTGCAATGGAAGCATGGAGTCTTAACTACTGGACTGCTAGGGAAGTCCCAAATGTTAAATAACTTTATTAACTTAGGATGGGAAAACCCTGCAAACTGCCAATCATTAATCAAAGCATTGATAGATTTGATATAAGCAAAATTAATGTTTGACAGAGAGATAAACCTAACAGATAATAGATTAAGAGAAAATATTGTAATGTCTACAGTTGACAAGTAAATACCATATGGTATATTAAAAAACAAAACAAAACAAAACTCCTGTAAATAAAACGAGTTTGGAAACCAAATAGAAAAATTTGCAAAGAATTTGAATAGGCAAATCAAAGAAAAGTGGGCCAAAATGTCTAACAAGTATTTGAAGAATTTGGTTAAAGAAGAATATGGTTAAAACCAATACCTGTATGAGAGTACAACAAAACAAAAATGTGATAATATATGTACATGAGAATGGCAACAGTTTGTGGAGAAGATGATACAGAATGCTGGTTAGAATGTGGGAAGGATACCTATTCACCTTTGATAGGAATGTAAATTGGTTAAGCCATTCAGAAAAGCAAGCTAGCAGTATTTCGCTAAATGTAAGGTGTATATGGGTCTCTGACCTAAGTAGTCTACTCTTGGACCTATGGCACATGGAATATTTAGAGCTCCAAAAGAGATCATGTGTCAGTTTGTTTACTATAGTATCAGTAGTATTTTACCTCCAACTAGTTTCCACAAACACAGCATGTGGGTGGAAGCTGGGATGTCTGTATCTCTGCAGCAGTTTGAACCAACCAGATGTATAGACAGTGTCATAAACAGACCTCAGGGGTGCTGTGCTGAGTATAAAGGAAAGAAGTAGAACATAATTTGTAGCAGAATACCATTAATGTAAATTAAAAACACACGCATACAGAAAACTTAGTCCTAGAAGGATGAAGGCATCAATGGACACAATGAGTGGAAGCTTATAGCAGCGAGGAGAAAGAGTGTGGAGACCAGCAGGAAGGGAAAGAATTGAGGGCTCTTGTTGAGGAGGATGTGCTCTGAACGGGGGAGTGTTTTTCACTCTGAACTTTACACCACTAGAAGGTGGCGTTGGGAGAGGATTCAGGGCACATTCTTTATTTCTTATGTCTTTTTTTTTTTTTGGTATTGGCTCCTTTCCTGAAAGTTTTCTCTTCCTTGGTCTCATGCTGCCTGCCAGGGACTCTTGGGCTACATGCTGCTTCTTTCTATTCACCAAGGAAGAACATTTTTCACTCTTGAACCATCAAAGAAAGTCCCTGTCTTCTGTAGAATAGGACGGGTCATGCTTGAAGTTTGGCTCTTTTTAAAGTCTGGTGTCTTGCTTCGCACCACATGCAAACTGAAATTATTTCCTCAAGTCCCTTTTCCCTCAAGGCCTAAGTCTGTTTCATTTCCCCAGAGAACAGTTCTATTTCAACTCTCCATCATTGCTTCAACCTTGACATCACTCTTTGTTTTCTAAAATGTGTGGATGGCAATTTTGAGATTTCTGATTGCTTTACTTCTGTAATATTTCATGCAGAATTTCTCTGTGTTTGTACAGGAGTTTTATAATTCCTGTATTAATGCAGACCACCTTCTGAAGGGAAGTTTATCCTAGGTTCCTAAACCAGGATATAAACAAACTTTTGGAATATGAATTCTTAAAGAACTAGGAGTTACCTGCATATTTAGCTCCACAGTATGGTCTGATGACTTGTGGGCTTTTTCTACCAACCAAGAGAAAATGTTGAAGTTTAAAGAAACATGGCTGTCTTTTCTTTTTTATTGAAGTGTAGTTGATGTACAATGTTGTATTCATTTTTGCTGTACAGCAAAGTGATTCAGTTATACATATATATGCATATACTTTTCCATTATGGTTTATCACAGGATATTGAATACAGTTGCCTGTGCTCGGTGGTAGGACCTTGTTGTTTACCATTCTATATATTCTAGTTTACATCTGCTAACCCCAAATCCCAATCCATCGCTCCTCCACCCTTTCTCCCCCTTGGCAACCACAGGTCTGTTCTCTGTGACTTTTGGGTCTAGAAACATGGCTTTTAAAACTAACAAAATAGTTCCAAAATAATTGTGAAATATATATATATATATATTTATTTAGGAGAAAGAATTCAACTTTCCAAGAAAGTTGGCTCACAGTAGAATGCAAAAAAAATAAATAAATTAGTGGGAAAAAAAGTATGCCTGTGTATGTGATCTCTCTATGTTTGAGAAGACAAGAGGTAAATATACCTTTTGTGAGTGATTCTTGAGCCTAACACATAAAAACCACTAAAAGCTTGTGTTGCTAATATGGCCAGTAGTCATGGCCACCCAATAGTCATAGCTTCCTTGCCAGTATTTTAAGCTGCTTCCAAATGTGACTGTTAACCTCTAGAGGGCATATGATGAAACCTGGCATTAAGAGCTGTGTTTTATGGATGATAGAGCTTAAGTGACTTGACCAAAGTAAATAGTCAGGTCAACTGATAGCTATATATGATTTCAATAATCACATTTTTTAACTGAGTCATCTTTTCCTGCTGCCTGCGTCACTATAATTCATAAACAAGAAGCACTGAGAGCAGATGAGATTGGAAATGTCAGTGCTCGCATGTGAATGGTGGAATCCTCAAAATCAATGAAAGAGGTCATCAATATCTCTGTAGAATAGAAAGGACATTTGATTCATAAGCCAGTATCCTAAAATGTTAGAGACTTTCCTATTTAAGGATAGGCTTAGCTCAATATATCATTTCCTTATTATCCTAAACAATGCAACTCATCACTTAGTAGCCCCTGGGTTGTTTCACAAGGTTGATGGATAATATTCTTTAGTTTAAATATTTAACTCTGAACAAAATTCACATCATCTTCCTACAGGAAATACACATACACAGCTATTTTAGGGAAAGTTTAAGAAGTTTCTTGCACTCTATGAAGGTTACATGAGAAAATTTAAGAAGCTCTTTCAAAGAATATTTCTTGTTTATATAATATATTACACTAGTTTACAAAAAAATAATTGTTAGGTCATTCATTCATACACCCTAAGATCTGTGCTGTTATATGCTCAGTTGCGTTTTAACATTTCTTTTTGAATTTATTCTTCCTGGTAATGTTGGTTTTTAAAAAAATTCAACAGAGCACTGGAAATGATTAAATAACTAATGTGTATATTTCAATGAAGCTCATCATACACATCCAGAGAAATTAGAAACATAAGGATTCATCATGGGATCAGAAAAATTACAGGGAGAAGGGCTATATTTATGTAATGCTTAATTAGATGTTTCAGTTCATTTCAGTTCAGTTCAGTCGCTCAGTCGTATCCAACTCTTTGCGACCCCATGAATCACAGCACACCAGGCCTCCCTGTCCATCACCAACTCCCGGAGTTTACCCAAACTCATGTCCATCGAGTCGGTGATGCCATCCAGCCATCTCATCCTCTGTCGTCCCCTTCTCCTCCTGCCCCCAATCCCTCCCAGAATCAGGGTCCCAGCATCAATGAGTCAACTATTCACATGAGGTGGCCAAAGTATTGGAGTTTCAGCCTCAGCATTAGTTCTTGCAATGAACACCCAGGACTTGTCTCCTTTAGGATGGACTGGTTGGATCTCCTTGCAGTCCGAGGGACTTGCAAGAGTCTTCTCCAGCACCACAGTTCAAAAGCATCAATCCTTTGACACTCAGCTTTCTTCACAGTCCAACTCTCCCATCCATACATGACCACTGGAAAAACCATAGCCTTGACTAGACGGAACTTTGTTGGCAAAGTAGTATCTCTGCTTTTTAATATGCTATCTAGGTTGGTCATAACTTTCCTTCCAAGGAGTAAGCGTCTTTTAATTTCATGGCTGCAATCACCATCTGCAGTGATTTTGAAGCCCCCCCAAATAAAGTCTGACACTGTTTCCCCATCTATTTCCCAAGAAATGATGGGACCAGATGCCATGATCTTAGTTTTCCGAGTGTTGAGCTTTAAGCCAACTTTTTGAATATCCTCTTTCACTTTCATCAAAAGGCCTCTTCACTTTCTGCCATAAGGGTGGTGTCATCTGCATGTATGTTATTGATATTTCTGCCAGCAATCTTTGATTCCAGCTTGTGCTTCTTCCAGCCCAGCGTTTCTCATGATGCACTCTGCATATAAGTTAAATAAGCAGAGTGACAATATACAGCCTTGATATACTCCTTTTCCTATTTGAAACCAGTCTGTTGTTACATGTCCAGTTGTAACTGTTGCTTCCTGACCTGCATATAGGTTTCTCAATAGGCAGGTCAGATGGTCTGGTATTCCCATCTCTTTCAGAATTTTCCACATTTTATTGTGATCCACACAATCAAAGGCTTTGTCATAGTCAGTAAAGCAGAAATAGATGTTTTTCTGGAATTCTCTTGCTTTTTCCATGATCCAGCGGATGTTGGCAATTTTATCTTGGTTTCTCTTCCTTTCTAATACCAGCTTGAACATATGGAAGTTAACGGTTCACGTATTGCTGAAGCCTAGCTTAGAGAATTTTGATCATGACTTTACTAGAGTGTAAGATGAGTGCTATTGTGTGATAGTTTGAGCATTCCTTGGCATTGCCTTTCTTTGGGATTGGAATGAAAACTGACCTTTTCCAGTCCTGTCGCCACTGCTGAGTTTTCCAAATTTGCTGACATATTGAGTGCAACACTTTCACAGCATCATCTTTGAGGATTTGAAACAGCTCAACTGGAATTCCATCACCACCACTAGCTTTGTTCGTAGTGATGCTTTCTAAGGCCCACTTGACTTCCCATTCCAAGATGTCTGGCTCTAGGTGAGTGATCACACCATCATGATTATCTGGGTTGTGAAGATCTTTTTTCTACTGTTCTTCTGTGTATTCTTGCCACCTCTTCTTAATATCTTCTGCTTCTGTTAGGTCCGTACCATTTTGTCCTTTATTGAGCCCATCTTTGTGTGAAATGTTCCCTTGGTATTTATAATTTTCTTGAAGAGATCTCTAATCTTTCCCACTCTGTTATTTTCCTCTATGTCTTTGCATTGATCACTGAGGAAGGCTTTCTTATCTCTCCTTGCTATTCTTTGGAACTCTAAATTCAAATGAGAATATCTTTCGTTTCTCCTTTGCTTTTCACTTCTCTTCTTTTCACAGCTATTTGTAAGGCCTCCTCAGACAGCCATTTTGCTTTTTTGCATTTCTTTTCCATGCGGATGGTCTTGATCCCTGTCTCCTGTACAATGTCACGAACCTTCGTCCATAGTTCATCAGGTACTCTATCAGATCTAGTCCCTTAAATCGATTTCTCACTTCCACTGTATAATCATAAGGGATTTGATTTAGGTCATACCTGAGTAGTCTGGTGGTTTTCCCTATTTTCTTCAATTTAAATCTGAATTTGGCAATTAGGAGTTCATGATCTGAACCAAAGTCAGCTCCCAGTCTTGTTTTTGCTGACTGTATAGAGCCTCTCCATCTTTGGCTGCAAAGAATATAATCAGTCTGATTTCGGTGTTGATCATCTGGTGATGTCCATGTGTAGAGTCTTCTCTTGTGTTGCTCGAAGAGGGTGTTTGCTATGACCAGTGCGTTCTCTTGGCAAAACTCTATTAGCCTTTGCCCTGCTTCATTCCATATTCCAAGGCCTGTTGGAATTTACCTGTTACTCCAGGTGTTTCTTGACTTCCTACTTTTGCATCCAGTCCCCTATAATGGAAAGGACATCCTTTTTGGATGTTAGTTCTAAAAGGTCTTGTAGGTCTTCATAGAACCGTTCAACTTCAGCTTCTTCAGCGTTACTGGTTGAGACATAGGCTTAGATCGGCGGCTGCACAGGTACAGGAGGGCTGAAAGGAGCTACTCCACATTCAAGGTCAGGAGGGGCGGCCATGAGGAGATACCCATCCTCCAAGATAAGTAGCAGCAGCTGCATTTTGCTGGAGCAGCCGTGAAGTGATACCCCACGTCCAAGGTAAGAGAAACCCAAGTGAGATGGTAGGTGTGAGAGGGCATCGGAGGGCAGACACACTGAAACCATTATCACATAAAACTAGGCAATCTGATCACATGGAACACAGGCTTGTCTAACTCAATGAAACTAAGCCATGCCATGTGGGGCCACCCAAGACGGATGGGTCATGGTGGAGAGGTTTAACAGAATGTGGTCCACTGGAGAAGGGAATGGCAAACCACTTCAGTATTCTTGCCTTGACAACCCCATGAACAGTATGAAAAGGCAAAATGATAGGATACTGAAAGAGGAACTCCCCAGGTCAGTAAATGCCCAATATGCTACTGGAGATCAATGGAGAAATAACTACAGAAAGAATGAAGGGATAGAGCCAAAGCAAAAACAATACCCAGTTGTGGGTGTGACTGGTGATAGAAGCAAGGCCCAATGCTGTAAAGAGCAACATTGCATAGGAACCTGGAATGTTAGGTCCATGAATCAAGGCAAATTGGAAGTGGTCAAACAGGAGATGGCAAGAGTGAACATCGACATTCTAGGAATCGGCTAACTAAAATGGACTGGAATGGGTGAATATAACTCAGATGACCATTATATGTACTACTGTGGACAGGAATCCCTTAGAAGAAATGGAGTAGCCATCATGGTCATCAGGAGAGTCCGAATGCATTACTTGGATGCAGTCTCAAAAATGACAGAATGATCTCTGTTCGTTTCCCAGGCAAGCCATTCAATATTATGGTTTTCCAAGCCTATGCCCCAACCAGTAATTAGATACTCCAGTTCAGTTCACTTCAGTCGCGATCGACTCTTTGTGACCCCACTAAATACTATTAGGCAAACAATCCAAAGAGTAAATGCAGTTTTCAAAGCTCTTAAAGAAAGTGAAAGTGAAATTTGCTCAGTCGTATCCAACTCTGTGACCCCACGGACTATACAGACCATGTAATTCTCCAGCGCAGGATCCTGGAGTGGGTAGTCTTTCCCTTCTCCAGGGTATCTTCTCAACCCAGGGATTGAAACCAGGTTTCCCGCATTGCAGGCAGATTCTTTACCAACTGAGCCACAAGGGAAGCCCAAGACTACTGAAGTGGGTAGCATATCACTTCTCCAGTGGACCTTCCCAACCCAGGAATCTAACCGGGGTCTCCTACATTGCAGGTGGATTCTTTACCAACTGAGCTATCAGGAAACGTCCCTAATGTGTTCTCAAAAAATGACTTCTGTTCTTTTTAAAAATCTGCGATAATTTATCCCCTTTTGCATTTGTTCATAATGTGAAAGTGTGGTTATTTTCTGATGCATATTTGTTCCCCACAGTGTGCTGGTCTAAAATTAGCTAAAATAGCTTTGATCCTAGGAATTCCCTGGTGGTCAAGTGGTTTACTTCGGTGCAGTTCAGTCGCTCAGTGGTGTCTGACTCTTTGTGACCCCATGAATCACAGCACGCCAGGCCTCCCTGTCCATCGCCAACTCCCGGAGTACACTCAAACTCATGTCCACAGAATCGGTGATGCCATCCAGCCATCTCATTCTCTGTCGTCCCTCTCTCCTCCCACCCCCAATCCCTTCCAGCATCAGATTCTTTTCCAGTGAGTCAACTCGTCACATGAGGTGGCCAAAGTATTGCAGTTTCAGCTTTAGCATCAGTCCTTCCAATGAACACCCAGGATTGATCTCCTTTAGAATGGACTGGTTGGATCTCCTTGCAGTCCAAGGGACTCTCAAGAGTCTTCTCCAGCACCACAGTTCAAAAGCATCAATTCTTAGGCGATCAGCTTTCTTCACAGTCCAACTCTCACATCCATACGTGACCACTGGAAAAACCATAGCCTAGACTAGACGGACCTTGGTTTGCAAAGTAATGTCTCTGCTTTTTAATATGCTATCTAGGTTGTTCATAACTTTCCTTCCAAGGAGTAAGCGTCTTTTAATTTCCTGGCTGCAATCAGCATCTGCAGTGATTTTGGAGCCCCCCAAAATAAAGTCTGACACTGTTTCCACTGTTTCCCCATCTATTTCCCATGAAGTGATGGTTAGGACTGGTTAAATCCCTGGTCAGAGAACCATGTGGCACAGTCAGACATTTAAAAATAATTATAATAAAAAATTATAAAACAGCTTTGATCCTCATATTTCTATCTGAAAAGTTAAAGTAAACATTATATCGTAGAGCATTTTTGAGAAACATGGGCAAAATTTAGCAGGCTTTTGTTTTGTTTTTTAAGCAGAAGAAACGTGTATGATAAAGACAGTTTTTTTTCAGTCTGTTTTCAACTGTAATCTGATATTTGTCAGGAATGATGTCATCCTTGATTTCTTTAAAATAAGTTTTTAATAGTTCTAGGCTTATGGGAAAGTTTTGATGATGATACAGAATTTCCCATACAGCCTGAACTCAGTTTTCCCTATTATTAACATCTTGCATTGGTATAGTATTACCTATTTACTATAGTATATTTGTCACACTTACTTAAACAACATTGATACTTTATTATTAATTAAAAAAATACTTTATTCAGATACTTTTAGTTTTTATCTAATGCTCTTTTACTGCTCCAGAATCCCATCCAGGATGCCACATTACTTTTAATCATCATATTTCCTTAGGCTCCTCTGTGATGTGAGTTTCCCAGATTTTTTAAAATTTTATTTTAATAACCCTGACACTTTAGAAGATTACTGGTCAAGTATTTTGTAAAATGTCCGGATGTGAGAGTTGGACTGTGAAGAAAGCTGATCGCCGAAGAATTGATCCTTTTGAACTGTGGTGCTGGAGAAGACTCTTGAGAGTCCCTTGGAGTGCAAGGAGATCCAACCAGTCCATTCTAAGGAGATCAGTCCTGGGTGTTCATTGGAAGGACTGATGCGAAAGCTGAAACTCCAATACTTTGGCCACCTCATGCAATGAGTTGACTCTCTAGAAAAGACTCTGATGCTGGGAGGGATTGGGGGCAGGAGGAGAAGGGGACGACAGAGAATGAGATGGCTGGATGGCATCACCGACTCTGTGGACATGAGTTTGAGTGACCTCTGGGAGTTGGTGATGGACAGGGAGGCCTGGCGTGCTGTGATTCATGGGGTCACAAAGAGTCGGACACGACTGAGCGACTGAACTGAACTGAACTGTAATTGAGGCTTGTTTGGTGCTTTTCTCACGCTTAGACTGGAATAACTGGTTTGGGGGAAGAAAACCTCAGAGGTAAAGTGCCGTTCTTTTTGCACTGTATGAAGGATGCTGCTGCTGCTACTGTCTCTTCAGTCGTGTCCAACTCTGTGCAACCCCATAGACGGCAGCCCACCAGACTCCCCCGTCCCTGGGATTCTCCAGGCAAGAACACTGGAGTGGGTTGCCATTGCCTTCTCCGGTATGAAGGCAACATTCTATCAAAATTGACGTATCACTGTTGATTTTACTGTCACCTGTCCGGATTAGTGTTTGTCAGGTTTTTCCACTTAAAATCACTCTTTTTTACCCCTTTTCTGCACTGTGTTCTCTGGAAGGAAGTCACAATTCACAGCCCACACTTGAGGAGTAGGAAGTTCTCTCCATCTCCTTTAGGGCAGAGTATCTACATAAATTATCTATATAAAAGTAGTCCAGTTTTGATGCATGATACAGGATGCTAGGGGCTGGTGCACTGGGATGACCCAGAGGGATGATATGGGGAGGGACGTGGGAGGGGGTTTCAAGATGGGGAACACATGTACACTGGGGGCGGATTCATGTCAATGTATGGCAAAACCAATACAATATTTTAAAGTAATTAGCCTCCAATTAAAATAAATATATTTTAAAAAAAGAAAAAAAATCTACTTTTTTTTCTATGAGAGATTTATCCTTCCTTTACTATTTAATATATATAAATTATGTATTTATAATAAATGTATAGAGACTCATGAATATTATTTTATACTTTACATTGTAATCCAGTACAGTTTTTGTTTTGGCCCAAATCTTCTGGCTTTGACCACTGGGAAACTATTTTAGTTGACTCTAGTGTCCCTTTGACCCAGCTCTTCATTGTTGTGGATTTTTTTGAGTGCTTTCTTACTTAATAATATATGATATTCCAGGCTCATTGTAATTCTGTTTCCTCTTCATTTCTTTCTTTTCTAATTCTCACTCTTTTGAAATGTAGATCTGAGTTTCTAATCTATACCATTTTCTTTCTCCCTGACAAACTCCTTTGAATGGTTCTTACAGGTCATGTCTGCTGATAGTAAGTTCCCTCATTTTCCATTTTTCTGAGAATGTCTTCGTTTATCCTTCTCTTTTGAAGGATAATTTCACTGAATATTGAATTCCAGTTTGGTGTTTGTTTCTCTTTTTTACAACGTCTTAAGCATTTCACTCTACTTTCTTGCTTTTATGGTATCTGAAGGGAAGTCTACTATAATTCTTATCTTTGTCCTTCTCAGGAAAGTCTTTGTTTTTCTTTTCTGATTTCTTTCAGAATTTCTTCTTTGTCTTTGCTTTTATCCAGCTTGAATGTGACATGCTTAGCTGTAGCTTTTTTATATTTGTCTTATATTTATACCACTTAGTGTTCTCCAGATTTCTTAGATCTGAACTTTGGTGTCATTAATTTTGGAATGGGAATTGAGGTTAATAAACTTTTCGTGTAAAGTTTTATGTTAATATGACTAGGAGTTGAACAGTGTTTAATGTTTTATGTAGCTGCCAAATGTTTCAAATTCTATTACTGTCCCTACTTTTGGTCTCCTAGTAACTTTGGGCTTGCCTTGATTCTCCCCGCAAGAGAAAGCCTGCACTAGACAGTTCTTTCCACTGAAATCCATTTTCATTATATTAGAGACCTGTTGATGTTCCAGTAAAGTGAGGCAGAAGAGAAATGTTTTACAATATTACAGTTAATTTTTAGTTGGACTATATTTTGCTGGTCTATGACCTTCACAAGTATTTCATAGCTTTCTTTCCTCCCTATCTCCTGTTAAGTAAGACAGGAAATGCTAGAGAGTGCTGCAGTGAGAGAAATGCCTTTCCCTAGCTGGGATAAAGCTCTGGTAAAGGTTCCCCCCACCCACAGGAGAATTAGGCTTTTGTTAAGAGAATAATCTGGGCATATTTCATAATAATTACTATCCTTTGTTCCTGCAGAGCCATGAGGGAGCTCTTTGTCATCTATTCACCATGAGGACCTGGTGGAGTTCCCAGAGGTAACACTCATGAAAGTATAGGGATCCCACTAACCAGTAATTTCTCATTTTCATGTGATTTCACAGTAGTTTGTCAAACTACCCTTTAAGTATTCCTTCCCACTCTGACTCCAGTGACCTCTGTTCTGGATAGGCAGATCTTAGTTACAACTCTGTATTCACCACTCTCTGCAGGTTTCAGAGTGGTTTGTCTTGCAACCTCAGTTCTGATGGGTCCAAGAAAATTAACTGATTTTCAATTTGTTTAGTTTTTTTCTTTTTCCTATTGTATGGATAGGCACAATGGCTTCCAATAGACTTTTATGCTGGAACTGAAGGCAATGGCAAGCCACTCCAGTACTCTTGCCTAGAAAATCCCATGGATGGGCTCAGTCTGTGGGGTCGCTAAAGGTCGGACACGACTGAGCGACTTCACCTTCACTTTTAACTTTCACACATTGGAGAAGGAAATGGCAACCCACTCCAGTGTTCTTGCCTCGAGAATCCCAGGGAAGGGAGAGCCTGGTAGGCTTCCGTCTATGGGGGTCACACAGAATCGGACATGACTGAAGTGACTTAGCAGCAGCAGCTGGAACTGAAATGGGAAGTTCCATGTATTTTAATGTAGCTCTGTGATTAAATACACTTGGGAAACATTTATTAAATTAGTTAAAATATTTTTTTAATTTAGAATTTCTTCAAGATTATTATTTTCATGTTTTTTTAAGTTTCTAGTCAAAATCCATCTATAACCTGGGATCACACCACTGTGGTGATCACAAGTATATAAACATTGCAGCATTCTCTTATTTATGTCTATAATTATTGCTTTGTCTAATATATTCCCAACCCCTAATACAATAGATTTCTCTTCTCATTAGTTCTTCACATTTCTTTGAATGTACACATAACCTAGCAATTTAGAAGAATCAATTATGTTTTCTAGGCCACAGGAAAATCTTTTTTCTAAATCCTATTAAGATATAGACATCTGAAATTTTACCCTCTTAGCCACACAAAATGAGTAAGTGTGCTATTTGTAAAATAGCTGAAGTTCTTTGAAATGCATCTAGTACCAAATAATATAAGATATTGATATTGTGTCAATGAAATCTCATCATCTAAAAAAATTTAAGATGCCAAGAAATCTAGTATAAGGGCCAATGTAAAAGCATGACTACCCACAAGTATGTCCTGCATTATGTATTTTATGCAGTGCATAATAAACATCTGGAATAAATAAACCAGAATGGGACAGCCACTGAACTGGGGTGAATGAGTGAGCTCCAGAGGAGATGGTTTCTATATAAATTGTAAGGTAGGGAAAAGAGAAACAAAAGCCAAGAAAGGACTAATTTTCCAGCCAAAATCTACCAGTTTTGCTGAAGTGAAGGACAAAGAGAAGCTAAAGTAAGCATATATCACCTGTACTTATTTCCTGAAACCTCTACTCACAGACACAAGTTAAAACACCCACATATTTCATGCTGGCAACAGTAAAGGTATCTAATCTATTTTCACACATCACTTAACTGTTCCAAATTTACGTTTTCATGTAAAACGACAAAACAGGCACAGTATTTGTGTTTCAGCTTTATTATACCTGGCTTTTAATATTTTTAGCTCTCTTCACAAGCACAGTCCCAACCACTGGTTGATTTTTTGGTTGTTTCCCTTCAGAGCTTAGGGTTTCTGCAAATGGGCTGAAAGAATATACTTCCAATATATGGGAGAAAACAGAGATTTAGGAAACTGATAGAATAATGTATCATAAAGGATGATACTTTATTCCTTGGCCTAGAAAGTTCTACTCTACTTTTGCTCCCCTGTATGGGGCTTTCTTATCCTAAAACATAAGGTAGTTTCAAACATTGCCAGACCATTATAGACCATGCATATTAATCGTGTAATTGTTAAATTGTAAAAACCTCAAGGGGCTGACTTCAGAGGGCTGTACTTGGTGGAAGGAAGTGACAGGATGTCATGGCTTCTACAAACTTTGTGTGGGGCAGGGAAAAGGGATAGGTTGCCATTGTAGATTCAAGGAGGAATTAACCTGCCACAAAACTACAATGGTTGGTGAAACCCCCCCCACTACCATCAGTAGAAAAGAGGAGTAGAATGTCAGAGAAAGAAAAATGAGGCACCTGCTGTAATGATGTTGGTACCTTCTTTTTAAAATTTTTCAGCATAAAATGAGATATGAATGGTTTTAATGGTTTTCATTTTACTTTAGGACTGTCAGACTGTTATTTGTTCTGATAAACACACACACACATACACTCTGTAGGTGGTCACCCAGGTTATTATCAGAAAAGCTGTACTTCAGAGATCTTTATAATGTAAGGTTCCTTTCTCTATGTAATGAATCTATAGATGAGTGGCTAATTAGTATAATTAATGTCAGAAATGGATTTTCATTGGTGAATTTAGTGGTTTGTTAATCAGCATAATGGGTGTTAGAAATGGATTTTCAATTATGAATTTAGTAGAACTCAATATATTTAGGCTAGTTGAAGTATTTTAGATACACACTTAAAATTTTGTATGAAATAGGGAATTAGAATCTATGAGATGTGTCATTTGTACCCTTTGGTATGTGTCTTATGCAGCATGATCCACTTTAACAAAATACCACAAAATGAGTGACTAAGATGCCAGACATTTCTCACAGTTCTGAAGGAAGCCTAAGACCAAAGTACCAGCAGATTCTGTTCTTAGTGAGAGAACAGATTCTATTCTCTTCCTGGTTTGTAGACCAGTGGCTGTGCCTGGATAGAAAGCAGTCTTTCTGTATTTCTCTTCTTATAAGGCACTAACCCCATAATGAGGAGCCTACCTTCATGACCTTTCTAAACCTAATTACCTCCCGAAGGTCCCATCTACAAGTACCACCACAGTAGGGATTAGGATTTTGATATGTGGGTTTTGATGGGGACACAAACACACAGCTCATTGAGAGAATGGTACCTAAGGCTAGATTGCTAAGTGAGCTTTATTGAGTCCAGTCTTCGGGTGACAGAACTTCTTATTGCCTGATGCTAATTTATAAAGGCATCTGGTCCCATCACTTCATGGGAAATAGATGGGGAAACAGTGGAAACAGTGTCAGACTTTATTTTTTGAGGCTCCAAAATCATGGCAGATGCTGATTGCAGCCATGAAATTAAAAGACGCTTGCTCCTTGGAAGGAAAGTTATGACCAACCTAGATAGTATATTGAAGAGCAGAGACATTACTTTGCCAACAAAGGCCCCTCTAGTAAAGGCTATGGTTTTTCCAGTGGTCATGTATGGATGCGAGAGTTGGACTGTGAAGAAAGCTGATCGCCTAAGAATTGATGCTTTTGAACTGTGGTGCTGGAGAAGACTCTTGAGAGTCCCTTGGACTGCAAGGAGATCCAACCAGTCCATTCTAAAGGAGATCAATCCTGGGTGTTCATTGGAAGGACTGATGCTAAAGCTGAAACTGCAATACTTTGGCCACCTCATGCAACGAGTTGACCCACTGGAAAAGAATCTGATGCTGGGAAGGATTGGGGGTGGGAGGAGAAGGGGATGACAGAGAATGAGATGGCTGGATGGCATCACCGACTCGATGGACATGAGTTTGAGTGACCTCCGGGAGTTGGCGATGGACAGGGAGGCCTGGTGTGCTGTGATTCATGGGGTCACAAAGAGTCGGTCACGACTGAGCGACCGAACTGAACTGAACTGAATTTATAAAGGCATTAAAACATGCCTCTGAAATATTTGTGTCTGTTTCTAGTGAATTGTTCATGTCAGGTTATGTTTGTTTTAAAAAGAGTGAGCTAGTCTTCATAAAATGTTAATAACATTTGTATTAATTTTTTTGTCTGCTTCTAACACAAGTTTAATGAATGTTTGTATGTATGAGTATAGATTTTGGTCTGAGATTTACTTTTATTACAACTGATGACAACCTTATGAAGGAGCAGCAAACACCATCAGCATCACAATTTTCATCTTTTTGTACAAAAATAATCCCCAAGTTGTGGAGAAACAAATTGATGTACATCAGTTCAGAACAGTTTGCAGTCATGTACTATAGAAAAGTAAAATAGCTTCTGTTTCAACATTGCAGCATCCTGTACGTATAGTGTTACAGAGACACTGCTCAGTAGAAGATCCACATTCCTTAAGAGAATTATCCTGTCCCACAGAGTCCCAAAGACTGTTCTATATACCTATGTTTCTTTTGCAGTCTCGTATACAGGGTTAAGGTTACCATCTTTCTAAAATCCATATATATGCGTTATTATACTGTATTGATGTTTTTCTTCCTGGCTTACTTCACTCTGTATAATAGGCTCCAATTTCATCCACCTCATTAGAACTGATTCAAATGCATTCTTTTTAATGGCTGAAAAATACTCCATTGTGTATATGTACCAAAGCTTTCTTATCCATTCCTCTGCAGATGGACATCTAGGTTGCTTCCATGTCCTGGCTATTATAAACAGTGCTGCAATGAACATTGAAGGTGGGATGATTGGGGAGAACGGCATTGTAGCATGTATATTATCATATGTGAAATGAATCACCAGTCCAGGTTCGACGCTTGATATAGGATGCTTGGGGCTGGTGCACGGGGATGACCTGGAGGGAGGATATGGGGAAGAGGGAGGTAGGAGGGGGGTTCAAGAAAGGGAACACATGTACACCTGGGGTGGATTCGTGTCAATGTATGGCAAAACCAACCAATATATTAATGTAAGGTAATTTGCCTCCAATAAAATAAATAAATACATAAAGAGAATTATCCTGATGGCATAAAAATATTGTTCTAAGTTTTAAATAACTGCCATGTAGCTGTTCCTGTTTTATAGCCCAGTAAACTAAGGGTCAAAAATTCTAACAGATAGTCAGGGATAAAGTGAGTGGTTTATTCCAAATGTCATACTTTTCTCCAAGTCACAGTTCTATATCTGGGGACAGAAGAAATATAAAACAAGTTCCCAAAAAGGACACAGGCAAAAGAGAACTTTTGTGAAAAAAAGAAACACACACATCCCTAAACATCAAGTGTCTAAAAATCTCTCCTCCCTCATAGGAGTCAAAATGAAATCCTCTCCTTATCAGTTTAGTTCAGTTCTGTCAGTCACTCGTGTCCGACTCTTTGCAACCCCATGAACTGCAGCACGCCAGGCCTCCCTGTCAATCACCCTCTCACGGAGTCCAGCCAAACCCATGTCTATCGTGTTAGTGATACCATCCAACCATTCATCCTCTGTCGTCCAATTCTCTTCCTGCCCTCAACCTTTCCCAGAATCAGGGTCTTTTCAAATGAGTCAGCTCTTTGCATCAGGTGGCCAAAGTATTGGAGTTTCAGCTTCCACATCAGTTCTTCCAATGAACACCCAGGATTGATCTTCTTTAGGATGGACAGGTTGGATCTCCTTGCAGTCCAAGGGACTCTCAAGAGTCTTCTCCAACACCACAGTTCAAAAGCATCAATTCTTCGGCAATCAGCTTTCTTCACAGTCCAACTCTCACATCCATACATGACCACGGGAAAAACCATAGCCTTGACTAGACGGACCTTGGTTGGCAAAGTAATGTCTTTGCTTTTTGATATGCTATCTAGGTTGGTCATGACTTTCCTTCCAAGGAGTAAGGGTCTTTTAATTCCATTGCTGAAATCACCATCTGCAGTGATTTTGGAGCTGAGAAAAATAAAGTCAGTCACTGTTTCCACTGTTTCCCTATCAATTTGCCATGAAGTGATGGGACTGGATGCCATGATCTTCGTTTTCTAAATGTTGAGCTTTAAGCCAACTTTTTTACTCTCCTCTTTCACTTTTATCAAAAGGCTCTTTAGTTCTTCTTCAATTTCTGCCATAAGGGTGGTGTCATCTGCATATCTGAAGTTATTGATATTTCTCCCAGCAATCTTGATTCCAGCTTGTGCTTCCTCCAGCCCAGCGTTTCTCATGATGTACTCTGCATATAAGTTGAATAAGCAGGGTGACAATATACAGCCTTGACATACTCTTTTTCCTACTTGGAACCAGTCTGTTGTTCCATGTCCAGTTCTAACTGTTGCTTCTTGACCTGCATACAGGTTTCTCATGAGGCAGGTCAGGGGGTCTGGTTTTCCCATCTCTCTCAGAATTTTCCACAGTTTGTTGTGATCCACACAATCAAAGGCTTTGGCATAGTCAATAAAGCAGAAATATATGTTTTTCTGGAACTCTTTTGCTTTTTCGATGATCCAGCGGATGTTGGCAATTTGATCTCTGGTTTCTCTTCCTTTTCTAAAACCAGCTTGAACATCTGGAAGTTCACAGTTTACATACTGCTGAAGCCTGGCTTGGAGAATTTTAAGCATTACTTTACAAGTGTGTGAGATGAGTGCAATTGTGTGGTAGTGTGAGCATTCTTTGGCATTGCCTTTCTTTGGGATTGGAATGAAAACTGACTTTTTCCAGTCCTGTGGCCACTGCTGAGTTTTCCAAATTTGCTGGCATATTGAGTGCAGCACTTTCACAGCATCATCTTTCAGGATTTGAAATAGCTCAATTGGAATTCCATCACCTCCACTAGCTTTGTTTGTAGTGATACTTCCTAAGGCCCACTTGACTTCCCATTCCAGGATGTCTGGCTCTAGGTGAGTGATCATACCATCGTGATTATCTGGGTCATGAAGATTTTTTTTGTACAGTTCTTCTTTTTATTCTTGCCACTTCTTAATATCTTCTGCTTCTGTTAGGTCCATACCATTTCTGTCCTTTATCAAGCCCATCTTTGCATGAAATGTTCTCTTGGTATCTCTAATTTTCTTGAAGCAATCTCTAGTCTTTCCCATTCTGCTATTTTCTCGCTGAGGAAGGCTTTCTTATCTCTCCTTGCTATTTTTTGGATCTCTGCATTCAAATGGGTATATGTTTCCTTTTCTCCTTTGCTTTTCACTTCCCTTCTTTTCACAGCTATTTAAGGCCTCCCCAGACAGCCATTTTGCTTTTTTGCATTTATTTTTCTTAGGGATGGTCTTGATCTCTGTCTCCTGTACAATATCTCGAACCTCCGTCCATAGTTCATCAGGTACTCTATCAGATTTAGTCCCTTAAATCTATTTCTCAGTTCCACTGTATAGTCATAAGGGATTTGATTTAGGTCATACCTGAATGGTCTAGTGGTTTTCTCCACTTTCTTCAATTTCAGTCTGAATTTGGCAATAAGGAGTTCATGATCCAAGTCATAGTCAGCTTCCGGTCTTGTTTCTGCTGGCTGTATAGATTTTCTCCATCTTTGTCTGCAAAGAATGTAATCAATATGATTTCAGTGTCGACCATCTGGTGATATTCATGTGTAGAGTCTTGTCTTGTGTTGCTGGAAGAGGGTGTTTGCTTAGACCAGTGCATTCTCTTGGCAGAACTCTAGTAGCCTTTGCTCTGATTCATTCTATACTCCAATTTTGATTATTTCTTGACATTAACTTAAATGTTTACTGAGCACTAAAGTTAATTTCATAGAGTGGGTTCAGTCATTGTCAGCTAATCTTTTTGTTTGTTTTTACTATAAAATCTTGAACTGATAAAACCTTTTCAGGTACTGTTAAAAAGAAATATGAGCAGGATGGGTTGCTTGAACATTATGTTCAAGATTATATTTCTTGAAGTTGATAAGGAGCATTTCTCAGTAAATGCAGACTTTCTAATAAGGTATAGTGTACTATGCAACTGAACATCTTTTAAGTAAGAATCATTTGATTTTGAAATAAAAGTCACATTTTTACATTTAACATACACACACATCAGACAGACATACCCATATATAAAGATGTATTGAACATATCAACTTGACCTCATACAGCCCTATCTAAATGTTTATTTTCAACCATGTTAACAGCAAGACTTTCAATCACTTCCATGAAATAATGATTTCACCAAGACTAGAATACTGGCAAAGTTTTTTTCCTCTCTTTGAGCTGTAACCATTTTCTTTCTTTCTGGGGTCTTCTGTCCACCCTCCTTGGAGAAGCACCTTCCATAACATACTAAGAGCAGAGTGCAGGGCTCTTGTGAAAGCAGAATAAAACCGGAGGCACTTACTGAGAACTCTGGAGCTGGACCGGAGAGCTCCAATAATGCCCATGACAGAATAGGCCACTTCATACAGATAAAACTGCGTTAGTGCTTTTAAATTTGTCCTTGGGAATATGTTCATCTGAAACAATGATTTCAGAGACAAATCAGATGAATGCTGCTTTTAGAGCTAAATGAATGTTCTATGAGAACATCTCAGAGAAGAATATGTTGAAGAGTCTTGAGAGTAGTTTTATGGGAAATAAATTGGGTGTCCAGTATAATTGGAAAAATAAAGAAAGAAAAAAGAAAAAGAAGGGAGTTGTAAAAGAAGAAAATTGTTTTTAAAGGTATTTGAACACACCACAAATTATACCTATACAGTATGGTTTATGTGTGATATCAGACAAAATTCATCAGTAATAGACGTTTTATATAAAGAATGTATTCCTAAATGAGAACTCTATCTGATAAAGCTACACAGTTCAAATGTTATTCTCATTTCAGGTATAATTTACATATACGAAGATTACATAATTCCATCACACAGTGCACATTAAAAATTATCATTGAACCAAATGCTCAGAAGGAATTTAGGTAACACACACACACACATATATACATATACAGTGAATTTGAAAGAAAACAAAAAACCCAAAAAACCACTTATCCTCCAAATGGAGTCTCTAAATGAGATTTATTCCTGGTGGATAGATATTTAGATGCCTAGATGTCTGTCTCCAGGTTGCCATCAAGACTCAGGCACTGAGTCTAACCCATTGTAACTCAGAACAGGGAACATAATCAAAGATGATCCCTGGTGGGAGAGCATGTCTGGATCATAAATGATGGTGCATTCTTTTCTTTAACTTCTCTTTCAAGGAGAGGATCTGGCACTGGATCTCAGAAAAATGAGATCCTTCACTATAGAAAAGTCAAATTGTCCTAGGTAACAGAGCTAAGAGAAGTTTTACCTAGACTTGACATTTAAAAACAATAAGAAATGTACTCAGGATTCCTTAGTTTTCCTCCTTGTCAGAATGTTACTTTACCCAAAAGCGTATTTGCAAACCTACAGAGAACAAAGTTACAGACCTCTGACTTCTTTGAATGTAAGTTGATGTTAACTATCCTGGAGCCCAAGAGAGGGAAGGACTTCTAACCAGTTAGTTCATGGGTTCTTCACTTGCTCCATCTGTCTGAAGAAGGAGCTTCTTGATGGAGGCTGGGCTTCTCTGAGCAACTTTTTTACTGCTCAGACAATAGCAAGAGCTTGTCAAGCTGCTGCATCTTGGGGTGACTTGTTCAGAGTTTCATTCAATTATTGGAATGCAACTAGGTAATGAGAACCACTTAACCCTGGTGGCTCAGACAGTGAAGAATCTGCCTACAATGCAGGAGACCCAGGTTTGATCTCTGGGTCAGGAAGATCACCTGGAGAAGGAAATGGCAACCCACTCCAGAGAATCCCATAGACAGAGAGGAAACTGGTGGGCTACAGTCCATGGGGTCACAAAGAGTTGGACATGCCTGAGCGATTAATACTTTTCAGCATAACTTCTAAGAAATGAGAAGAAATAGGCAGAATCCAAGATAGGTGGTCCCACATGTTAGTGTTGCCATTCCAAGTTTTCTAAGAGAGTGAGATAGTTTTGAAGGTCTCTGGATTTCACAAAATGCCCTTATTTAGTATTTCAGATAATTTAAAAGATTCAGTCCTGCCTCCCTGCTGTTTTTAATCTAATGAACCAAGACAAGTAAATATGGTAATGCATACAAGTACTCTTTTTGTTTGTTTGTTTTGAAGTCACTCAGTCGTGTCTGAATCTTTGCGACTCCATGGACTGTAGCCCACCAGGCTCCTCCATCCATGGAATTTTCTAGGCAAGAGTACTGGAGTGGGTTGCCATTTCCTTCTCCAGGGGATCTTCCCAACCCAGGGATCGAACCCAGGTCTCCCCCATTGCGGGCAGATGCTTTACCATCTGAGCCACCAGGAAATCCCTAAGGAAGTGCATATACTTAAAATATCTTTGACTCTAATCTATATTATGAAAAGTCAATGGAATCCCCATATTCTCACGGCTTCTTCCTCTTGTTAGAGCCCTTGCTGCCTCTCATCTTCTCCTTGGTGATTTTTAACTTTCTTTGGCTGTCTTACTGGCCATTCTGTTCTCTGGTCAGTACCTAGTATTAGGTTAGTGTTGCTCCTTCACCTGATACTTAACTTTGTAGACATCAGTCCAGTTCTTCCTAGAACCTCAAGTGAGGCTGCATTATTGGATTGCCATTGGGGAACTACATTCCATTTTCTTTTATGATGTGACTTTTCTCATGGATCTTGAGGAAACATTCCCTAGAAGTATGTCAGAGAAAACTTTAATGGACTGACTCACTCACTGTTAGAGCCAAAAGCGTTGGGTCCCCTAACTAGAATTGTCTCAGGTTTCTAGCCAAGTGCCTGATTTTGCTCCACCACAGGCTCAGTGTCCTACAGGCTCATGATGGTACTTTGCTGAATGCTGTCACCTTTCTTAATGACCTCTTTACTCAGAACCAGACTAGGGTTTCACTATGAGGTTCAAAAATGCTCATTAGGGGCTTACTACCTGATTTATCCTAATTAAACTTATCCTAATTTAATTAGGATAGAGATAAAGGGGTCTTTTGGCCAGGTAAGGATTACAGATGAGTAATACTTCAGGTTTAATAACTAGTAGACCCTGTTACGGAGAAGGCAATGGCAAGCCACTCCAGTACTCTTGCCTAGAAAATCCCATGGATAGAGGAGCCTAGTAGGCTACAATCCATGGGGTTGCTAAGGGTCGGACACAACTGAGTGACTTCACTTTCACTTTTCACTTTCACACATTGGAGAAGGAAATGGCAACCCACTCCAGTGTTCTTGCCTGGAGAATCCCAGGGACAGGGGAGCCTGATGGGCTTCCGTCTATGGGGTCACACAGAGTCGGACACGACTGAGGTGACTTAGCAGCATCAGCAGCAGACCCTGTTAAGGATTACAGATTAATATGAGGATAATGTCCTATTCTTTTTTTACCATTAGCTGATGTTTTCTTAATTTTTCTGTGCTGAACAAGTAGGAATTGTTACAGATAAGAAAGGCATTCTTAATGTCAGTACTTTATAATAGGACACTAGGTATTTAAATTTAATGTAGTTTTATTTCATCTGAAATATTTGATTTATCAAATAAAGGAAACCTCGATAAGTACAATTTTTAAATGATATTTTGAGCCATTTATATTCTGAGGGTAAGCTTAATTAACAGATGCATTAAGTGACTTTCCAAATATGTGGATAATTGATGAATAATAATTAAGTATATAGGTTGCTGATCAGTAGTAATAGGCAGATTTTGAAGACACTGTAGAATATTTTTACTTTATGCAGCCTGCTGTTAAGTCTAAAATGAATATTGAATAATTAATTGTACCCAAATGGTATATTAATTTTTACAGGAAAAATGGATTTTTATTATTAACTAGTTTAGGTCCATTTCCATAACTTCTGTGCCAGTCTTATGAAGGCCAGCTTCAGTTCAGTTCAGTTCAGTCGCTCAGTTGTGTCCGACTCTTTGCGAACCCATGAATCACAACACGCCAGGCCTCCCTGTCCATCACCAAATCCCGGAGTTCACTCAAACTCATGTCCATCGAGTCGGTGATGCCATCCAGCCATCTCATTCTCTGTCGTCCCTGTCTCCTCCCACCCACAATCCCTCCCAGCATCAGACTCTTTTCCAGTGAGTCAACTCAATGCATGAGGTAGTCAAAGTATTGGAGTTTCAGCTTTAGCATCAGTCCTTCCAATGAACACCCAGGATTGATCTCCTTTAGAATGGACTTGTTGGAACTCCTTGCAGTCCAAGGGACTCTCAAGAGTCTTCTCCAGCACCACGGTTCAAAAGCATCAATTCTTAGGTGCTCAGCTTTCTTCACAGTCCAACTCTCACATCCATATATGACCACGGGAAAAACCATAGCCTTGACTAGATGGAACTTTGTTGGCAGAGTAACGTCTCTGCTTTTTAATATGCTATCTAGGTTGGTCATAACTTTCCTTCCAAGGAGTAAGTGTCTTTTAATTTCATGGCTGCAATCAGCATCTGCAGTGATTTTGGAGCCCCCCAAAATAAAGTCTGACACTGTTTCCACTGTTTTTCCATCTATTTCCCATGAAGTGATGGGACCAGATGCCATGATCTTCGTTTTCTGAATGTTGAGCTTCAAGCCAACCTTTTCACTCTCCTCTTTCACTTTCATCGAGAGGCTTTTGAGTTCCTCTTCACTTTCTGCTATAAGGGTGGTGTCATCTGCATATCTGAGGTTATTGATATTTCTCCAAGCAATCTTGATGCCAGCTTGTGCTTCTTCCAGCCCAGCATTCCTCATGATGTACTCTGCATATAAGTTAAATAAGCAGGGTGACAATATACAGCCTTGACGCACTCCTTTTCCTATTTGGAACCAGTCTGTTGTTCCATGTACAGTTCTGACTGTTGCTTCCTGACCTGCATACAGGTTTCTCAAGAGGCAGGTCAGGTGGTCTGGTATTCCCATCTCTTTCAGAATGTTCCACAGTTTATTGTGATCCACACAGTCAAAGGCTTTGGCATAGTCAATAAAACATAAATAGATGTTTTTCTGGAACTCTCTGGCTTTCTCCATGATCCAGCGGATGTTGGCAATTTGATCTCTGGTGCCTCTGCCTTTTCTAAAACCTGCTTGAACATCTGGGAGTTCACAGTTCACATATTGCTGAAGCCTGGCTTGGAGAATTTTGAGCATGACTTTACTAGCTGTGAGATGAGTCAATTGTGCGGTAGTTTGAGCATTCTTTGGCATTGCCTTTCTTTGGGATTGGAATGAAGACTGACCTTTTCCAGTCCTGTGGCCACTGCTGAGTTTTCCAAATTTGCTGGCATATTGAGTGCAGCACTTTCACAGCATCATCTTTCAGGATTTGAAATAGTTCAATTGGAATTCCATCACCTCCACTAGCTTTGTTCATAGTGATGCTTTCTAAGGCCCACTTGACTTCACATTCCAAGAGGTCTGGCTCTAGGTCAGTGATCATGTTATCGTGATTATCTTGGTCATGAAGATCTTTTTTGTACAGTTCTTCTGTGTATTCTTGCCACCTCTTCTTAATATCTTCTGCTTCTGTTAGGTCCATACCACTTCTGTCCTTTATCAAGCCCATATTTGCATTAAATGTTCCCTTGATATCTCTAATTTTCTTGAAAAGATCTCTTGTTTTTCCTATTCTATTTTTTCCCTCTATTTCTTTGCATTGATCGCTGAGGAAGGCTTTCTTATCTCTCCCTGCTATTCTTTGGAACTCTGCATTCAGATGCTTATATCTGTCCTTTTCTCCTTTGCTTTTCACTTCTCTTCTTTTCCCAGCTATTTGTAAGGCCTCCTCAGACAGCCATTTTGCTTTTTTACATGTCTTTTCCATGGGGATGGTCTTGGTCCCTGTCTCCCATATAATGTCACGAACCTCCGTCCAGAGTTCATCAGGCACTCTATCTATCAGATCTAGACCCTTAAATCTATTTCTTACTTCCACTGTATAATCATAAGGGATTTGATTTAGGTCATATCTGAATGGTCTAGTGGTTTTCCCTACTTTCTTCAATTTAAGTCTGAATTTGTCAATAAGGAGTTCATGATCTGAGCCACAGTCAGCTCCTGGTCTTGTTTTTGCTAACTGTATACAGCTTCTCCATCTTTGGCTGCAAAGAATATAATCAATCTGATTCCATACACATCTCAGGAAAATTAAAACTGCCATTCATGATGTGTCACATAGTGAAGGAGAAATTCTTAGGTTAGGTAAATGCTAGAGTTATCAGCAAAATTTATCATTTGTAAGTATACTCCTATGCAAATATTACAGAGATAAAAGTAGGTAATTATCTTCAATTAATATCTTAACAATTTTAATCAGTCACTTCAATAGGCAACTATTTCCAAATTTATTGAGCTTGCTTTTTCTCTTTTATTTTTATTTAAATAAAATTGTATGTATTTTATGTACATGACATGATGACTTCCTATTCATATGATAATAAAATGATCATTTTACTTGAACTAGTTAATATGCCATCTACTCATTGTTACCACCTTTTGTGTGTGATGAAAACACCTCTATTAGCATATTTAGAGTATTTAATACTGTATTATTGGCTATAGTCATCATGTTATCCATTAGGTGTTTATAGTTATTCATGCTACATAATTGTAATTTTGCACACTTGGACCAACATTTCCCCACCCCCTACCCTCAGATTCTGATAACTACCATTCCACTCTCACCTTCTGAGTTCAACCTTTAAAAATATACCACATGTAAGTGTTTAATTCAGTTAGGTAACTCAATCGTGTCTGACTCTTTGTGACCCCCATGGACTGCAGCACGCCAGGCCTCCCTATCCATCACCAGCTATTGGAGTTTAATCAAACTCATGTCCATTGAGTCTGTGATGCCATCCAATTATCTCATCCTCTGTCATCCCCTTCTTCTTCTTCCCTCAGTCTTTCCCAGTAACAGGGTCTTTTCCAATGAGTTAGTTCTTTGCATCAGGTAGCCACAGTATTAGAGTTTCAGCTTCAACATCAGTCCTTCAGATTTCCTTTAGGATAAACTGGTTGGCTCTCCTTCCAGTCCAAGAGACTCTCAAGAGTCTTCTCCAACACCAGAGCTGAAAAGCATCAATTCTTTGATGCTCAACTTTCTTTATAGTCCAACTCTCACATCCATACATGACTACTGAAAAACCATAGCTTTGACTAGATGGACATTTGTTGGCATAGTAATGTCTCTGCTTTTTAATAAGCTGTCTAGATTGGTCATAGCTTTTGTTCCAGGAGCAAGCGTCTTTCAATTTAAAGGCTACAGTCACCATCTGCAGTAATTTTGGAGCCCCCAAAAATAAAGTCTCACTGTTTCCACTGTTTCCCAGTCTGTTTTCCATGAAGTGATGGGACCAGATGCCATGATCTTTGTTTTGAGTTTTAAGCCAACTTTTTCACTCCCCTCTTTTACTTTCATCAAGAAGCTCTTTAGTTCTTTGCTTTCTGCCATAAGGGTGGTGTCATCTGCATATCTGAGGTTATTGATATTTCTCCTGGCAATCTTGATTCCAGCTTGTGCTTCATCAGGCCCAGCATTTCTCATGATATACACTGCATATAAGTTAAATAAACAGGGTGACAATATACAGCCTTGACATATTCCTTTTCCTATTTGGAACCAATCTGTTATTCCATGTCCAGTTCTAACTGTTGCTTCTTGACCTGCATACAGGTTTCTAAGAGACAGGTGAGGTGGTATGGTATTCCCATCTCTTTCAGAATTTTCCAGTTTGTTGAGATCCACACAGTCAAAGGTTTAGGCATAGGCAAAAAAGCAGAAATAGTTGTTTTTCTGGAGCTCTCTTCATTTTTCATTGATCCAGCAGATGTTGGTAATTTGATCTCTGGTTCCTCTGCCTTTTCTAAATTCAGCTTGAATATCTGGAAATTCACAGTTCACATACTGCTGAAGCCTCGCTTGGAGAATTTTGAGCATGACTTTACTAGCGTGTGAGATGAGGGGAATTGTGCAATAGTTAGAGCATTGTTTGGCATTGCCTTTCTTTAGGATTAGAATGAAAACTGACCTTTTCCAGTCTTGTGGCCACTGATGAGTTTTCCCAATTTGCTGGCATATTGAGTGCAGCACTTTCACAGCATCATCTTTCAGGATTTGAAATAGCTCAATTGGATTTCCATCACCTCCACTAGCTTTGTTCGTAGTGATGCTCTCTAAGGCCCACTTGACTTCACATTCCAAGATGTCTGACTCTAGGTGAGTGATCATACCATCATGATTATCTGGGTCATGAAGATATTTTCTATTTGGTTCTTCTTTGAATTCTTGACACCTCTTTTTAATATCTTCTGCTTCTGTTAGGTCCATACTATTTCTGTCCTTTATTGTGCCCATTTTTGCATGAAATGTTCCCTTGGTATCTCTAATTTTCTTTAAAAGATCTCTAGTCTTTCCCATTCTATTATTTTCCTCTATTTCTTTGCATTAATCACTGAGGAAGGCTTTCTTTTCTCTCCTTACTATTCTTTGGAACTCTGCATTCAAATGGGTGTATTTTTCCTTGTCTCCTTTTCATTCACTAATTTTCTTTCCTCAGCTGTTTGTAAGGTCTCCTAAGACAACCACTTTGCCATTTTGCATTTCTTTTTCTTGGGTGTGGACTTGATCACTGAATCCTATACGGAGTGTCACGAACCTCTGTCCATAGCTCTTCAGGCACCCTGTCTATCAAATATAATCCCTTGAATCTATTTTTCACTTCCACCGTATAGTCCTAAGGGATATAATTTAGGTCATACATAAATGGTCTAGTGATTTTCCCTACTTTCTTCACTTTACATCTGATTTTGGCAATAAGGAATTCATGATCTGAACCACAGTCAGCTCCTGGTCTTGTTTTTGTTGACTGTATAGAGCTTCTCCATCTACGTAGCATCTTTTCTTGTGTTGTTGGAAGAAGGTGTTTACTATGACCAGTGCATTCTCTTGGCAGAACTCTTCTAGCCTTTGCCCTGCTTCATTCTTTACTCCAAGGCCAAATTTACCTGTTACACCAGGTATTTCTTGATTTCCTACTTTTTCATTCCAATCCCCTATAACAAAAAGGACATTATTTTTGGGGGGGGGGGTGTTAGTTCTAGAAGGTCTTGTAGGTCTTCATAGGGCTGTTCAACCTGAGCTTCTTCAGCATTATTAATTGGGGCATAGACTTGGATTACTCTAATATTGAATGGTTTGCCTTGGAAATGAACAGAGATCAATCTGTCGTTTTAGAGATTTCATCCAAGTACTGCATTTCAGACTCTTTTGTTGACTATGATGGCTACTCCACTTCTTCTAAGGGATTCTTGCCCACAGTAGTAGATATAATGGTCATGTGAATTAAATTCCCCCATTCCAGTCCATTTTAGTTTGCTGATTCCTAAAATGTCAATGTTCACTCTTGCCATCTCCTGTTTGACCACTTTCAATTTGCCTTGATTCATGGACCTGACATTCCAGGTTCCTATACAATATTGCTCTTTACAGCATTGCACTTCTATCACCAGTCACATCCACAACTGGCTGTTGATTTTGCTTTGGCTCCATTTCTTCATTCTTTCTGGAGTTATTTCTCCATTCTTTTCCAGTAGCATACTGGGCACCTACCAACGTGGGGATTTCATCTTTCAGTTTCCTATCTTTTTGCTTTTTCATACTGTTCATGGGGTTGTCAAGGCAAGAATACTGAAGTGGTTTGCCATTCCCTTATCTGGTGGACTACATTTTGTCATCAGTCTTCACCATGACCCATCATCTTGGGTGACCCTACACGGCATGGCTTATAGTTTCCTTGAGTTAGACAAAGCTGTGGTCCATATTTAGAGATTGGTTAGTTTTCTGTGATTCTGGTTTTCATTCTGTCTGCCCTCTGATGGAAAAGGATAAGAGGCTTATGGAAGCTTCCTTGTGGGACAGCCTGACTGAGGAGGAGACTGGGTGAGATCATACTTTATCTGTCTTTTTCTGTTTGGTTTACCTCACTTATCTCCTCCAGGTTCCCTTATGTTCTGTGTTGTCACAAATGATAAGGTTTCCTTCTCTTATAAGGCTAAATAATATTTCTTTTTATATTGTTGTGACTTCTTTAAACTAACATTTGTTATGTAGAACTCCCCAGGAGTTGATGGTGAGCCACAGTTCAACAAAAGGCTACAAGAAAATGTGAAACAGAGTTTATCACTCTCAGGTCCTGGAGGAGGTACACAACTTGCCTTGAGGGACCGTTGTTGGAAGGTCAATACAGACAAAAAGAGTATGGTAGAACCTGGGACAGATATCTTCATTAGGGTCCATAAATGGAGTGCTTCTGGGTTCCAAAGCTCTAAAGCCAGATTGGTCAAAAGTGGAATTTTGGTAAGCTTCAGTGTGATCTTATGTAAGGAGCACACAAGAGGAAGATCCTTGGAGGCAGAGATGTCTCATCATAAGGATTGTTGGGCGAGTTGTATTAGGAACTTACATTTTCTACTTCTATTCCTTTGCCAACAGACACTTAGGTTGTTGTCATTGCAATCAATATAGGTATGCAAACATCTCTTTAAGTTATTTTACTTCTTTTGAATGCATAAATGAAACTGGAATTGCTGGATTTTATGGTAGCATATTTCTTTGCATTGATCACTGAGGAAGGCTTTCTTATCTCTCCCTGCTATTCTTTGGAACTCTGCATTCAGACGCTTATATCTTTCCTTTTCTCCTTTGCCTTTGGCTTCTCTTCTTTTCACAGCTATTTGTAAGGCCTCCTCAGACAGCCATTTTGCTTTTTTGCATGTCTTTTCCATAGGGATGGTCTTGGTCCCTGTCTCCCATACAATGTCACGAACCTCCGTCCAGAGTTCATCAGGCACTCTATCTATCAGATCTAGACCCTTAAATCTATTTCTTACTTCCACTGTATAATCATAAGGGATTTGATTTAGGTCATATCTGAATGGTCTAGTGGTTTTCCCTACTTTCTTCAATTTAAGTCTGAATTTGTCAATAAGGAGTTCATGATCTGAGCCACAGTCAGCTCCTGGTCTTGTTTTTGCTAACTGTATAGAGCTTCTCCATCTTTGGCTGCAAAGAATATAATCAATCTGATTTCGGTGTTGACCGTCTGGTGATGTCCATGTGTAGAGTCTTCTCTTGTATTGTTGGAAGAGGGTGTTTGCTATGACCAGTGCGTGCTCTTGACAAAACTCTATTAGCATTTGCCCTGCTTCATTCTGTGCTCCAAGGCCAAATTTGCCTGTTACTCCAGGTGTTTCTTGACTCTCTACTTTTGCATTCCAGTCCCCTATAATGAAAAGGACATCTTTTTTGGGTGTTAGTTCTAAAAGGTCTTGTAGGTCTTCATAGAACCGTTCAACTTCGGCTTCTTCAGCATTACTGGTTGGGGCATAGGCCTGAATTACTGTAATATTGAATGGTTTGCCTTGGAAATGAACAGAAATCATTCTGTCATTTTTAAGATTGCATCCAAGTACTGCATTTCAGACTCTTTTGTTGACCATGATGGCTACTCCATTTCTTCTAAGGGATTCCTGCCCACAGTAGTAGATATAATGGTCATCTGAGTTAAATTCACCCATTCCAGTCCATTTTAATTCACTGATTCCTAGAATGTCTATGTTCACTCTTGCCATCTCCTGTTTGACCACTTCCAATTTGCATTGATTCATGGACCTAACATTTCAGGTTCCTATGTGAAATGGTATGGACCTAACAGAAGCAGAAGATATTAAGAAGAGGTGGCAAGAATACACAGAAGAACTGTACAAAAAAGATCTTCACGACCAAGATAGTCACGATAAAGTGATCACTGACCTAGAGCCAGACATCTTGGAATGTGAAGTCAAGTGGGCCTTAGAAAGCATCACTACTAACAAAGCTAGTGGAGGTGATGGAATTCCAGTTGAGCTATTTCAAGTCTTGAAAGATGATGCTGTGAAAGTGCTGCACTCAATATGCCAGCAAATTTGGAAAACTCAGCAGTGGCCACAGGACTGGAAAAGGTCAGTCTTCATTCCAATCCCAAAGAAAGGCAATGCCAAAGAATGCTCAAACTACTGCACGATTGCACTCACCTCACATGCTAGTAAAGTCATGCTCAAAATTCTCCAAGCCAGGCTTCAGCAATATGTGAACCGTGAACTCCCAGATGTTCAAGCAGGTTTTAGAAAAGGCAGAGGAACCAGAGATCAAATTGCCAACATCCACTGGATCATGGAGAAAGCCAGAGAGTTCCAGAAGAGCATCTATTTCTGCTTCATTGACTATGCCAAAGCCTTTGACTGAGTGGATCACAATAAACTGTGGAAAATTCTGAAAGAGATGGGAATACCAGACCACCTGACCTGCCTCTTGAGGAACCTGTATGCAGGTCAGGAAGCAACAGTCAGAACTGTACATGGAACAACAGACTGGTTCCAAATAGGAAAAGGAGTACGTCAAGGTTGTATATTGTCACCCTGCTTATTTAACTTATATGCAGAGTACATCATGAGGAACGCTGGGATGGAAGAAGCACAAGCTGGAATCAAGATTGCTGGGAGAAATATCTGAGGTTATCTCAGATATGCAGATGACACTACCCTTATGGCAGAAAGTGAAGAGGAACTAAAAAGTCTCTTGATGAAAGTGAAAGAGGAGAGTGAAAAGTTTGGCTTGAAGCTCAACATTCAGAAAATAAAGATCATGGCATCTGGCCCCATCACTTCATGGGAAATAGATGGAAAAACTGTGGAAACAGTGTCAGGCTTTATTTTTTTGGGCTCCAAAATCACTGCAGATGCTGATTGCAGCCATGAAATTAAAAGACGCTTACTCCTTGGAAAGAAAGTTATGACCAACCTTGATAGTATATTAAAAAGCAGAGACATTACTTTGCCAACAAAGGTCCATCTAGTCAAGGCTATGGTTTTTCCCGTGGTCATGTATGGATGTGAGAGTTGGACTGTGAAGAAAGCTGATCGCTGAAGAATTGATGCTTTTGAACTGTGGTGTTGGAGAAAACTCTTGAGAGTCCCTTGGACTGCAAGGAGATCCAACCAGTCCATTCTAAAGGGGATCAATCCTGGGTGTTCACTGGAAGGACCGATGCTAAAGCTGAAACTGCAATACTTTGGCCACCTCATGCGACGAGTTGACTCACTGGAAAAGACTCTGATGCTGGGAAAGGTTGAGGGCAGGAGGAGAATGGGACGACAGAGAATGAGATGGCTGGATGGCATCACCGACTCTGTGAACATGAGTTTGAGTGAACTCCGGGATTTGGTGATGGACAGGGAGGCCTGGTGTGCTGTGATTCATGGGGTTGCGGAGAGTTGGACATGACTGAGCGACTGAACTGAACTGTACTGATGGTAGCATACTTTCTAATTTCAAATTATATTATTAAGCTATAGTAATCAAGAATATGATACTGGATTGAAACAGACACATAAATCAATAGAATCGAATTTAAAGCCCACACATATGCAGTCACCTAATTTTTTGATAAAATAATTAAGAACACACGTGGGTAAAAGACAGTGTCTTTGATAAATGTTGTTGGAGAAACTGAATATCCACATGCAAAGAATGAAGCTGGATCTTTACCTTACACTAAATGCTAAGTCAACTTAAAATGGATAAAACATGTAAGATCAGAGACTGTAAAACTCCTAAAAGAAAATAGGAGAAAAGCTTCTTAACTTTGATCTTGGTAATTAATTTTTGAATTTTACACCAAAAGCAGAGTCAATAAAAGCACAAATAAACAAGTGTGACAACATCAAACTAAAAACTATTCATTACAAAGGAAATAATCAGTAAAATAAAAAGACAGCGTATGGAATGAAAGAAAATATTTACAAAACATATATTTTATAAGGGTTTAATATCCAAAATACATAAGGAATTTATATAACTTAATAGTAAAGAAAAATCCAAAAAGCATGATTTTTAAAAATTGGCAAAGAACCTGTGTAGATATTCTTCCAAAGAAGGCATGTAAGTGGCCAGCAGATACATGAAAGATGCTTAAAATCACTAATCATCAGGAAATGCTAACCTAAAATACAAAACCAGGAGATATCAACTCACACCAGTAAGGATGGCTATTATTAAAAAATCAAAAGATAGCAAGTGTTTAAAGTTCAGTTCAGTTGCTCAGTTGTGTCCGACTCTTTGTGATCCTGTGGACTGCAGCACTCCAGTCTTTCCTGTCCATCAGCAACTCCTGGAGCTTGCTCAAACTCATATCCATCAAGTTGGTGAATTGGTTGAAAAGATTACAGATTTTAAGGAACACTTGAACACTGTTAGTGGGAATGTAAATTGGCACAACCATTATGGTGAAAGTTCCTCAAAAGATAAAGAATGGAACTGCCATCTGATCAAGCAATCTAACTTCTAAATTTCTCTTTTGTAATGAAAGTCCAGGTTGTTAGAGAGAAGGGCAGTTTTATACTATATAGTTGAAGATACTTAAAATCAACTATCTGGCAGGTTGGTTATAACCCGATATCACATGACACCTGTGTGAATATCTTGCTTCCAGGTCAAATAAATAAAAGGATTATGTTGGTTAGTGCAAAGCAGAAAAACAATTTTGAATGTAAGTGACTTGGCCAACGTACACACTAAGTAAGCTATACAGCCGGGTTCCCTAAATCCTAATAAAATGTTCTTTATACTTCATTACACAAATATATTGAGTATTTTCTCATCTGAACAAAGCCATGGTGAAGACAGTATTGGCTTCATTACCATTAATATTAAGAAGGTTTCAAAAGTCTTACACACAAACACACACACTTACTTAAAACTCTAAACTGAAAATACAAAATTTAAAGGAAGGACATCCTTTTTTCCTTGAATTATCCATGTGATTCTCTTGATTTTGTCCTTGTTGACTGGTCTATGTGTCTTGCAAATTCAGTTAACTGTCTTACTTCTCTTATTCCCCTCAGTTCCTGCCTCCCATTTGATAGTCTTGATAAAATCCAGTCTTTACAAGATAGTAAATTAGATAATCCCCTGAGGCATCTTGTCATTTGCAGCACAGTTTTTTTTTTTTCCTTTGTCAATTATTATCAACTTTCCGTTCCGTTCCGTTCCGTCGCTCAGTCGTGTCCGACTCTTTGCGACCCCGTGGACTGTAGCCTACCAGGCTTCTCCATCCATGGGATTCTCCAGGCAAGAATACTGGAGTGGGTTACCATTTCCTTCTCCAGGGGATCTTCCCAAGCCAGGGATTGAACCCGGGTCTCCCGCATTGGAGGCAGACGCTTTAACCTCTGAGCCACCAGGGAAGCCCATTATCAACTTTAGGCACTGTGATCTATTGTTGACACAGCAGGAAATGTCCTTAGTTCAGCCTAACCTAGGCTATGTACAATTAGATAAGACATGGAGCAGTACCAGTGCTGAGCAGCCAATTTCCTCCCCCTGTTGTGTTCATGATCCTTATAGAATTGTGTAGTAGTGCATCCTCTCAGTTCTGTTTACATGAATTCCAGTTGCCCAAATGCTTAATGTGCTGTTACCATAGAGTGAATTCCAGAGACTTACAGCGTTGTTTACTGCATTCCCATCTCATCCAACAATTGAAATGGATCCAATTCCTCATAAAATAAAGTATACAATAGTGATGGGAACTGTATTTGTTTTCTAGGTGACAACTATTCACTCTCGATCAAGTTCAGGCATGGTTTTCTTTTTATAAATGATAGGTTTTAACAGTCAGAACAATAAGTGAGATTCATTTGGCTCAGTCTCAGGAGGAATATATGGTGCACTGTAGGAAATGAACTTTTCAATAGTTTTCTAATCGCAGAAGAAAAACACCGTACTATTTATAGCTGTTATTATTTGTTTCTTCTCCTTAATTTCAATCAGTTCCAAATCATTGTCAGTAGCTTTACCCATGACCATATTGTGACACTTTACTGTCTTCTCTTTTTTATTTTTGACAAACCCAAGAAATTAAAATTGTTGCCAGTAATCCAGACACTTATTCTAATTAAAGATTTTTGGATTAAAAAAAAAAAAGATTTCTTCAATTACTCTTCATAAACTTAGAATATTCCAAGCCTTCACCTCTGGGACATATATGATGGCATTGGGTATATTGCATTAAATTATCCAGACCCCCATATGTTTCATTACAGCTTGCATATTGCACTTGTAAGACCAGCATAATCCAAAAGGACTCATCTGCTGCAGTCCCTGAAAGACTATCTCACCTTCTTTGGGTATGTAATTCAATCCTATAAGAGGAATTTTATATTATAATTAGCAATTATACATGGTAATGTTAGAAATAAGGAGAAATTATAAGTAAATATCCCCAATAAGAGGAAGAAGGGGGTAAATTAAAGAGATCATAAACTATTCTTCAAGTTGTTTATCTTTTTGTAATGCCTCTAAAATAACAACAAAAAGTAAAAGCAAAATAAGTGAAATCTATGTTTTGTTGCATCCTTCTCTTTACTCAAATTATAGAATAAACCATGCATTTTTAGAATTGAAATTTTACTTAGTAGCTGTAGTCTCAGTTTTAAAAATTTCTAATGGGGGTAAGATTTATTCTTATCAGCTATAAAAATCATAGATTTCATTAAACTAGGGTACTTAAAGCAAGATTCACCATGGCCAAAGAAACCACATCTTTCTTACCAGAAACATGAATAGATAATAAACTACTGTCCACAGTGAAATCATTTACATTCTAAGCTTTCCAAGAAATTCAAGAGTGGTTCATTGAGTCTCATAGCAGGCTGGAGGTAAGGTTTCAGAATCTCCACTTGAAAAAGTTTACTCTGTCAAGAAGAAAATGAGAGATCTGTGGAATCTGTAATCTAGGAAATGCTGCACAGCCAGGTTTTTGTGCCTTAGGGTTAGTCACACACACACACACACACACACACACACACACTTTTCCTATTGAAATAGTCTCTTTAAATAAAATTTCTCCTACTAAGTCCAGATTTATTTTTATCTGACACTCAAAAGATGAGAAATGGACTCTTTGGTTAGGAAACAGTCCAGTTCCATCTAATCTGACTATCGCTCATGACATCTATCGCTATAGTTCTCTTCTACCTTTTAGTGTCTATCATTCGTTTTATGTATTATTTCTTTTGGCTGTTTGGCTTTCTTGAGTAATTTATATTCCATCTAGAAAAATCTCCAAGCGTCTTGGGATCCAAGCCTTCTCCAGGGTCTGCTTATCTCCTTGGATAGCAAGAGCAAGGTACTGAGAACTTGAGCTTTGTTGTAGAAATGTGAAGGGAGGCAAAGCAGTTCAGTGAAAGAAGATCAGAGCCAGAAGATCCTATTTTGCAAACCATCCTCTGAATTTTCAAGTAGTATGATATTCTGGAAATGTCACTCAATCCCTCTAAACTGTAGTAAAATAGAAATAAGAATAACTGTATGTTAAGAGTTTTATGAAGATTAAATGGGGGAAATTGGTACTGTTCTAACCACATGCCTAATACTAACAGACTTTCAAGCCATCAGGATTTATCAGTCATCAAGTCTCCATGACTCACTGTCTTAATTATCACCCCTGGTGGTGCCTTTCTCTCCATTTCCCCTGTCACTGCTTTATTTCTCTCCACAAGACCAAGGTAAGCTACGTATGAGGAGCTCCTCATATGCCCATAAGGACATATTTTGTCTTTTTCACTCCCAGGGCCTGGATCAAAGGAATCACCCCCAGAATGCTTTTTGAATGAAATTGTACGTATGCCTTTAACCTAAAATCAGACATTGAAAGTTAATCTTTCCAGACACAAAACAAGAATTTTGGAGTTCCCTTGCTTTACTTACAAAGATACCACAAATACATCAGAAGGGAAGTTACGTTAAATGTCTTCCAAAGCCCATTTCAAGGCTAAGATTATCCTATACTTTAGGGAGAAAAATGTGCTAATTTGTGACAATGCTATTTTTTTAGTCTAAGCATTTGCACAATAGCTTGTGGTATGTGACGCCAAACAGCCAGATTAAAAAGTGAGAAACATTGTCATGCATTGTACTTCCTTGGTGCCAAACAAGGACATTGTACTTCCTTGGTGCCAAACATCTGGATGTTTAGAAACACTTGCTGAATCCTTCACTTTTCACCTGAATGTTTGGCATTGTATAGACACAGCAAATGACAAGCAGACATCTTGGCAGAACATCCACTGAGACATATGGATGTGGGTGGTAGTGTCTTAGCATTGAAGCTGTTGCCACGGCAGAAGTTCACAATGGTATTTTGATCAAGATGATACATTCTGTCATTGAAGGGACTTTCCCTCCAATAGAGGCTCTTAGTTATGTTTTGGATTTTAACAATTCTTTGGTGTCCTATGGTATATCCTTGTAACCCTCGATGCTGGGGCCAGTTAACCACTTGAGAAAGAGATCTGTCCAAGATGCTGCAAATCAGGAGGAATTCAGTAACTCACTGTTCACACTAAATCAATTTTTCTGGGTGACTTGTTCTTACCTCATTTCAATTTTCAGGGCAGTGTATTTAGGTTTTGCATGTAGCTTTACTGTAACTAATCTCTGTACTGTCCTATATAGGATAGTATATAGCCTTTATATTTATTATAACTAATAGTTAATAATATTATTTTATTAACTCTGTTAGTCTTTGACTTATGTTTTGCTTTATAATAATAAGATTCCTGCTTCTTCCCCCAGAACCCCAAGGCCCTAAAAAAAAAGGTTAATTTGGCCTGTAAATTTTTTTTCCTTCTATATGCTACACATACATCTTTCTCTCTGCCTTTCTTCTATTATCTGTGCTTCTGCCGTCATCTCAGATGACCTAGTTTAAATGTTGTGTTAGTCAGGACATGCTAGGGGCTGCTACTATGATAAATAACTCTACATCCATTTCACCATGAAAACTCGTAGCAAACTGGGAACAGAAAGACATTTCCTTAACCTGATAAAGGCATTTGTAAACATACATTAAGCAACATCATAGTTAATGTTGAAAGACTGAATCAATTCAGTTCAGTTCAGTTCAGTTGCTCAGTCATGTCCGACTCTTTGTGACCCATGGACTGCAGCACACCAGGCCTTCCTATCCAGCACCAACTCCTGGAGTTTACTAAAACTCATGTCCATTGAATCAGTGATGCCATCCAACCATCTCATCCTCTGCCATCCCCTTCTGCTCCTGCCTTCAGTCTTTCCCAACAACAGGGTCTTTTCAAATAAATCAGTTCTTCGCATCAGGTGGCCAAAGTATCAGAGTTTCAGCTTCAGCATAAGTCCTTCCAATGAATATTCAGGACTGATTTCCTTTAGGATGGATTGGCTGGATCTCCATGCTGTTCAAGGGACTCTCAAGAGTCTTCTCCAACACCACAGTTCAAAAGCATCAATGCTTCAGCACTCAGCTTTCTTTATAGTCCAACTATCACATCCATACATGACTACAGAAAAAAACATCGGTTTGACTTTTTAATATGCTGTCTAGGTTGGTCATAACTTTTGTTCCAAGGAGCAAGCGTATTTTAATTTCATGGCTGCAGTCACCATCTACAGTGATTTTGGAACCACCCAAAATAAAGAATGCTTTCCCCCTAATATAGAGAGCAGGGCAATGCTGTCTTTTCTTACTATTCTATTTGACATCCTACCAGAAATTCTAGCCTGTGTTATAAGGTAAGAAAAAAATAAAATGTGTACTGGTTGGAAAATAAGAAGTAAAATAGTCTATTCATAGAAGATTTAATTACCTGAATAGACAATCTGCACATGTCTACAAAGAAGTTCTTTCAGTTCAGTTCAGTTCAGTCACTCAGTCATGTCCGACTCTGTGCGACCCGGTGAATCACAGCACGCCAGGCCTCCCTGTCCATCACCAAATCCCGGAGTTCACTCAAACCCACCTCCATCGAGTCGGTGATGCCATCCAGCCATCTCATTCTCTGTTTTCCCCTTCTCCTCCTGCCCCCAACCCTCCCAGCATCAGAGTCCTTTCCAGTGAGTCAGCTCTTCACATGAGGTTGCCAAAGTATTGGAGCTTCAGCTTTAGCATCAGTCCTTCCAATGAAGACCCAGGACTGATCTCCTTTAGAATGGACTGGTTGGAACTCCTTGCAGTCCAAGGGACTCTCAAGACAAATTAGTTTGGCAGAGTTGTAGATGCAAAGTCAACATACAAAGATGAATTGTGTTTCTTGCACTAATAATAAATAACTGGAATACAAATTTTATTTTTTTTATTTATTTTTTATTGGAGGCCAATTATTTTACAATATTATATTGGTTGGTTTTGCCATACAATGACATGAATCCGCCCTGGGTGTACATGAGTTCCCCTTCCTGAACCCCCCTCCCACCTCCTCCTCCCCTTATCCTCCCTCTGGGTTATCCCTGCATACCAGCCCCGAGCATCCTGTAATATGCATCGAACCTGAACTGGTGATTCATTTCACATATGATAATATACATGTTTCAGTGCCATTCTCCCAAATCATCCCACCCTCACCCTCTCCCACAGAGTCCCAAAGACAGTTCTATACATCTGTGTCTCTTTTGTTGTCTCGTATACAGGGTTATCATTTGCATCTTTCTAAATTCCATATATATGCGTTAGTATATTGTATTGGTGTTTTTCTTTCTGGCTTACTTCACTCTGTATAATAGGCTCTAGTTTCATCCACCTGATTAGAACTGGTTCAAATGCATTCTTTTTAATGGCTGAGTAATACTACATTGTGTATATGTACCAAAGCTTTCTTATCCATTCATCTGCAGATGGACATCTACGTTGCTTCCATGTCCTGGCTCTTGTAAACAGTGCTGCAATGAACATTGGAGTACATGTGTCTCTTTCAATTCTGGTTTCCTTGGTGTGTATGCCCAGGAGTGCGATTGCTGGTTCATATGGCAGTTCTATTTCCAGTTTTTTGAGGAATCTCCACACTGTTCCCCATAGTGGCTGTACTAGTTTGCATTCCCACCAACAGTATAAGAGGGTTCCCTTCTCTCCACACCCTCTGCAGCATTTGTTGCATGTAGACTTTTGGATAGCAGCCATTCTGACTGGTGTGAAATGGTATCTCATTGTGGTTTTGATTTCCTTTTCTGATTATGAGGGATGTTGAGCATTTTTTCATGTGTTTGTTAGCCATCTTTATGTCTTCTTTGGAGAAATGTCTGTTTAGTTCTTTGGCCCATTTTTTGATTGGGTCATTTATTTTTCTGTAATTGAGCTGCAGGAGCTGCTCGTATATTTTGGAGATTAATCCTTTATCAGTTGCTTCATTTGCTATTATTTTCTCCCATTCTGAAAGGTGTCTTTTCACCTTGCTTATAGTTTCCTTTGCTGTGCAGAAGCTTTTGATTTTAATTAGGTCTCATTTGTTTATTTTAAATTATATATACTTATATATTACACATATTGTATCCAATATTGTGTATTTTATATATGTGATATATGTATGGTATTTTACACATGTATTATATGAATCAGTGCTGAAAGCTATAAAATGTTGATAAAAGTAATCAAAGAAGCCCTAAATAAATGGAGAAATACTATATTTATGGTTGGAAATACTCAATTTCATTAAGATCTAAGTTCTCCCCATTTTGATCTAGAGATTCAACATAATCCAAATCAAAATTTTAAATGAAGTTTTTGAGATATTTATAAGTTAATTCTAAAATACGTATCAGTTCAGTTCAGTCACTCAGTCGTGTCTGCCTCTTTGTTACCCCATGAATCGCAGCACGCCAGGCCTCCCTGTCTGTCACCAACTCCTGGAGTTCACCCAGACTCATGTGCATCAAGTTGATGATACCATCCAGCCATCTCATCCTCAGTCATTCCCTTCTCCTCCTGCCCCCAATCCCTTTCAGCATCAGGGTCTTTTCCAGTGAGTCAACTCGTCGCATGAGGTGGCCAAAGTATTGGAGTTTCAGCCTCAGCATCAGTCCTTCCAATGAACACCCAGGACTGGTCTCCTTTAGGATGGACTGGTTGGATCTCCTTGCAGTCCAAGGTACTCTCAAGAGTCTTCTCCAACACCACAGTTCAAAAGCATCAATTCTTCGGCGCTCAGCTTTCTTCACAGTCCAACTCTCACATCCATACATGACCACTGGAAAAACCATAGACTTGACCTGACAGACCTTTGTTGGCAAAGTAATAAAATATCTCTGCTTTTTCATATGCTATCAAGGTTGGTCATAACTTTCCTTCCAAGGAGTAAGCGTCTTTTAATTTCATGGCTGCAATCACCATCTGCAGTGATTTTGAAGCCCAAAAAAAATAAAGTCTGACACTGTTTCTACTCTTTCCCCATGGATAGGTTAAAAATTGAGAAAATTCAAAATATTTTGTAAATAATGAAAGACCTACATTGCCTGACTTTAAGATCTATCATAAACCTGCATTAGTCAAAACAGTGTGGTGTTAGTGAAAAGATAGATACATCAATCAATAGAACAGAATAGAAAGCCCAGAAGAAAAATATTTAACAGATTTATCACAAAGATAATAGAGAAGAGATAATCTTTCAGCAAATGATGTTGGGACAGTTTTACACTCATATGCAAAAACAAAAATGTTGACCTATATCTCATATATTATACAAAATTATTTCAAAATGACACAATAAAATAAAAATCATTTAGAAGAAAGCAGGAGAGAAAAATCTACATTTTAACAATGAGTAAGATGGTGTTGGAGAAGACTCTTGAGAGTCCCTTGGACTGCAAGGAAATCCAACCAGTCCATTCTAAAGGAGATCAGTCCTGGGTGTTCATTGGAAGGACTGATGCTAAAGCTGAAACTCCATTACTTTGGCCACCTTATGCGAAGAGTTGACTCTGGAAAAGACTCTGATGCTGGTAGGGATGGGGGCAGGAGGAGAAGGGGACGACAGAGAATGAGATGGCTGGATGCCATCACTGACTTGATGGACATGAGTTTGAGTGAGCTCCGGGAGTTGGTGATGGACAGGGAGGCCTGGTATGCTGTGATTCATGGGGTCGCAAAGAGTCAGACACGACTGAGTGACTGAACTGAACTGAACTGAACTGACTGAAGGTAATACAACCCCAAAAGAAATTTCATTCCACAAAGCAAGTTCATGTGGCAGCCATTCTTTAACAGGCTCAAAAGTTGCAGTGGTGCAGAATGAGGCTAGATAATTGTCGTTGTTGTTCAGTCACTAAGTCATATCCAACTCTTTTTGACCCCATGGACTGCAGCATGTCAGGCTTCTCTGTACTTCACTGTCTTCCAGAGTTTGCTCAAATTTATGTCCATTGAGTTGGTAATACTAGCTAACCATCTCATCCTCTTTTGCCCTCTTCTCCTTTTGCCTTCAGCCTTTCCCAGCAACATGGTCTTTTCCAATGAGTTGGCTCTTTTTATGAAGTGGCCAAAATATTGGAGCTTCCACTTTAGCATCCATCCTTCCAGTGAATATTCAGAATTACTTTCCATTGGGATTGATTGGTTGGATATTCTTGCAGTCCAACAAGAGTGTTGGTCTCTCAAGAGTGTTCTCCAGCACCACAGATTCAGTAGCATCAATTCTTTGGTGCTCTGCCTTCTTTATGGTCCAACTCTCACATCCTTAATGACTACTGGAAAAACCATAGCTTTGACCAATCAGACCTTTATTGGCAAAGTGATTTCTCTTCTTTTTAATATGTTTTCTACATTTGTTGTATTTTTACTTCCAAGAATCAAGCATCTTTTAATTTCATCCATCCACAGTGATTTTGGAGCCCAATAATATGAAATCTGTCACTTTCTCCACATCTGTTTGCCAGGAAGTGGTGGGACTAGATGCCATGATCTTAGTTTTTTGAATGTTGATTTTCAAGCCAGCTTTTTCACTTTCCTCTCTCACCTTCATCACGAGGCTCTTTAGTTTCTCTTCACATTCTGCCATTAGAGTGATATCATCTGCATATCTGAGGTTGTTGATAATTCTTCCAGCAATCTTGTCCAGCTTGTGATTCATCCAGCCTGACATTTCACATGATGTACTCTGCATGAAAGTTAAATAACCAAGGTGACAACAGACAGCCTTGATATACCCCTTTCCCAATTTTGAACCAATCCATTGTGTTCCATGTCCAGTTCTGTTGCTTCTTGACCTGCATGCAGGTTCTCAGAAGATAGGTCAGGTGGTCTGGTATTCCCATCTCTTTAAGAATTTTCTACAGTTTGTTGTGATCCACAAAGTCAAAGGCTTTTGTGTAGTCAGTGAAGCAGAAGCAGATGCTTCTGTGCCTGCTAAGTCACTTTGGTTGTTTCCAACTCTTTGTGGACTGTAAGCTGCTGGGCTCCTCTCTCCATGGGGATTCTCCAGGCAAGAATACTGGAGTGGGTTGCCATGCCTTCCTCCAGGGGATCTTCCCAACCCAGGGTTTGAATTTGAGTCTCTTATGTCTCCTGCTTTGGCAGACATGTTCTTTACCACTAATGCCACTTGGGAAGCCCATAAATGTTTTTACTGTCAGGTAAACGGAATTTAGCATTGCTCTGGACTTTCTTTATTTTTTCTTGATGTTTATACCTTATCTGCTTCCTGTGATCTGTGTACTATATTGACTGGTATAATGTGAGATGTATCTTTATGCATTCATCCTCAAATATGCCCTTTTAAGCAGCTAAATCCATGACCTTTTTACCATGATTAGCCATTATACTTTTTATTGTTTATTTGCCTAATTAGTATATTTTTATCTATTTTCTTCTCCCATAACACACCTCATATTTCCAACTCTTGTTCAGATACAAACTCATAATATCTTAGGTCTTTATCTAATTTCACTCAAAATAGACAGGAAGATCCTTACCCTTTTCTCTTTTCTTTAGTTCACCTCTGTGCTAAAGTAGAAAGAAGAGTGGTATTGTTTGACTACTCTGAGACTCAGAGGAAAAATAGATTAGCACATACTCTTCTTATATATTTCCTATGTACAAAAACATAGTTTCTTTTATATCTTTTATTGTCTTAAAGTTTAGAAAGTTTTGCCATTTATCTATATCCTTAGTATACAAATCAGTTCAGTTTAGTCGCTCAGTTATGTCTGACTCTTTGTGACCCCATGGACTGCAGCACACCAGGCATCCCTGTCCATAACCAACTCCTGGAGCTTGATCAAACTCATGTCCATTGAGTCAGTATATAAATGGACATAGTGAAACCATGCTTCTTATATTACAAGGTATATTTGAGTATTTCAGTCAATTCCACAAATGCACAGCCATCTTTCTGTCAAATATTATATAATACATTGAAGATATTTATTTAGCCTTGTCTTTTTTTGCACTTTATTTTTTAATTGAACGATAATTGCTTACAGAATTTTGTTGTTTTCTGTCAAACATCAACAAGAATCAGCCATAGGGACACCCATGTCCCCTCACTCCCAAACCTCCCTCATCTCCCTCCCAATCCCACCCTTCTAGAGTGTCACAGAGCCCCTGTTTGAGTTCTCTGAGTTGTACAGCAAATTCCCATTTAGACTTGCTTAAAAGATGTGTATTGTTTACTGAGTCCCTACCCACTGTTTCTGGGATACATGGACCCATAGTATGTTTCTAAATGGGTCCGTGAGCTCTCTGAAATCATATAAACATTTGTGAATTTGTGTGTTCAGTGTAATTATGACATTTGTTTTGTTGAGAGGAGGTATTGTAGAGAAAAAAGAAATATATCTTTCTTCAATTTCTCCAAGGAATCTGTTATCCATCAAAATTTGGAATCCACTAATCTAGAGGGAGTTCAAACATGCTAAATTGGCAGAATGCATTCTTTTTTAAAATACAAGCTACTTTATTCATACAGAAAAGTACAAAAAACATGCATTAAATTTTTTACCACCAGAATTTAAGAAATCCTATCATTTTCCCATATTTCCCCCAATTTCTTAAGAAATAATACATTAGAGTTAGTCCTAGAAAACTGCACCATAACATATTCTCATCTAATTTCATTTCAGTGTGCAAAAAGATGAATAGTACTTCATTCATCCCTCCGTATGACCATCTTGTCTGTGGCTGGTGGTGGAGTTAGACCTCTTTTTCCTTGCTTATCAAGCTAGTCCTTTTCCTTTTCTCCAAAGGTAATGTCTTTTCTAAAGCTTGGTTTGCAAGGGCTAACATCCATTTTTAAAAGTAATTTACTATGTATGCATGATAAGTGTTTGCTCATTGCCCCCACGTCCACCTGGTGTCCCTTTGCTCAGTCCCTCCCCGGCCTGTACCCCAGAATGCTGACCTCTATTTCATCCCCCAGTCTCCCTTGCCAGCTGGTTTCTCCTTGGGTTCAGACAGTGTCTTTACTCCAGGCGTGTGCACATGCTGTTTTATAATTCTCCCTCTTTCTTCACTTTATTTCAACTAATTTTTCAGTTCAGTTCAGTCGCTCAGTCATGTCTGACTCTTTGCGACCCCATGAATCACAGCACGCCAGGCCTCCCTGTCCATCACCAACTCCCGGAGTTCACTCAAACTCATGTCCATTGAGTTGGTGATGCCATCGATCCATCTCATTCTCTGTCCTCCCTGTCTCCTCCTGCCCCCAATCCCTCCCAGCATCAGAGTCTTTTCCAGTGAGTCAACTCATCGCATGAGGTGGCCAAAGTATTGGAGTTTGAGTTTTAGCATCAGTCCTTCCAATGAACACCCAGGATTGATCTCCTCTAGAATGGACTGGTTGGATCTCCTTTCAGTCCAAGGGACTCTCAAGAGTCTTCTCCAGTACCACAGTTCAAAAGCATCAATTCTTCGGCAATCAGCTTTCTTCACAGTCCAACTCTCACATCAGTTCCTTTAGGAAAACCTTCTTTGTCCCTTTCCTAGATCCCTATATGGCAGCCTGCACCTCCCTTTCCATAATGTTTATCACACCATGCTATAAATTCTCTTTCTTCTATGTATCCCACATTAAATCTAATATCTGTGATAGTACAGTTTGCTGCTGCTGCTAAGTTGCTTCAGTCGTGTCTGACTCCATGCGACCCCATAGACGGCAGCCCACCAGGCTCCCCCGTCCCTGGGATTCTCCAGGCAAGAACCCTGGAGTGGATGTACTTCTCCGGATAGTACAGTTTATTCTACCTTCTTTACTCTGCCTGGCATAATAGCTAGTACATAGTAAATGCTTAGTAAAGAATTGTTGAATAAGTAATAAATGAATACTATTTCCCATTAGCTTACCTTAATGATACACTTAATGAGGAAGAGAATTCAGTCTCCAACTTCAGTGTGAAAGTTTCAGGAAAGAAATAGGTTTATTTGTGGGTCAGTATTTATACAGAGAAACTCATGGTTCAGCCTTGATAGCTACTAAGGAACTGGAGAGCCCAGAGAGGTGAAAGCTCTTTAAATTTAGCTGTGTACAAGAATCAAGTTCTTTGTAGGTTGCTACTTTAGAGGTGCACATTTTACATTGGAATTTTGCTAAAGTTCTTTTAGTGGCATTATGTTAGTGGTTTGAATGATTGAATAGTTATTTGGTGCACGTGTATTGTCCATCAATTTGTTTGATGGACAAATTGATGAAGCAGTTGTTGTTGCTGTTCAGTTCCTAAGTTGTGTCTGACTCTGTGCAGTCCCATGGTCTGCAGTGTGCCAGACGTCCCTGTGCTTCATCTCCCAGAGTTTGACGAAGCAGAAGTCACCTAATTTCAGTGTTTGTTTTTAAGTTAACTTTGTTGGTTGCTAAAGTACTCAAATCCTTGTTGTATGATATCTATTATCATTATAAGGTTAATTATATATATGTATATATATCATCATAAATATTTTATGCTTAGTGCTAAGTACTTTGACAAGTTATTTTTCTTGGATTTTCTCATATGTTTGGATTCCTGCTATCGTGTGGGGGCTATTATCTTTATAAGATGAATAACAGAACTGAAAATAAAATCACAGAGATGATAACTCTATAGATATTAAGCACTATGATAGAGCTGAATTGTAGGGAATTCTGAAAATATAAATAATCAAAATAAGCCTTACTTCCTACCTTTTTGATGTATCTACTATGAATATTTAGGCATACATTAGACTAGCTTGTGTGGTGGTATGCTTGGTTAGATGGACAGATTATACATCTTTTATCCACCTTTCCAATTAAATTTCAGTTCTTGTAATTTTTCTGCTTTCTTCATATGGAAAATATTTGCATCATCTCTCATGAACACTGAAATTCCTGGATGGCATCACCGACTCGATGGACGTGAGTTTGAGTGAACTCTGGAAGTTGGTGATGGACAGGGAGGCCTGGCGTGCTGTGATTCATGGGGTCGGGAAGAGTCGGACACGACTGAGCGACTGAACTGAACTGAATGAACACTTACTAATCCAGGAAATGAGATCACCATTGTTTTTAAAAACAAACTATGATTATATCCTTGTTAGGAAACAATATCACTTTTGGGATTTATAAATATACAGAAACAGAAATTCTAAATCTATAAGGATTGTTGTTTGTAGTTTAATCACTAAGTCATGTCCAACTCTTTGCAACCCTATGGACAGCAGCATGCCAGACTTCCCTGTCCTTCACTATTTCCTAGAGTTTCCTCAAACTCACATCCACTGAGTTGGTGGTGCTCCTCTGCACCGTCTTCTCCTGCCCTTAATCCTTCCCAGCATCAGGGTCATTTCTTGCCCACAGTAGTAGATATCATGGTCATCTGAATTAAATTTGCCCATTCCTGTCCATTTTAATTCACTGATTCCTAAGATGTCGATCTGCCTGACAATGTCTAATTTACTTTGACCCATGGACCTGTTTTTCAGGTTCCTATGCAGTATTGTTCTTCATAGCATCGGACTTTGCTTTCACTACCATACACACCCACAGCTGAGTGTCATTTCCTCTTTCGCCCAATCTCTTCATTCTTTCTGGAGCTATTTATCCATTCTTCCCCAGTAGCATTTTGAACTCTTTCCGACCTGGGAGAGGATGAATTCATTAGATTTTTTTTTTTTTAAACTAGAAGCTAAATATAGTTTGTATCTTAATGACTGCATACTCATAATTGTACTGCTCTTTTAAAACTTGTATTACCTTTGAAGTTGTTTTTTACACAGAGGTTTGGTCTGTTTTTCTAGTAAATAGTATTCTTTCAGGGTCTATGTAGGACCCTTTCTATTCACTATGAGAAAATGTGTATGTGATATTTTCTATGGTTTTAAGGTTATAATCCTGTACCAGTATTTTTTGAATACCCTAGAGTATTTTGCACTTAGATTTGTGAGTAAATATTTATATATAAAGCATTTGCCAGATTTACACACACACACACACACACACACACACACATGGTATTATTTCTTTAGATAGACTGATAGATTTTGTTTCATATCTAACTTGGTACTCATTCATTTTCCATCAGTCCTTATCAATATTGCATGTTTAAATCTTGAACTCTGAGAATAAAGTGTCAACCTCTGTTTAAATATTTTTATGTAGCATATATATTTATGTAATATGCACAGGGGCAAGAAGGAAATGGCAACCCACTCTAGTATTCTTGCCTGGAAAATCCCATGGACAGAGGAGCCTGGTGGGCTGCAGTCAGTCCATGGGCTTACAAAAAGAGTTGGACTCTTCTTAGCAACTAAACAACAACACTAACAATATTATTATGAATGATTGTAGAATATGTGTTGGTTCTATTGGACCTTCCCTCTTGCCAAGTTCTGTCCAAGAAAAATCAGTAAAGATTTTCCTGGGTCTAAAGCCAGCACAATTAATTGGGAAGCATCTGTTCTGTGTTAATTGTGTGTAGATTAATGAAAGTCCAAATTGATCTGGTCCTTCTCTATTTCTCAAATTTTTTCCATTTACCTCTTCAATGTGCAGAATTTAGAGACATTTGAAACCTGATTTGTAATTGAACAATTGACATTAGGTAACGATGGAGTCTTAAGGGAGCTTTCAAGAGTATTTTAGTCCTAATTGACCATCTGAGGGGTTGGGGTGAGACACTTCATCCCAATGGAGCTGACAACATTAGGAATGCTTATGTGGCATTATCTGTAATTCCAATTCCAAATCCATCTGGATTTTTTAAAAAGAAAAACCATATAGAAAATATGCTCATTTTCAGTAAATGTTTTATCTAATTTCTTGTCTTATGTTGAGGATTTGCCTTTGTGTCAGGGTTAACTAATGCATCTAAATATTTCCTTTGCTTGGTGCCATTAGCATTGCTGCATATTCATAGATTCCTGCCCCAGGTATTTATCAGTAATTTGCAAGCATATGCTAATATGTTTTCTTTGGCCTGAGCCTCAAGAAGTGGTGGTCTGAATTTAGAGTACCACATGCAGTGTCCTGCCCCCCTTCCTCTCCCATTGCAGTTCCAGGGACAGAGTTCCTCAGTAGCTTCACTGAGGAACTGAGCAGGATGGTGCACTGGGACCTTGTGGGAAGACCTGGTGGGGATTTAATTATGTGGGAGTTGGGAGGTTAATTGAAAGAAGAATATGGATAAGATCATTCTAGAAAGAGTAAAGTACACATGGAAAGGCCTGGAGATGAATAGCATGGCATAATTGAGGAAGTAAAGAAGACTAGACCCCAGAATGAAAAACAAGAAGGAGAGGGTGGATCCGGATATACCCCTGTATTACTCTTACATGAGTTGAATCATCTAAGAGTAATATAATGACTTAAATAGGAGAACTACCTGATTATATTTTTGTTTTAGCAAGATCACTCTGGTTAGTATTTAGAGGATGGTTTGGAGGAGGGAGAAACCAGAGACTAGCCAAACACTTGGCAGACTGTTCTACTAATCCTATTAAAAATGAAATGAAGCAGAGAAATAAAAATAAGTCAGACAGAGAAAGACAATAATGTATGATCTCTTCTATATGTGAAATTAATATATACATGTAGATGTATTTGTAAACCAAGCTCACAGATACAAAGAACAGATTGGTGGTTGCCTGGGAAAGGGAGGGAATGAGTAAACTGCTCATGTGAGGTAATTTTTTTTTTTTTTTTTAGTTTAAATTTTTTAAAGCAGATAATGTATGAATTCTATCAAGAATATTCAAATTAAAATAAAAACATTGTTCAATCTGAATAGAAACTTGAGTTTTCTGATACTCTTTACAAATTTGAAACTTGTCTAAAATATTCCTAGTCCTAAAGCAATGTAATTCATCAACAGGAAAAATCTCAACAGCACACCCTCTTTCCTTAATCTTTTCCATTTATGGATACATACAGGGAATTAACCTGTCTTTATCTGAAAAAAAAAAAGATCATTGAACAGTTAGAAAGACAGTGGCTTTGGAGAGAATTTTTTTTTTTTTACTTAGTGTTTTTTGTTTGTTTTTTTCTAAATCATCTGAAAATCTCAGTGACAAGTCTTCTTGTCCAGGCGCCCATGTCCAGGGATAATGACATGAACAAGCAATAAATCTTAATAATTTAGGGGCATAAATAAAGCTTTAATAATACTTTTCTTGAAAATCCTTTTCTGGAGGAAATAAAGGGGAAAGTTATCAGAAAGAAGTTGAAGAAGTGAATGAAGATAGACAACCTGAGCCAGTCTGATCACTCAGTGGGCTCAGAGCACATCAATCACTTCTCATTTGTAGATGTTCTAACAATTTGAAGCAGATAATCACATGAGAAATTGAAATCGAATGGGTAGTCCACCGGGAATCAGAGACTTTAAAACAGGTTTAGAGATTTTTACAAAAGGGGAAAAAAAGGTCTTAAGAAACTAAAGAAGTTATGCCATCATAAAGGCCCTTTGGCCCCATAGCCAATAATAGGAATATTTTCCAAAAGAAAAGAAAATCAGGTGGCTGCCAAGTTGTGTTTGTCACTTCTATACTCAGGCCAGACTAAAACTTAAATAGAATCATAGATCTTCCTCTTATGACCTGATCTATTTTTCTGTATTTGCATATATTCTATACCTCACCTTGAATTTAAATTCATTAATTTTGGCTAAACTAAGTAAAGACTTTTCCATGCTATTGGCAAGATAGCAGGTCCTCAAGTCACCCCTAGAAAGTCAGATGATGGCTTGGAGACCAAAATTCCAAATCTAGAGAAAATCAAAATTTGACCAAATGAACAGGGACGGAATAAAAGGTGATCTCCCGAGAGAGAAAAGAGATAATCAACTACAGACACCAGAGCACCTTGCATCTAGACTAGCATTCAAGTGTAATAACATTTCCAGATGAAAAGAGATTTGAGTCCATAGAAATATCAACTAAAGGACAATTAACTAAAACTGGAAGCAGTGCATGTCACTAAGTTTTTGAATGTTAGTTACATTGTTTAAGGACTGGGTTTTATATCGTGTGCAAGTTTCAGGTTTAATAATTTTAAATAATTATAGGATTGTCCCCACTGAGACTCGCCACATGTGTGTGACACTTGCTAATCAGATGGCCTCTCAAAGTTGGGAATAAAAACTAACAATCTTAGTCTCACCAGCCACACCCCCACACTCCAGTAAAACATACACTTTGAATCAAGGCTCTCACATTACACTGTTCTTAAACTCTCCTAGGCATATGAAGAGGATGCTTGTTTGGTTTTATGGTTCCTGAAGATCCTAGAACTTGCTATTGATAACTATTTCAGTGCCAAATAAACCTATTACTTGTAGTAAAATGCATTTAGATTTCAACGGAATCTAATAGCTTTCAAAGTGACTCAGTGTAGTCATATAGCAATTATCTCTGCTAATGGAGTGGAACATAGCATCAATAATTTCAAAATACGGGTAATCAGAGATCTTTTCCATTTGGCCTAGAATTATTTTGTGCTAGCATCTATCCTTGAGCAGTAACCGTCAATGCAACATTTCAAATGATGAACTACTCATCTAGGAATCAGGAAAAGTAAATTTGAATACTTACTGACACTAACATCATTGTGCCTCAATTTTCTTATTTCTATTAAATAGTGGAATAACTGTTTAAGAGTACATGCCAATGCCCCTTAATAAGATGGGAGCCGTTATATAACCAAAGAGTGGAGGGGTCTCATTTGGTGGACCAAGGGATCTTTCTGTGAGAAGTCCCACTCAAGTAGACTTTCATGACTGTTTCACATATAGTGAAATATATAGCAATATCTTTTTAAATATTTATTTTTATTTATTAATTTGTTTGATTGTGCCAGGTTTTTAGTTGTGACATATAAACACTTACTAGTGGCATGTGGGATCAAACCCAGACCCCTTGCAATGGGAACATAGATTTAGACATTGGATCATCAGGGAAGTCCTAATAATGGATTTTTTAATGAGAATTTTTTATTTGGAAAAGGAAATCTCTAAGACTCTTTCCAACTTGAATTTTTTGTTCATATATATTTATTGAATACATAATATTGTCTTAGGAGGCCTTACAAATAGCTGAGAATGCTAAAGGCAAAGGAGAAAAGGAAGGATATACCCATTTGAATGCAGAGTTCCAAAGAATAACAAGGAGAGATAAGAAAGCCTTCCTCAGTGATCAATGGAAACAAATAGAGGGAAAAAATAGAATGGGAATGACTAGAGATTTCTTCAAGAAAATTAGAGATACCAAGGGAACATTTCATGCAAAGATGGGCTCAATAAAGGACAGAAATGGTATGGACCTAACAGAAGCAGAAGATATTAAGAAGAGGTGGCAAGAATACACAGAAGAACTGTACAAAAAAGATCTTCAAGACCCAGATAATTACGATGGTGTGATCACTCACCTAGAGCCAGACATACTGGAATGTGAAGTCAAGTGGGCCTTAGGAAGCATCCCTATGAACAAAGCTATTGGAGGTGATGGAATTCCAGTTGAGCTATTTCAAATCCTGAAAGATAATGTTATGAAAATGCTGCATTCAATATGTCAGCAAATTTGGAAACTCTACAGTGGCCAAGGACCGGGAAAGGTCAGTCTTCATTCAAATCCCAAAGACAGGCAACAATTGCACTCATCTCATACATTAGCAAAGTAATGCTCAAAATTCTCCAAGTCAGGCTTCAATAGTACATGAACTGTCAACTTCCAGATGTTCAAGCTGGTTTTAGAAAAGGCAGAGGAACCAGAGATCAAATTGCCAACATCTGTTGTATCATCAAAAAAGCAAGAGAATTTCAGAAAAACATCTATTTCTGCTTTATTGACTGTGAGAAGGTTTTTGACTGTGTGGATCACAACAAACTATGGAAAATGCTTCAAGAGATGGGAATACCAGACAACCATACCTGCCTCTTGAGAAATCTATATGCAGGTCAAGAAGCAACAGTTAGAACTGGACATGGAAAAACAGACTGATTCCAAATCGGGAAAGGAATACATCAAGGCTGTATATTGTCACCCTGCTTATTTAACTTGTATGCAGAGTTCATCATGAGACATGCTGGGCTGGATGAAGCACAAACTGCAATCAAGATTGCCAGGAGAAATATCAGTAACCTCAGATACACAGATGACTCCACCCTTGTGGCAGAAAGCGAAGAAGGACTAAAGAGCCTCTTGATGAAAGTGGAAAAGTTGGCTTAAAACTTAACATTCAGAAAATGAAGATCATGGCATCTAGTCCCATCCTTTCATGGCAAATAGATGGAGAAACAATGGAAACAGCGAAAGAGTTTATTTTGGGGGTCTCCAAAATCACTGCAGATGGTGACTGCAGCCATGAAATTAAAAGCTGCTTGCTCCTCGGAAGAAAAGCTATGACCAACCTAGACACCTTATTAAAAAGCAGAGACATTACTTTGCCAACAAAAGTCCATCTTGTCAAAGCTATGGTTTTTCCAGTGGTCATGTATGGGTGTGAGAGTTGGACTGAGAAGAAAGCTGATCGCCGAAGAATTGATGCTTTAGAACTGTGGTGTTGGAGAAGACTCTTAAGAGTCCCTTGGACTGCAAGGAGTTCCAACCAGTCCATCCTAAAGGAAATCTGTCCAGAATATTCATTGGAAGGACTGATGCTGAAGCTGAAACTCCATTACTTTGCACCTGATGTGAAGAACTGACTCATTTGAAAAGACCCTGATGCTGGGAAAGACTGAAGGCAGGAGGAGAAGAGAATGACAGAGAATGAGATGGTTGGATGGCATCACCGACTCGATGGACATGAGTTTGAGCAAGCTCTGGGAGTTGGTGATAGACAGGGAAGTCTGACATGCTGCAGTCCATGGAGTCACAAAGAGTCTGACACCACTGAGCAACTTAACTGATTTATTGAATATCTAATATTTTCTAACAGAATGTTCTTCACTACACAGTTGCCACCAGTGAGGGACTCTCTGTCTGGTTGCATGACAATAGGCAGAGAACTTTTATTACTCATCCATTCTTCTCAAGTATATCTACTTTATCAATCAAGAGCGGAAGTATAATATTTTATGTTATCTCGAAGGCAATGGCAACCCACTCCAGTACTCTTGCCTGGAAAATCCCATGGACAGAGGAGCCTGATAGGCTGCAGTCCATAGGGTCGCAAAGAGTCACACACAACTGAGTGACTTCACTTTCACTTTTCACTTTCATGCATTGGAGAAGGAAATGGCAACCCACTCCAGTGTTCTTGCCTGGAGAATCCGAGGGACAGCAGAGCTTGGTGGGCTGCCATCTATGGGGTCACACAGTCAGACATGACTGAAGTGACTTAGTGTGTGTGTGTGTGTGTAGCCCTGATTTGACCTTCATTGGTTCATAACATGATTTGAGTGATTTTATTTCTCCTCAACACATGCTATCTTTGTTAATCAAAGGTTTGTATGTTTTAAAGGCTATCAATGATCTATAACAAATTGTACCCGCTGATGGGTAATCTAATTTCCTTTTTGATTACTTTTAAAGCTAGTACTCATATTGGGGATTTTTCAGATTTTTAAGAATGAATAATTTGCAGGGGATTCATTATTGTTATTCTTCTATCAAATCACCATCAATTTATAAGTGGGCTAGTACATTCATGAAAATCATGAATACAATATTTTTCATAACTAAAATTTTATTTCTAATCTTCTCTCCACCAACACTGAAATTACAGGCCCACATATCAACAGTTTTCTCAAAGGACTTTAGCATATAAGTGGGTTTGAACTTTTGAAAGTCAATCAGTGCAGACTTGAGAAACATCTGGTATTATGATGGTTGATACTCCCCCTAATACCTAACAAGTTTGCTAGGCTGTCCCACATGTTTTAGTTTACAAAAAGTGGAATTTCTAGTATGCATTAAGGCCACATCTGTACATTTTATAGGAATGCACAGTAATCAAAGGCTCCATCTGACTTATACTTTCTTTGTAGCATTTACTTATCCTGCCAAAAAGTGAACCAAAACTCAGATGGATGAGGTTAGATTAATTAGAAAAAAAAATGTAATTGTAAAACTTGGCAAAAAACTAGAGACCATGTGCATTTCAAGGTCCTTTACTGAACCACTTAGTATGTAATAAAATTGATTGAATAACACACACACACACACATACAGATGAAAAATTCTTAACCACAAATACGTATCTACTTTTTATTTCTTTTTTTTATGTTTGGTATTCGTTTTATACTTTTTTTTTATTGGAGGCTAATTATTTTACAATATTATATTGGTTGGTTTTGCCATACATTGACATGAATCCGCCCTGGGTGTACATGAGTTCCCCCTCCCGAACCCCCCTCCCACCTCCCTCCTTCCCTTATCCTCCTTCTGGGTCATCCCCGCATACCAGCCCCAAGCATCCTGTAACATGCATCGACCCTAAACTGGTGATTCATTTCACATATGATACATGTTTCAATGCCATTCTCCCAAACCATCCCACCCTCACCCTCTCCTACAGAGTCCAAAAGACTGTTTTATACATCTGTGTCTCTTTTGCTGTCTCGTATACAGGGTTATCATTTGCATCATTCTGGGCTTCCCTGGTGGCTCAGAGGTTAAAGCGTCTGCCTCCAATGCGGGAGACCTGGGTTCGACCCCTGGGTCGGGAAGATCCCCTGGAGAAGGAAATGGTAACCCACTCCAGTATTCTTGCCTGGAGAATCCCATGGATGGAGAAGCCTGGTAGGCTACAGTCCACGGGGTCGCAAAGAGTCGGACACGACTGTGCGACTGAACTGAACTGAACTGAACTGAACTGAAATTTCATATATATGCGTTAGTGTATTGTATTGGTGTTTTTCTTTCTGGCTTACTTCACTCTGTATAATAGGCTCTAGTTTCATCCACCTGATTAGAACTGGTTCAAATGCATTCTTTTTAATGGCTGAGTAATACTCCATTGTGTATATGTACCAAAGCTTTCTTATCCATTCATCTGCAGATGGACATCTACGTTGCTTCCATGTCCTGGCTATTATAAACAGTGCTGCAATGAACATTGGAGTACATATGTCTCTTTCGATTCTGGTTTCCTCAGTGTGTATGCCTAGGAGTGCGATTGCTGGATCATATGGCAGTTCTATTTCCAGTTTTTTGAGGAGTCTCCACACTGTTCTCCATAGTGGCTGTACTACTTTGCATTCCCACCAACAGTGTAAGAGGGTTCCCTTTTCTCCACACCCTCTCCAGCATTTATTGCATGTAGACTTTTGGATAGCAGCCATTCTGACTGGTGTGAAATGGTATCTCATTGTGGTTTTGATTTGCATTTCTCTGATTATGAGGGATGTTGAGCATTTTTTCATGTGTTTGTTAGCCATCTTTATGTCTTCTTTGGAGAAATGTCTGTTTAGTTCTTTGGCCCATTTTTTGATTGAGTCATTTATTTTTCTGGAATTCAGCTGCAGGAGCTGCTTATATATTTTGGAGATTAGTCCTTTATCAGTTGCTTCATGTGCTACTATTTTCTCCCATTCTGAAGACTGTCTTTTCATCTTGCTTATAGTTTCCTTTGCTGTGCAGAAGCTTTTGATTTTAATTAGGTCCCATTTGTTTATTTTTGCTTTTATTTCCAATATTCTGGGAGGTGGGTCTTGGAGGATCCTGCTGTGATTTATGTCCGAGAGTGTTTTGCCTACGTTCTCCTCTAGGAGTTTTATAGAATCTGGTCTTACATTTAGCTCTCTAATCCATTTTGAGCTTATTTTTGTGTATGGTGTTAGGAAGTGTTCTAGTTTCATTCTTTTACAAGTGGCTGACCAGTTTTCCCAGCACCACTTGTTAAAGAGACTGTCTTTTCTCCATTTTATATTCTTGCCTACTTTGTCAAAGATAAGGTGTCCATAGGTGTGTGGATTTATCTCTGGGCTTTCTATTTTGTTCCATTGATCTATATTTCTGTCTTTATGCCAGTACCATACTGTCTTGATGACTGTGGCTTTGTAGTAGAGCCTGAAGTTCAGTAGGTTAATTCCCCCAGTTCCATTCTTCTTCTTCAAGATTGCTTTGGCTATTCGAGGTTTTTTTGTATTTCCATACAAATTGTGAGATTATTTGTTCTAGTTCTGTGAAAAATATTGTTGGTAGCTTGATAGGAATTGCATTGAATGTATAAATTACTTTGGGTAGTATACTCATTTTTACAATATTTATTCTTCTAATCCATGAACACGGTATATTTCTCCATCTATTAGCGTCCTCTTTGATTACTTTCACTAGTGTTTTATAGTTTTCTATGTACAAGTCTTTTGTTTCCTTAAGTAGATATATTCCTAAGTATTTAATTCTTTTTGTTGCAACAGTGAATGGAATAGTTTCCTTAATTTCTATTTCTATTTTCTCATTATTAGTGTATAGGAATGCAAGGGATTTCTGTGTGTTGATTTTATATACTGCAAATTTACTGTATTCATTGATTAGCTCTAGTAGTTTTCTGGTAGAGTCTTTTGGGTTTTCTGTGTAGAGGATCATATCATCAGCGAACAGTGAAAGTTTTACTTCTTCTTTTCCAATTTGTATTCCTTTTATGTCTTTTTCTGCTCGGATTGCTGTAGCCAAAACTTCCAGAACTATGTTGAATAGTAGTGGTGAGAGTGGGCACCCTTGTCTTGTTCCTGACTTTAGGGGAAATGCTTTCAGTTTTTCACCATTGAGGATAATGTTTGCTGTGGGTTTCTCATATATAGCTTTTATTATGTTGAGATATGTCCCTTCTATTCCCACTTTCTGGAGGGTTTTTATCATAAATGGATGTTGACTTTTGTTGAGTGCTTTCTCTTCATCTATTGAGATAATCATATGTTTTTTATTTTTCAGTTTGTTAATGTGGTGTATTACGTTGACTGATTTGCGGATATTGAAGAATCCTTGCATCCCTGGGATAAAGCCCACTGGGTCATGATGTATGATCTTCTTAATGTGTTGTTGGATTCTGACTGCTAGAATTTTATTAAGGATTTTTGCATCTATGTTCATCAGTGATATTGGCCTGTAGTTTTCTTTTTTTGTGGGATCTTTACCAGGTTTTGGGATTAAGGTGATGGTGGCTTCATAGAATGAGTTTGGAAGTTTCCCTTCCTCAGCAATTTTCTGGAAGAGTTTGAGTAGAATAGGTGTTAGCTCTTCTCTAAATTTTTGGTAGAATTCAGCTGTGAAGCTGTCTGGACCTGGGCTTTTGTTTGCTGGAAGATTTCCGATTATAGCCTCTAGTTCTGTGCTTGTGATGGGTCTGTTCAGATTTTCTATTTCTTCCTGGTTCAGTTTTGGAAAGTTGTAGTGTTCTAGGAATTTGTCCATTTCTTCCAGGTTATTCATTTTATTGCCATATAATTGCTGATAGTATTCTCTAATAATCCTTTGTATTTCTGTTGTCGGTTGTGATCTCTCCATTTTCATTTCTAATTTTATTGATTTGGTTCTTCTCCCTTTGTTTCTTGATGAATCTGGCTAGTGGTTGTCAATTTTATTTACCTTCTCAAAGAACCAGCTTTTGGCTTTGTTGATTTTTGCTGTGGTCTCTTTTGTTTCTTTTGCATTTATCTCTGCCCTAATTTTTACGATTTCTTTCCTTCTACTAACCCTGGGGTTCTTCATTTCTTCCTTTTCTAGTTTCTTTAGATGTAGGGTTAGGTTATTTAGTTGACTTTTTTCTTGTTTCTTGAGGTGTGCCTGTATTGCTGTGAACTTCCCCCTTAGCACTGCTTTTACAGTGTCCCAGAGGATTTGGGTTGTTGTGTTTTCATTTTCATTCATTTCTACGGATATTTTGATTTCTCTTTTGATTTCTTCTATGATTTGTTCATTATTCAGCAGCGTGTTGTTCAGCCTCCATATGTTGGCATTTTTAATGTTTTTCTCCTGTAATTGAGATCTAATCTTACTTCATTGTGGTCAGAAAAGATGCTTGGAATGATTTCAATTTTTTTGAATTTACCAAGGCTAGATTAATGGCCCAGGATGTGATCTGTCCTGGAAAAGGTTCCATGTGCGCTTGAGAAAAAAGTGAAATTCGTTGTTTTGGGGTGAAATGTCCTATAGAGAACTATTGGGTCTAACTGGTCTATTGTATCATTTAAACTTCGTGTTTCCTTGTTAATTTTCTGTTTAGTTGATCTATCCATAGATGTAAGTGGGGTATTAAAATCTCCCACTATTATTGCATTGTTGTTAATTTCTCCTTTCATACTTGTTAGTAATTGTCTTACATATTGTGGTGCTCCTATGTTGGGTGCATAAATATTTATAATTGTTATACATTCTTCTTGGATTGATCCTTTGATCATTATGTAGTTTCCATCTTTGTCTCTTTTCACAGCCTTTGTTTTAAAGTCTATTTTATCTGATATGAGTATTGCTACCCCTGCTTTCTTTTGGTCTATTTGCATGGAATGTCTTTTTCCAGCCCTTCACTTTCAGTCTGTATGTGTCCCTCGTTTGAGGTGGGTCTCTTGTAGACAACATTTATGGGGTTCTTGTTTTTGTATCCATTTGGTCAGCCTTTGTCTTTTGGTTGGGGCATTCAACCCATTTACGTTTAAGGTGATTATTGATAAGTATGATCCTGTTGCCATTTTCTTTATTGCTTTGGGTTCGAGTTTATGCACCCTTTCTGTGTTTCCTGTCTAGAGAAGATCCTTTAGTATCGGGGTCCAGCCCCGATATGACCCAGGGTATCCTCGGGATGAACGGCGTCGGCGTCAGAGAGAGAGAGAGAGAGACAGGGGCTGATGATTCCTTGGTTTACGCTGGAAACCAATAAAACCCCAGCACGGGGCTTGCTCTGTTTACGTAGGCCGCAGGCGCCCTCTCGAATCACTTGAGGCACCCCACCAGGGCACCCCCTCGAGTGGGTCTTAGAAGCCCAGGCAGATAAGTAAACTCAGAGGGCCCAGCGCTCCAAGGATCTCAACCAGAAAAAGGAGAATAGAGAAAAGGATGAAAAAGAGAAAGAACGACACGGGGAGACCAAGCTTCAGTGAGCAAGGCCCAAAACTTTATTTTCCAGTGCTGCTTTTATACCCTAAGTTGTGCACATAAAAAACAGAGAAAGAGAGGTATAGAGTCACGCCAAAATCACGCGGGGTCAGCAGTCTTGACCCTTATCAGGATCAGGGCTCATTTTTGTATGTCTCGTGATATACAAAAGTTTTGGGTGGTTTACATCATCTTCTGGCCAGGTGGCCTGCTAACAGTTTATGGCCCTCTCTCCTAACAAAGGTTAGTTAGCTAGAAAAAGGCTTATATTCTTTTAAGTTGATTTTCCTAAAGTCAGGTGCTATACACATGACAAGGTTACATTCCTATAAGGTACAGGTGTAGTGAGCTACAAGAAAGGAATTTATTAACTTAAGATCTGATGTGGTTAAATCAAAGGCTACTACTTATATTCTCTATATGTGATTAATATATTTCCAAGGATACAACAGATACAGGAAACTTTGCAGCAAGCATTGATTCAACAATGAAATCTCTTTTAGTACTATTCTAATGATTTTAACTTCTTCAACAGATTTCTGTATTTTAGAATATCAGACTTTCTGTCCTTGCATGGCTGGGAGGCTATAAACAGTCACACTCATAGTTGTAAGAGCCCGGACAAACTTGTCATGCAAGTTAGAAAGCTATCAGAGGGGCTTGGATTGGAACACTCCTATTAAGCCGAGGAGAACTTTTAAACTACAGCTCTGAATTAATGTTTTCAGAGAAAGGTGGTTGGGGGGAAACCCCCGTAAGTATTAGAGGACTTGGTAAGAGGCGTAAGATAGTAAAGCAGTCAGATTCCGGTTTTCTTTGGGGTAGATGCTCAGGTAGGTCCAGGGGGCTCCTCGAGTCCTGATTAGCCTTTGCCCGTCAGGCCTCTTCCCCAGTTGACCTTTGCCACGGGTAGGATTTCCCTCGCTGGCTCCCGGCACTTTAGCATTTGTTGGAGAACTGGTTTGGTGATGCTGAATTCTCTCAGCTTTTGCTTGTCTGTAAAGCTTTTGATTTCTCCTTCCTATTTGAATGAGATCCTTGCTGGGTACACTAATCTGGGCTGTAGGTTATTTTCTTTCATCACTTTAAGTATGTCTTGCCATTCCCTCCTGGCCTGAAGAGTTTCTGTTGAAAGATCAGCTGTTATCCTTATGGGAATCCCCTTGTGTGGTATTTGTTGTTTTTCCCTTGCTGCTTTTAATATTTGTTCTTTGTGTTTGATCTTTGTTAATTTGATTAATATGTGTCTTGGAGTATTTCACCTTGGGTTTATCCTGTTGGTGACTCTCTGGGTTTCTTGGACTTGGGTGATTATTTCTTTCCCCATTTTAGGGAAGTTTTCAACTATTATCTCCTCAAGTATTCTCTTTCTTTTTGTCTTCTTCTTCTGGGACTCCTATGATTCGAATGTTGGAGCATTTAACATTTTCCCAGAGGTCTCTAATGTTGTCCTCATTTCCTTTAATTCTTTTTTCTTTTTTCCTCTCTGTTTCATTTATTTCTACAATTCTATCTTCTAGCTCGCTTATCCTGTCTTCTGCCTCTGTTATTCTACTGTTTGTTCCCTCCAGATTATTTCTGATCTCCTCTATTGCATTATTCATTGTATATTGACTCTTTTTTATTTCCTCTAAGTCCTTATTAAACCTTTATTCCATCTTCTCAATCCTTTTCTCCAGGTTATTCATCTGTAACTCCATTTTGCTTTCAAGATTTTGAATCATTTTCACCATCAATATTCTAAATTCTTTATTAGGTAGATTCCCTATATCTTCCTCTTTTGTTTGTGTTGGTGGGCATTTATCTTTTTCCTTTACTTGCTGGGTATTTCTTTGCCTCTTCATCTTGCTTATATTGCTTTGCTTGGGGTGGCCTTTCCCTCTTCTTGCCGTTTGTGGAGTTCTGTTTATTATGTAGTTTCCTCGCTGTGTGTGGGGTTGGACGGGTGACTTGTCAAGGTTCCCTGGTTAGGGAAGCTTATGTCAGTGTTCTGGTGGGTGGAGGTGGATTTCTTCTCTCTGGAGTGCAATGAACTATCCAGGAATGATTTATGAGATGTCAGTGGGTTTGGAGTGACTTTGGGCAGCCTGTATATTGAAACTAAGGGCTAGTTTCCTGTTGCTGGAGAATTTGCGTGGTATATCTTGCTCTGGAACTTGTTGACCCTTGGGTGGTGCTTGGTTTTAGTGTAGGTATGGAGGTGTTTGATGAGCTCCTATCGATTAATGTTCCCTGGAGTCAGGAGTTCTCTGGTGTTCTCAGGATTCGGGTTTAAGCCTCTTGTCTCTGGTTTTTGGTCTTATTCTTGGAGTAGTCTCTAGACTTCTCTATCTGTCATTTCCAAGGTGCTTCCCTCTGTTTTAGCTTCTGTTTGCTGGGCTCTTCAGTGTCTAATTTCCGCCCTGATGCTAGGGGGCGGGTGGACACTTTTTAAGGCTCAGTTGTTCAGTCCTGTTCTGGGAAGGGAGGAATGCTGCAGACAAATATCTCTGGCTTCTGTGAGGAGTGCTTACAGCGTCTCGGCCACACTGGGTTTGCCCCCGCTCACAACACGTGTGTTGTCCCAGTCTACACTGCACAGGCTCTAGGTTACTCTGCCAGGAACTGTCTGAGGCTGGCGCTGGGTTGTATGCACTTCCCAGGTCTGAGCGTCTCAAGTTCAGTTTCTCGGGTACTCCACAAAGGCGCAGACTTGGCTGGGTCTGCGTTTTGTGCCTTCCCCGGTCTGAGCAGCTCAGGTGACCAGGTGTTTGGCGAGTGCAGTCGCTGTGACTTATCGCCTCCCCAGTCCCTGCCACCCGGTTTTCTGGGTGTACAACTGGTGCACCTTCTCAGGCAGATATCGACCTGCCCGAGCCCAAGAAGTCTTGATTAGCAACAAGCCTGCCTGTAGTTTGTATCGGATGCCTTTCTGGCTCCGCGGTTGCCCCCTCTGGCACTGGCTGACCTCCCTGCCTGACTCAGCAGGGGATGGGGGATGGGCCGACCACAGCTGGCTTGCTCTGCTCAGCCCTTTTTTCTGTGAGCAGGGCTGGTGGAGTCTTAGGTTAGAGCTTTCCGCCTTCTCGTGGGGAAGCTATCCCAGTCTGCTTTGCTATCTCCAGTTGGTTCTCTCAGATTGTTCTTGCGGCATTCAAGCCCAATCCTCTCTCTAAGCAGTTCAGCCGGCTCCTCCCTGCCCAGCCCCTGCTTGCTAATGGCGTATGTAGGCGTCTGCGCTGCTTCTCCACTGGGAGTTACCATTTGGCGGGTAATCTGTGGGTTTTAATTATTTCTTTCTTTTTCTTCCGGGTTATGTGGCCCTCTGAGGTTCCAAGGCTCGCCACAGACTAGCCAGTGAGAGTGTTTCCTGGTGTTTGGAAACCTCTCTTTTTAAAGCCTCCCTTCCTGTGAAGGATTTCTGTCTTTACCTCTTTTGTCTCTCTTTTTGTCTTTTATGTTTTTCCTACCTCCTTTTGAAGACAATGGGCTGCTTTTCTGGGTGCCCTATGTCCTCTGCCAGCATTCAGAAGTTGTTTTGTGGACTCTACTCCACGTTCAAATGTTTTTTTGATGAATTTGTGGGGGAGAGAGTGGTCTCACTGTCCTATTCCTCTGCCATCTTGTTCCTTCTCCCGTATCTACTTTTTAAATAATATATGAGAAAATAGGGCTTTAGTGGCTACAAGCTGAGTAATTGAGTGTAAAATAGTCATATAATAAAACTTGAAAAAATTGCCATATGGCAACAAACTTTATTTGTAGAAGCAAAGCAGTGTAGCCCAATTTTTAAGAAGAACATGACTTTGGAGCTACGTTGCCTAGATTCAGATCTCAAATGAGCCACTCACTAGCTGTGTAACTCAATGTCTTCATTTGTAAACAAAGCTATTACTAGTACTTTTATCTGAGATCTAACTGAAGGTTAACTGGGTTATCCTGTGTCAAGCACTGACTTGATCAAAGCTGCCACATCAAAAGTTCTTAACAAATATTATGTTTATATATTACACATTATTTGGCATTATGTATTATTTAAACCTAATTATAATATCTTTTATCGTAACATTTACATCAAGGCAATAATAAATTGATCAAAATATATCTATCATTTCTACACAATATATTTCAAAAAGACATGTTAAAAACTTCATAATTTCAGAAGAAAAAGGGCTAGATAAGAAAATACAGGCAAATAATATTATAAGAGGAATTTCCAAAAAGTGTAGAAAGTTAATGAATATTTAAATGTTGTAATTCATCTAAAAGAATTAGACTTGTTAAAAAAGAAATCCAGAATACGTGATCCTGCCACCATGAGGACAAAGGCCTCAGAGTAGAAGGAGATGATGAGTGTAGATGAAGGATGACTTCATATAAACCATGATATCTGGATGATCCCTTTATCTCTTTTTGCATTAAATAGTCAGTATTTTACTTTATAAAACCACTGTAGTAAGTCTTTCTGTTATTCTTAGATAAACACAATCCTAATCCAAGGATGGGGGAAGCCTGGTGGGCTGCCATCTATGGGGTCACACAGAGTCAGACACGAATGAAGTGACTCAGCAGCAGCAGCAGCAGCAGCAGCAGCAACCCAAGGATTATAGAGAGCAAATTAGATTAAACAAATTAAGAGCATGGCACCTTGAATTATATATATTGTTGTCATTGTTTAGTCACTAAATTGTGTCCAACTCTGCAACCCTGTGGACTGTAGCCTGCCCGCCAGTCTCCTCTGTCCATGGGATTTCCCAGGCAAGAATACTGGAGTGGGTTGTCTTTTCCTTCTCCAGGGGATCTTCCCAACCCAGGGATTGAACCTGTGTCTCCTGCATTGCAGGTGGATTCTTTATGGATGAGCCACAGGTGAAGCCCCAAAACTTTATATATATATGCACACACACACACATACATACATATACATGCACACACACACACACACACACCCCACACACACAGATCATTCCTTTCCAGGGTGTGTCCAGTGTCTTCCAAAGTGTGTATGTTTTGATATGTAAATAGAAAAAAGTGAGGAACGGACATCAATAGACATTTCCCCAAAGAAGGCATGCAAATGTTCCACAAGTATATGAAAAGATGCCCAATATCTGTCACTAATTATCAGGAAAATGCAAATCAAAACCACAATGAAATATTACCTCATATGTTAGGATGGCTACTATCAAAGAAAAAAGATAACAAATGAGGATATGAAGAAATTACAGCCATGCACACTGTTGGTAGGAATATAAAGAGGTACAATTGATATGGAAAATAATATGAATGTTTCTCAAAAATTAAAATTAGAAGTACCATTTGATCTACCAGTCCCACTTCTGGGTATATATATGAAGGAATTGAAATCATAATCTTGAAGAGATGTCTTCACTCTCATTTTCCTTGCAGCATTATTCACAGGTAGCTGAGAATATGTGGTTATATATACATATTGATACAATGGAATATCATTCTGTCTTTTAAAGGAAGGAAATCCTGCCCTGGGTGATCCTTGAGAACACTATGCTAAGTGAGACAAGTCATATACCACTTAGTCAAACTTGTAGAAGCAGAGAGTAGAATGGTGGTTATAAGGGACCAGGTGGGAAGGATGCAGAGTTGTAGTCAAAGGGTATATAGTTTAGTTTATGCAAGGTGATTAAGTTCTAGAGATCCCCCATACAATACTGTGCCTATAGTTAGCATGACTGTATTGTACTCTTAAAAAATTAAGAAGGTATAACTCATGTAGTGTTCTCACAACAATAAAAAATAAAGGAATATCTATAGAATAAAATTGATTACAAAGTAAACAGTTGTCTCATAAATTACTTCAACCTACTCATTATGCCTCATGAATATGAATCTAAGTCAGTATAAATGAACTAATTAAAGCATTTCTTTGTCATGTAACAGTATCACAAAAATTTGTGGACTATGTAGATTTAGCAGTTCTACCTGTCAAGAACACTTTCATTTGTAAAGTTTTTGCTTTTCCTGGTATTGTTTTATCTCTCCCACAAATGTGTAACTGGAATTTGTGTTCTCCTATTAAAATAGCACACGCCCATCAGCTCTTTTATATTTTGAGGTTTCTAACAAAAGTTAGACAAGAAATTATTTCCATCTAAAAGTATTGGCAAGTGATACAGTTAAACGTCATCATCTTTTTTAAATAACAAAAGTTTGCATTTTCTTTTAACATATAAATATTCTTTTTTAAATAAAGATATGAAATTTTTACAACTCAGAATTACCCAGATGATTGTATGTATGGAGCTGAAAAACTAAGCTTTGCCCATCTACTAAATGGATCCAGTTTGATGTGGTTTTATGATAGTTCTGCCATCTTCTGCTGTTCTGAAATAGGCTGTCACCTATTTCATCTCACTTTTCTTCAAACTTCTTAGAATATCATTACTTTCCTTGTGATACTGTCCTTTTCATTTGAAAATTCTAGTCTATTTTTCTTTAAGAAATTGAGTGAGTTTTGAAGTCTTTTGGCACAAGGATAGATGATTTTTTGATAGATACTGCTTCCACATTTTTATTGAATGCAGTGATAACTATTTCCACATTTTCCCTCACCTCTATATGTATTAGTGTTACCAGTACAGCTGTCTGTGTGTGTTAGTCACTCATTCATGTCTGACTGTTTGCTAACCCATGAACTGTAGCTCTCCAGGCTCTTCTGTCTTTGGACTTCTCAGGCAAGAATACTGGAATGGGTTGCCATGACCTTCTCCAGGGGATCTTCCCAACCCAGAGATTGAACCTGCATCTTCTGCACTGCAGGCAAAGTCTTTACCGTCTGAACCATTTATTTGAGTCACTTACCATGATGCTATACTGAATTGATCCACTTGAGAGAGTGGGACATTAAATTGAATACTCAATTTTGTTACGGCAGTTGATATCATCTGCTTCCCCTCATCATATTTCCAAGCCAGATGTACTTCTGATGATTCAACTCAAGACTCACTTTCTTCCCAACCCACTGATTTAGTGCTCAGGTTCTTGGGTTTGTTTCCTTCCTTTCATTCAAAGAATGAATGAATTATTTAGTAATTTATTTTCCTATATATCCAATCAAAAATGTTTGAGGAATAAAGCTTGGGAAGCAAATCTTACCATTGATGTGATACTGAACCCACAGTTACAGTGTACCTCTGGATCATTCTAGACATCTCACCCCAGTGGCTATGTCTATACAGGATCAAAACATCACAGAGAGAAGCAAAAAATTAATCATGCAAGTCAGATTAATGCTCCTTAACAAATACTCTAACATAGTTGTTGTTTCTTGGATATCAGTAGGCAAAATTCTAAGAATGACCCTTATGTAATTCCCTCCCTTTTGGGCATGAATACAGCCTGTGAGTATAATGAATATATCATACCCGTGTTTATATGATGTTATATGACAGAGTTAACAATAGGGATGATAATAATAGGGAGATGATCCATGTGCCTAATATAATCACATGCACCCTTTAAAAGTAGAAAGTTTTGTCATGCTGGTAGCAGAAGGTTAATGCAGGGAATCTACCATAGAAGGACTGCATGTACCACTGATAGCTTTGAATGCAGTGGGGGTTACTTGAAAAGGAAAGCCAGAGGCCTCCTAGAGCTGAGAGGAGCCCCCTACCAGCTATGATGAGAACTGTGTATTCAAGCCTACAATAACAAGAAACTAGGTTCTTCCAACAACCTGAACAAACCTGGAAGCAATTTTTCCTCCAGAGCCTTTAGATAAGAACCAAAAAAAAAAAATAAAAAACCAAAACAAATATCATATATTAATGCTATATGTGGAGCTTAGAAAAATAGTATAGATGATCTTACTGGGAAAGCAAAAGTAGAGAAACATGTAGAGAGTGAATGTATGGATACCAAGGGGGAAAGGGTGGGGGGAATTGGGATTTATACATATACACTATTGATACTATGTATAAAGGTCCCTGTAGTCAAAGATGTGGTTTTTCCAGTGGTCATATATGCATGTAAGAGTTGGACTATAAAGAAAGCTGAGCATCGAAGAATGGATGCTTTTGAACTGTGGTGTTGGTGAAGACTCTTAAGAGTTCCTTGGACTGCAAGGAGATCCAACCAATCCATCCTAAAGGAATTCAGTCCTGAATATTCACTGGAAGGACTGATGCTGAAGCTGAAACTCCATTAATTTGGCCACCTGATGTGAAGAACCAACTGGTTTGAAAAGACCCTGATGCTGGGAAAGATTGAAGGCGGAAGGATAAGGGGACAACAGAGGATGATATGGTTGGATGGCATCACCGATGTGATGGACATGAATTTGAGTAGGCTCTGGGGGTTGGTGATGGACAGGGAAGCCTGGCGTGCTGCAGTTCATGGGGTCACAAAGAGTCAGACATGACTGAGTGACTGAACTGAACTGAACTGAAAAAATAAATAACTAGTGAAAACATACTATACAGCACAAGGAACTCAACCACGTGATGACCTAAATGGGAAGTTCCCTTGGCAAACTCTATTAGCATTTGCCTTGCTTTATTTCATACTCCAAGGCCAAATTTGCCTGTTACTCCAGGTGTTTCTTGACTTCCTACTTTTGCATTCCAGTCCCCTATAATGAAAAGGACATCTTTTTGGGGTGTTAGTTCTAAAAGATCTTGTAGGTCTTCATAGAACCGTTCAACTTCAGCTTCTTCAGCATTACTGGTGGGGTATAGGCTTGGATTACTGTGATATTGAATGGTTTACCTTGGAAACGAACAAAGATCATTCTGTCATTTCTGAGATTGCAACCAAGTATTGCATTTCGGACTCTCTTGTTGACCATGATGGCTACTCCATTTATTCTAAGGGATTGCTGCCCACAGTAGTAGATATATTGGTCATCTGAGTTAAATTCCCATTCCAGTCCATTTTAGTTTGCTGATTCCTAGAATGTCTACGTTCACTCTTGCCATCTCCTGTTTGACCACTTCCAATTTGCCTTGATTCATGGACCTAACATTTCAGGTTCCTATGCAGTATTGCTCTTTACAGCTATGGATCTTGCTTCTATCACCAGTCAAATCTACAGCTGGGTATAGTTTTTGCTTTGGCTCCATCCCTTCATTCTTTCTGGAGTTATTTCTCCACTGATCTCCAGTAGCATATTGGGCACTTACTAACCTGGAGAGTTTCTCTTTTGTATCCTATCATTTTGTCTTTTGATACTGTTCATGGGGTTCTCGAAGCAAGAATAATGAAGTGGTTTGCCATTCCCTTCTCCAGTGGACCACATTCTGTCAGACCTCTCCACCATGACCCGTCCGTTTTGGTTGGCCCCACACGGCATGGCTTGATGCACAGGTCATAGCAAACACCCGCTTCCAATAACACAAGAGAAGACTCTACACATGGACATCACCAGATGGTCAACACCAAAATCAGATTGATTATATTCTTTGCAGCCAAAGATGGAGAAGCTCTATATAGTCAGCTAAAACAAGACCAGGAGCTGACTGTGGCTCAGATCATGAACTCTTTATTGCCAAATTAGGACTTAAATTGAAGAAAGTAGGGAAAACCACTACACCATTCAGGTATGACCTAAATCAAATCCCTTATGACTATACAGTGGAAGTGAGAAATAGATTTAAGGACTAGATCTGATAGAGTGCCTAATGAACTATGGATGGAGGTTCATGACATTGTACAGGAGACAGGGATCAAGACCATCCCCATGGAAAGGAAATGCAAGAAAGCAAAATGGCTGCCTGAGGAGGCCTTACAAATAGCTGTGAGAGGAAGGGAAACAAAAAGCAAAGGAGAAAAGGAAAGATATAATCATTTAAATGCAGAGTTTCAAAGAATAGTAAGGATAGATAAGAAAGCCTTCCTTAGAGATCAATGCAAAGAAATAGAGGAAATCTACCCTAGATGGGAAAGATTGGAGATCTCTTCAAGAAAATTACAGATACAAAGGGAACATTTCATGCAAAGATGGGCTCGATAAAGGACAGAAATGGTATGGACCTAACAGAAACAGAAGACATTAAGAAGAAGTGGCAAGAATACACAGAAGAACCATACAAAACAGATCTTCATGACCAAGATAATCACGATGGTGTGATCACTCACCTAGAGCCAGACATCTTGGAATGTGAAGTCAAGTGGGCCTTAGAAAGTATCACTACGAACAAAGCTAGTGGAGGTGATGGAATTCCAGTTGAGCTATTTCAAATCCTGATGACGCTGTGAAAGTGCTGCACTCAATATGCCAGCAAATTGGGAAAACTCAGCAGTGGCCACAGGACTGGAAAAGGTCAGTCTTCATTCCAATCCCAAAGAAAGGCAATGCCAAAGAATGTTCAAACTACCACACAATTGCACTCATCTCACATACTTCCATGGTGACTCAGATAGTAAAGCATCTGCCTACAGTGCAGGAGACCTGGGTTTGATCCCTGGGTTGGGACGTTCACCTGGAGAATGAAATAGCAACCCACTCCAGTATTCTTGCCTGGAAAATTCCATGGACTGAGGAGCCTGATAGGCTACAGTCCATGCGGTCGCACAGAATTGTACACGACTGAGCAGCTTCATGTTCTCACGCTAGTAAGGTAATACTTAAAATTCTCCAAGCCAGGCTTCAGCAATACGTGAACCGTGAACTTCCAGATGATCAAGCTGTTTTTAGAAAAGGCAGAGGAACCAGAGATCAAATTGCCAACATCCGCTGGATCATGGAGAGAGCAAGAGAGTTCCAGAAAACCATCTATTTCTGCTTCATTGACTATGCCAAAGCCTTTGACTGTGTGGAACACAATAAACTGTGGAAAATTCTGAAAGAGATGGGAATACCTGACCACCTGACCTGCCTCTTGAGAAACCTGTATGCAGGTCAGGAAGCAACAGTCAGAACTGGCCATGGAACAACAGACTGGTTCCAAATAGGAAAAGGAGTATGTCAAGGCTGTCACCCTGCTTATTTAACTTATATGCAGAGTACATCATGAGGAACGCTGGGCTGGAAGAAGCACAAGCTGGAATCAAGATTGCTGGGAGAAATATCAATAACCTCAGATATGCAGATGACAATACCCTTATGGCAGAAAGTAAAGAGGAATTAAAAAGCCTCTTGATGAAAGTGAAAAGGGGAGTGAAAAAGTTGGCTTAAAGCTCAAGATTCAGAAAACAAAGATCATGGCATCTGTTCCCATCACTTCATGGGAAATAGATGGGAAAACAGTGGAAACAGTGTCAGACTTTATTTTTCTGGCCTCCAAAATCACTGCAGATGCTGATTGCAGCCATGAAATTAAAAGACGCTTACTCCTTGGAAGGAAAGTTATGACCAACCTAGATAGCGTATTAAAAAGCAGAGACATTACTTTGCCAACCAAGGTCCGTCTAGTCAAGGCTATGGTTTTTCCTGTGGTCATGTATGGATGTGAGAGTTGGACGGTGAAGAAAGCTGAGCGCCAAAGAATTGATGCTTTTGAACTGTGGTACTGGAGAAGACTCTAGAGAGTCCCTTGGACTGCAAGGAGATCCAACCAGTCCATTCTAAAGGAGATTAATCCTGGGTGTTCATTGGAAGGACTGATGCTGAATCTGAAACTCCAATACTTTGGCCACGTCATGCGAAGAGTTGACTGATTGGAAAAGACCCTGATCTGGGAGGGATTGGGGGCAGGAGGAAAAGGGGACAACAGAGAATGAGATGGCTGGATGGCATCACCGACTCGATGGACATGAGTTTGTGTAAACTCCGGGAGTTAGTGATGGACAGGAAAGCCTGGTGTGCTACGATGCATGGGGTTGCAAATGGGTGGACACAACTAAGCGACTGTACTGAACTGAGATGGGAAGTAAAAACCACAAAAGGGAGCATATATATATGTATAGCTGAGTCCCTTTGGTATATCGTAGAAATTATTAATAACACAACATTGTAAAACAACTATACTTCCAGTAAAAATCAATTAAAAAAAAATAGCCCAGCATCTTCACAACCTGATCTTGACTTGGTGAGACCCTATAGCATACAACCCAGACTTCTGGACTATAAATCGTGAAGTAATAATGTGTATTATTTTAAACAACTGAAATTGTGGTAATTTGTTAACCATAGGAACAGAAAACTGATACAAGTAAGGAATTCTGGAAGGCAATAATGCTCAAATCTATCATGAAGTCTTCACGTTAGGGGGCATATGTTTTCATTTGTCTTGAATAAATATCTAAGTATTGGATTGCTTGGTCATATGATAAGTGTGAATTTAACTTTATGTAAATGTACTAACCGGTCATGGAACAACAGACTGGTTCCAAATAGGAAAAGGTGTACGTCAAGGTTGTATATTGTCACCTTGCTTATTTAACTTATATGCAGAGTACATCATGAGGAACGCTGGGCTGGAAGAAGCACAAGCTGGAATCAAGATTGCTGGGAGAAATATCAATAACCTCAGATATGCAGATGACACTACCCTTATGGCAGAAAGTGAAGAGGAACTCAAAAGCCTCTTGATGAAAGTGAAAGAGGAGAGTGAAAAGGTTGGCTTGAAGCTCAACATTCAGAAAACAAAGATCATGGCATCTGGTCCCATCACTTCATGGGAAATAGATGGAAAAACAGTGGAAACAGTGTCAGGCTTTGTTTTTTTGGGCTCCAAAATCACTGCAGATGCTGATTGCAGCCATGAAATTAAAAGACGCTTGCTCCTTGGAAGGAAAGTTATGACCAACCTTGATAGTATATTAAAAAGCAGAGACATTACTTTGCCGACCAAGGTCCGTCTAGTCAAGGCTATGGTTTTTCCCGTGGTCATGTATGGATGTGAGAGTTGGACTGTGAAGAAAGCTGATCGCCGAAGAATCGATGCTTTTGAACTGTGGTGTTGGAGAAGACTCTTGAGAGTCCCTTATACTGCAAGGAGATCCAACCAGTCCATTCTAAAGGAGATCAATCCTGGATGTTCATTGGAGGGACTGATGCTAAAGCTGAAGCTCCAATACTTTGGCCACCTCATGCGACGAGTTGACTCATTGGAAAAGACTCTGATGCTGGGAAAGGTTGGGGGCGGGAGGAGAAGGGGACGACGGAGAATGAGATGGCTGGATGGCATCACCGACTCTGTGGACATGAGTTTGAGTGTACTCCGGGAGTTGGTGATGGACAGGGAGGCCTGGCGTGCTGTGATTCATGGGGTCGCGGAGAGTCGGACACGACTGAGCGACTGAACTGAACTGAACTGAAATGTACTAAACAGTTTTACAAAATGTCTTTTACTCCTACTAACAGTGTTTCAGCGGAGAAGGCAATGGCAAGCCACTCCAGTACTATTGCCTAGAAAATCCCATGGATGGAGGAGCCTGGTGGGCTGCAGTCCGTGGGGTCGCTAAGGGTCAGACACGACTGAGCAACTTCACTTTCACTTTTCACTTTCACACATTGGAGAAGGAAATGGCAACCCACTCCTGTGTTCTTGCCTGGAGAATCCCAGGGATGGGGAAGCCTGGTGGGCTTCCGTCTATGGGGTCACACAAAGTTGGACACGACTGAAGTGACTTAGCAGCAGCAGCAACAGTGTTTCAGAGTTGTAACAATTTCATATTTTTGGCTGGTATTTTTTATTGCAGTTTTGTTATTATTTTTGCTGCTGCCACTACTATTATTTTAGTCCAGTAGGAATGCTATGGTACATTTTATTTGATTTAAATTTTCATAATAACTAAGGATGCAGAATGCTCTATCATTGCATATCTTCCAACCATATCTCTTCTTTTGGATGAGTAATTGCTCAAAGTGTTGCCCACTTTTACCTTAGCCTGTTTTTCTTCTCACTGTTGTTGTAAGCACTTTATACATACACACACATATGTATTTGTGTATATTTGGGGTAAAATTTCTTTATCAAATGTGTGTTTTGCAAATATTTTCTCCCAATTTCTGTCTTACCTTTCAGCTTTTTAAACAAGATCTTTTAAAAAACAAACATCTTAATTTTTATAAAGTCTTATATACCATTTTTTATTTTATTATAATTTTCATATTGTGTCCTGAATAAAACAATATTTGCCTATTCCACGTATGAAAACAATTCTACAATTTCTAACTAGAAGTTTTGTTATTTTAGGCATTTAGGTCTAGGGTCAATTTCAAGTTGAGTTTCACATATGGTACAAGTTGAACTTTTATTTATTTTTTGGTGAACATCCAATTGCTTCTCCACTGTTTGTTGGAGCATTACTTTTTCTCTATTGAATTACATTGAAAACTTTGTAAGAAACTTAAGTGTGGGTGTTTTTCTTGGACTTTTTATTCTGATAAAATGAACTTCATGTCTATGATTGTACCAGTACCATACCATGATACTTAAGTCTTGATATTATCTAGTGTAAGTTTTCCACATTTGTTTTTCTATTTCAAAATTGCTTTGACCCTCCCAGTTCCTTCATTTTTTCATAATAGCTATAGAAACAGATTTCCTGGCTTACAAAAATCCTGTGGAAGTTTTGATTGAAGTTGTTTTGAATGTGTAGATCAGTTAGAGAAGAATTGATATGTGAATAATATTTAGGTTTTGAATCCATGAATATGGTATATATTCCCATTTATTTAGGCCTTCTTTAATTTCTCTCATATCTTACACATATTTTGTTAGCTTTGTCTCTAAATATTCTATGTTTTTGATGGTATTGTAAGTAGTATGTGTGTTTTAATTTCAATTTCCAATCGTTCATTACTAGTATATAAAATTTTTACATTGACCCTGTGTCTTTAAGAACTGGCTAAACCCATTTACTAATTGTTTTTTTATCTTTTTTATTTTTTTTTAGCATTTTCAGTATAGTCAATCATGTTGTCTCTGAATTGACAGTTTTCTTCCAAACTGTATAACTTTATTGTTTTTCTTTCTTATTGCACAGTACAATGTTAAATAGAAATAGTGAAAGATGGCATTTTTTTTCTGGTTTTAGAGGAAAGCATTCCGTCTTTTACCATAAGCATGATGGCAGGTATAGATACTTTAGATGCCCTTTATCAGTTTGAAAAAGTCCTCTTTAACTTGCAATTTTATGAAAACTTTCTTTTTATTATGAATAAGTAAGTAAGTGAAAGTTGCTCAGTTGTGTCCAACTCCTTGCGACCCCATGGACTGTACAGTCCATGAAATTCTCCAGGCCAGAATACTGGAGTGGGTGCCCTTTCCCTTCTCCAGAGGATCTTCCCAACCAGGGAATCGAACCAGGGTCTCCTGCATTCCTGGTGGATTCTTTACCAACTGAGCTATCAGGGAAGCCCCAATTTATTATGAATAGAGGTTGAATTTTGTCAGAAGACTTTTTTTGCATCTCTTGATAAGTTTTTTTCTTTTTTACTCTGTTGATATGGTGAATTACATTGATTGACTTTTTATGTAGGCCAATTCTGCATTCTTACGCTAGATCTAACTTGGTCATGATAAGTTATTTTTCTTAGTTGTTGCTGGAGTCAATTGGTGAATATTTTGGTAAAAACTTTTTGTGTTTATGATTTATAAATATTGCTTTGTAGTTTTTTTTTCTCCTGTATATTTTTTGTGTGTTTGTGGTTTCTTAATAGTAATACTGGCCTCATAGAATTAGTTTGAAAATCCTATCTTGTTTTCTATTTTGTGAAATAGTTTTATTTTTTTTAAGAATTCCTATTAAAACTTTTTAAGACTTTAGTTTAACATTACTATAGCCATCATTTCATCTTCCTATTAATTACTATTTTCATTGTATGTCTTCTTATATCCTTTTACTTTTAACTTACTGACATCTTCAAAGTCCCTTTTGCCACATAAAGTAAGTCACAGGTTCATTATATATATGTATGTGTTTTCTCTCAAGTTTATAATATAGACAATTTATGAAATAAATAAATAAATAATATAAATAATTTTTAAAAAATCTAACTTCAGATAGTATTTTACCACTTCAAGTGTGAGGACATTGCTCACACTTCAAGTGTGAGTAAATATTATAAATCCTTTTCTTCCTTCCTGTTTTTCTTGTTTTGATTGTACATTTCACTTCTTCCTATAGTATAAACCCCACAATATTTTGTTACTATTTTCATTAAGCACTCAATTATTTTTATATTTGCCTATTTAAAAATATGAAAAAATAAGTCTTTTATAGTTACTTGCATTTTACTATTTCTGGTATTCTTTATAGATCCAAATCTCCATTTGTATTATACTCTTTCTGTCTTAAGTCTTCCTTTCATATATTTTGTGATTCGGATCTGCTACAGTGAACTTTTTCAGCTTTTCTCTGTCTGAAGAAGTCTTTAGTTTGCCTTCATTTCTATAATGCATTTTAATGGGCATAAAATTCTGAGTTGTGTGGTAGTCATGTCAGTAATTTAAAGATGTCATTCTATCTGGCTAGTATAATTAAAAGAGAAGTCTTCCGTACATCTTACTTTTCTTACTTGTGTGTATATTTTTTCCGTTTGTATTTATCCTGCTTGGTGTTCTCTGAGCTTTTTGGATGTGTGGTTTGTAGTATTTCATTAGTTTTAGAAAATTCTTAAGTTATATTTCTTCAGATTTTTGTCCAGTCTCCTAATTTTTTCTTCTGGGACTTGACTTACTTGTACATTAAACTGCTACTGTCTCATAACTCTAGTACACTGTTTTTGTTTGTTTTTTTCCTTTTTTCAGTTTCATTTTGGGTAATTCTCTTTACCTCTCTTCAGATCTAAGTCCTTTGTTTCTATCCTTGGCTGCATAATCTTTTGATAAGGCTATCAAAGGAATTCTTAATACCTAATTAGATTTTATAAATTTCACACTTCCGTATTTGACATTTTTTGTAGTATCCATCTCTGTTTCGATTCCCCATTTGTTCCTGCATGATATTCATGTTTACTACTAGATTCTTTAATATATTGTTGCTTGGTATGTAGTCACTAAGTTGTGTCCAGATCTTTTGCAACCCCATGGACTGTAGCCGGCCAGGCTTGTCTGTCCATGGGATTTCCCAGGCAAGAATACTGGAGTGGATTGCCATTTCCTTCTCTAGGGCTTTAATATAGTACATATAGTTATTTTAAAGTTTCTGATTGTTTTCACATGAGTCATTCCTGAGTCTCCTTCTGTTAACTGCTTTTTTTGAGAATGGATCTTTTCTTTTCCTCTTGCCATTTTTTTTCCTTTTTAATGTCTCCTAATTTCAATTGAATACTAAATATCAGATTTCATGGAAATCAGCTGAATTTTAACCTAGAAGTGGGCTTGTCTCTCCTTCTGTCAGACTGCTAGTGTGGAAGTTTGAGCCAGTCTATTCAAGAGTTTAGCTAGCAATAGAGTTTGTGGTTGCTGTTGTCACATTCAATGCATCACAAACTTAAGATTCTTCCAATGACAGGTTTCTGTCATCTTATGCTTGGTGTGGTGCTCAGGGTGCCAGAGGTTGGTTGGTTGGTTTGATTTTGTCCTTCTGTTCCATCTGTAGTTTTCAATAGATCCTAAATACCTGAGCAACACGGAGTGGCTTTCTCTAAGTTCCAAATTACTGGTGACATCTCTTAAACAGAGGAATCTGGTGTCCCAGTGGTTAAGACTCAGCACTTCCATTGCAGGGGATGCAGTTTCAACCCCTGGTCAGGGAACTCAAATCCTACATGCTGCATTGCCAGAAAAATTGGGGGCTTCCCAGGTGGCACAGTGGGGCTTCCCCAGTGATTTATCCAGTAAAGAATCCACCTGAAGAGACACAGGTTTGATCCTTGGGTCAGGAAGATCCCCTGGAGAAGGAAATGGCAACGCACTCCAGTATTCTTACTGGGATAATCCCATGGACAGAGGAGCCTGGTGGAGTCAGGCACAATATAGCAACTAAGCATGAGCACGAGAAGGTGGCACAGTGGTGAGGAATCTGCCTGCCAATGCAGGAGACGCAAGAGACATGGGATGGATCCCTGGGTTGGGACAATTCCGTAGGGTAGGAAATGACAGCCCACTCTAGTATTCTTGCTTGGAAAACTCCATGGACAGAGGAGCCTGGTAGGCTACAGTCCATGAGGTCACAAAGAGTTGGACATAACTTGAGCACACACACATAGCATATGTGTGCTAAGTTGCTTCAGTCATGTCAGACTCTTCGTGACCCTGTGGACTGTAGCTGGCCAGGCTCCTCTGTCTATGGGATTCTCCAGGCAAGAATATGGGATTGGGTTTCCATGCCCTTTTCCAGGGGATCTTGCCAATCCAGGGATTGAACCAGCATCTTTTATGTCTGGTGGGTTCTTTGCCACCTGGAAAGCCCATAGCGTATAGCGTCTCTTCAACAAATACTTGTGGCACAATGTTATTGTTAGGTAGCCCATGATAAGCTTGTGGTTGGAGCAATGCATCTCTCTATTCTCCTGGTCCAGATTTAGTCTTAAGCAGAGTCTTTGAGTTTGAGCTTAAGAAATGGTGTCTCTTCAGCATTCCTGCCTATTCCTCCCATGACAGTGAAACATCATCTATCTTTGACAGGTCTCAGGTAGGAAAGAGTTTTCTGCTGCTTTGTGGTCAAGAATCTGAGCCTGGGATTTCCTTGCCCTTCCTTCAAGAGACAGACTGTTTTTGTTCCTATGCTTCCCCCAGAAGCAGTGAATCTTTGCCTCTTGCTCTGACAAAAAAGAGGGTTTCCTACCCTTTCTCTAGTGGCTTGGCTTGTATCCCTCCACAACATTCCTAGGAGCAGAAGATTTGCTGCCTCTTTCTCAATGGCATGAAAACAGAATCTGAAGAATGTGTAGTGTTCTTGTCCTTCTTTCATATGTATGCCATTAAATGGGTTCTCCTGCACCCGTTTTTCTTAATATACTAGAAGTGAAGTGAAGTGACGTCGCTCAGTCCTGTCTGACTCTTTGTGACCCCATGGACTGTAGCCTACCAGGTTCCTCCGTCCATGGGATTTTCCAGGCAAGAGTACTGGAGTGGTTTGCCATTTCCTTCTCCAGAGGATCTTCCCAATCCAGGGATTGAAGCAGGGTCTCCCACATTGTAAGCAGACGCTTTACCATCTGAGCCACCGGGGAAGTCAAGATCACCTAGAGGCCCACGAAAAAAATGCGAGTGAGTAATTACTACCACTGTGTTTGGAGCTCTCAGGCTTGCTAAACTGATGTGCTAGCCCACAGTCAGCCTTCTGTATTGTATTACAGTTTTAGCTGGTTATTTATAAATTTCTACGGAAATCAGCTTTTCCAACTCTGCCAAAGGTAAAATAGTCTGTGGGTCTCACCTCTCTTCAGAGGTGTCTGTAACTCCTTGGAATCCTGTTTGCTTTTCGCTTTGTGACCTCACATCTCTGATGGATTCAAGACAGTTAGACTTTGTAGATTATCTGTTTTCTTATTTTTAGGGTGAAAGTAAGCAGTTGTGGCTTTCTACTCTTAAACAGAAATGAAACTGGCAATAACCTTTTGGGCATTTGATATGCAGTTCAGTGCATTTCAGTGGCTCAGTCATGTCCAAATCTTTGCAACCCCATGGACTGCAGCATGCCAGGCTTCCCTGTCCATCACCAACCCCTGGAGCCTACTCAAATTCACGTGCATCGAGTCCGTGATGCCATCCAACCATGTCATCCTCTGTTGTCCCCTTCTCCTCCTGCCTTCAATCTTTCCCAGCATCAGGGTCTTTTCCAATGAGTCAGTTCTTCGCATTATGGTATGCCGGAGCATAGTTTATTTTTCAGGCAGAGTAAAAATTTGAAAGCACATATTTTATCTTATCACTTTTCTACTTAAAATCTCTACATGGTTTCTCAGCACACTTTAAAACTCAGATGTCATCCCACAACCCACAACTCCTTTCATCATCAGGCTGTTACCTCCCTCACTACCCTGAACTCATACCATTCTTCCTCCAGCTCACTCTGATGAAGGCTTATAGCATAGGTAGCCCTTATTTCGAAATACTAGACTTCTTTCTGTCTCTGAGTTTTTAAACTCTAGCTGAAATGCTCTTTTTCCAAACTTTTGTGACTGGATAGTTTTTTCATTCAGTTTGCAAGTGATATGCCCACTCTTTTTATTTCCTGATCTTAAATGCCATTTTTTATATGACAGCACTGTGATGTTTTTTTCTTATTTCTCTCACCTCTCAAAGAAAATAAGGTTCATGAAAGAAGATAAATTTTCTTTAGTATTCATTCAGTATTCTTAGCACCCAGACCTTTACTGTGCACATAGTAGAAACTTGGTAACTACTTACTGAAAGAAGGTTAGGTGAATGAACACCGGAGCTCAGTGTGTGTGTGCATGTGTGCGGGGTGTGTGTGTATGTGTGCGGGGTGTGTGTGTATGTGTGCAGGGTGTGTGTGCACACACATGCATGCTTGGTATCACCAGACTCATAGTATCATCAGCACATAGTATAAACTCCATAGATATTATCTTGATAGATATTTATTTGTTTAAAAAATATGCAGGAATATGTGTCTTTAGTGCAGTATGATATGGATTCAAGAGATCTAGGCCATGGACAAATTGTGGGGGGAAGAAAAAAAAGGTGAAGTTTGTTATAACACAAGCTTCAGATAAAAGGATAAAATTTTAACACATGGAATTTCAGGTTCCAGCCAATGCCAAGGAAGGGGTGATTTGCAGAGGCCAGTTTTTTCTCAGCTTACCAGAACGTTCACAAAGGGTGTGACTCACAAACGCCACACATATTCAATCTTCCTCCTCTAGGAGCAGCAGAGTTCAGATCTCAGACATAACTGAACTCAGTACAATTTAAATAAATACATTCCAAAGACTAAATCTTATTAGAGTATCTTTTAGGTTCAACTATCAATGAAAGAGAGAAGAAAATCATTTCTAGCCTATCTGACTTCCCTTCCTCCCTTTCTTCCCTCCTTCCTAAAAGAACTTGGAAAATTTTTCAATACACAATAAAAATGTAATTTATCTTCTTTCCCTTGTTTCTCTTCTTCTTCTTTATTTATTTATTTTTATTTTTTAATTTATTTATTTTAATTGGATGCTAATTGCTTTGCAATATTGTATTGGTTTTGCCATACATACATCGCCATGAATCTGCCCAAGAAAAGCGACCCAGAGAGCTGCATTTCTTTAGGGACCATCCCAGTTTTTCACATCTCTAACCACTGTGATAAGAATGCAAAGCCACAAATCATTTCATATTGTGGCTGCCTGGGGGGTTCAATCAGATTTTTTAAAATCCCTCTCCAGATAAAATCTTTAGATCAGCTCTTTAAGTATAATTGGGAGGGAGAATTGATAATACTTGAGTTACATTGTTTCTAGTTTGCAAATAAAAAAGTCTTGATTAATATAGCATGTAAATTTAATATTAACTTTTCTGGGTCAATGTGACTAAATACTTCAATATTCCTTTTTAGGACTTGCTATTATGAAGCCTTTTGATATTTTTCCTTGTTATAATCTCCTAATCTTCTTTATATTACTACTTCATCTTAATTATAATCCAGTTTAAATAAACACATGAGAATGGGAAAGATGGATTTTATAAAATCGTTAAGTGGCTTTACTTTACAATTTGAGGGTAGGAGTTTCAGTGGAATTTTGCAGCGCTAAGAATGTTTTTACATTGCTCTGACAAGAAGCAATTTAATATGAGCATCTATAAACATCCATTTCATATTTGCCATTGTTTCTTGCTAATTGTTTATATGAAAGTTGTTTTTTTTTGCTTTAAGTCTTGAATATGTATTCATTAAGACTCATTTAAGCACTAGAGCACTGCTAAAATTCCTTGATTTAAAATGTCCAAGTTTCTAATCACATAACAAAACCTCAAATATTTGGCATCTGTACAACTGGCACCTTTCAACAAGTGGAATTCTAGGGAATGCAAAATTATAGGCAGAAGTTAAGAAGAGCTACTGAGAAAAGCCAAAGGCATTGAGTTCAAAGAAATGTCCTGGTTGGGCAGGTCTCTGTAAGATCAAAGTGTTCTGGAATTGGTTGGAAAAACAAGCCTGTAACTAAGCACACTCCGTTTTGTAGGGTCACAGTGAAAATGAGCATTGAGGCTGAGCTGAAGTGGTGTAGGAGAGCAGTGATGAGCAAGTGAAGAGAAGGGGCAGCAGAAGGAAGAAAAATGTCAACAATAAAAAAAGGGAGGAGTAGGGTTAGGCACGATTGGTATTAGATAGAGTAGTATGAGAAATAGAAAATCAAGAAAGAAGAAAGCAGAAGTACAGGAGTATGGATAAGAGGAAATACAAAGATGAAAGATCCAAACCAAGGAAAAAAGGGATATGGTGCAGAATATTCTATTATGTTGCAATACCTGAAAATTAAGAAGTAACTTTAGCTAATCTTTATTAGTCCACGCTAACAAATGTGTGTGTATGTATGTGTTAGTCACTTTGTCATGTCCAACTCTTTGTGACCCTGTGGACTGTAACCAGTCAGGTTCCTCTTTCCATGGAATTCTCTAGGCAAGAATATTGGAGTGGCTTACAATTTCCTTCTCCAGGGGACCTTCCCAACCCAGGGATCGAACCCAGGTCTCCTGCATTGCAGGCAGATTCTCTACCATCTGAGTTACCAGGAAGTCCTACATTGGCAAATAGCAGCACTTATTTTGATATAATAAAAACCCAAATTGCCTACTCAGTTGCAAGATACTTTCTCACATGGACTATCCCATTGCTCTTTATGGGGTGGGGGTGCGGGGGTCTGTCTCAAGTTCTCCATGTACTAAATGCAACTATATTCAATCTCTACTTGCCTCACTTTACTGCAGAAATTAGTACTTATATCCAGATTGATAAGCTTCCTTGCTTATTAACTGTCTTGTCTTTGTTTCTGGTCTCACTTCCTGACGAGGAATGCCTGTTGATTTTGTCCAAGAAGTAAAAATTGAAGTGCTGTCTCCATTAACCCTCCTATGGGTTTCCAAAACTTCAAAGAATGTTAAAAGTCCATATCACACCTAAACATTTTGATTGCATTTCCTGGTACATTCCTTGTAACTCTTTATGATATCAATCACAGAAATTTATCTTTTAATGCCCAAGTCATATCACACTAACCATATTTGCTAACTTATATCTTTAATCATTACTTCCTTCAAATTGTGTGATGCTAAAATTCAAATTTTGTGATGCTAAAATTGCTAGTTGAAACAGATTTATAAGAACGAATTCTCTTTTAGTTGATTCTGTTAGATTTTTTTCTTCAGTGTTATCTCAGATACTGTCATATCATTTTAAAATGCATGCAGATATTTAAGAATACTGTTTATACTAAATTTTGTTATTTAATCTATTAATCACATATTCAAAAATATTTTGATAATTGGATTTTAATATACTTGTTTTCCTTCTTAATTCTTTACATTGTATTTTATACATTTAAAAATACTAATTTTGAGAGGTGTTCACAGACTGGCAAATTGATCCACTGCACAAAAAAATTGAGAATTTCTGATCTTGTCTACCTGTGCCAATTTAAGTCATCTAATGTCACTCATGGGTAACTACTATCCTCCCAACTGATCTCACTTCCTCTGTTCTCCATACTCTGAGATCCAGTCTATATTCAAACACAATGATTAGCCTTACATCTCACTCTCCTGCTCAAAACCCTCTGATGCTTTCCCAAAATGTTTAGACTGAAATCCAAATTCCACGCCCTGTTCTAAATACTGGGTATCTAGTTTCTTCCAGTTTCTCTCAACCTGACTTCTCACACTTTCCTTTACTCACAGTCTTTCTTTCTGTCCCATCACACAGGTTCAGCCTTCATAAAGCCTTTGGTTTGATTTGTTCTTGTTCAATTGCTGTGTCATGTCCAAATCTTTGTGACCCTCTGGACTGCAGCACGCCATGCTTCCTTGTCCTTTACTATCCCCGAGAGTTTGTTCAAGCTCATGTTCATTAAGTCAGTGATGCCATCCAACCATTTCATCCTCTGTCGCCCCCTTCTCCTCCTGCCCTCAGTCTTTCCCAGCATCAGGGTCTTTTCCAATGAGTCGGCTTTTGACATTAGGTGACCAAAGTATTACAGTTTGGCTCTTTGGAATCCTTTCCTTTATTTATTTTTTTTCCTTTTTTTTTTTTTATTTTATTGGAGGCAAATTACCTTACATTAGTATATTGGTTGGTTTTGCCATACATTGACATGAATCCACCCCGGGTGTACATGTGTTCCCTTTCTTGAACCGCCCTCCCACCTCCCTCTTCCCCATATCCTCCCTCCAGGTCATCCCCGTGCACCAGCCCCAAGCATCCTGTATCATGCGTCGAACCTGGACTGGTGATTCATTTCACATATGATAATATACATGCTACAATGCCATTCTCCCAAATCATCCCACCTTCACCCTCTCCCACAGAGTCCCAAAGACTGTTCTATATACCTATGTCTCATATATATGGAATTTAGAAAGATGGTAACCTTAACCCTGTATATGAGACTGCAAAAGAATCCTTTCCTTTAACTCCTCACACACATCACCACTTAGTAAGGCTTTTTCTCCCCCATTATATCTTAACTCAAATATCATCCCTTAAGATTACTGCTGACTAAAATCATGCTTTCCTCCTCAAGTCACTGTCACATCATCTCCCATATTTGCTTCAGAGTGGTTATCACCATCTGAAATTATCTTAACATTTATTCACATGTTTATTGTCTGCTTTTCCTCTACCAGAGTGTCAGTTCAAAGAATGCAAAGACTTTGTCTGTCTGGCTCACCACTTTAAATCCTGTGGCACTTAGTGCAAACCGTATAAATATTTTTTGAGTGAATGACCCTTGTCATTAAAAAAAAAAAAGTATTTATTTCGCTGCATTGTATCTTAGTTGTGGTATGGTGGAGTCTTTGTGGGAGCATGTGGGATCTTTCACTGCGGGGCTCTGGCTTCTCTAGTTGCAGCACAAGGGTTCCAAAGTATGCAGGCTCAGCTGTTGTGGGGCCTGGGCTTAGTTGCCCTGAAGCACGTGGGGTCTTAGTTTACTGACCTGGGATCAAACCTGAATCCCTAGTGTTAGAAGGCAGATTCTTAACTATTTGGACCACCAGGAAAGTCCTGAGCCTCATTTTATTGAAGAGGAAACTCGGGAACAGAATGCTTAATTAGTTTCCTTGTCATTCTTACAGTGATACAGGCACTGAAAACATCTAAAATTAAACTTTTAATCACATGTTGATGTTTTATTTTTAATACAGTTAACAAACTCATCTATTTCCCATGAAGTAATGGGACCAGATGCCATGATCTTAGTTTTCTGAATGTTGAGCTTCAAGCCAACTTTTTCACTCTTCTGATGGGGAAACAGTGGAAACAGTGTCAGACTTTATTTTTTTGGGCTCCAAAATCACTGCAGATGCTGATTGCAGCCATGAAATAAAAGACGCTTACTCTTTGGAAGGAAAGTTATGACCAACCTAGATAGCATATTAAAAAGGAGAGACATTACTTTGCCAACAAAGGTCCGTCTAGTCAAGGCTATGGTTTTTCCTGTGATCATGTATGGATGTGAGGGTTGGACTGTGAAGAAAACTGATCGCCGAAGAATTGATGCTTTTGAACTGTGGTGCTGGAGAAGACTCTTGAGAGTCCCTTGGACTGCAAGGAGATCCAATCAGTCCATTCTAAAGGAGATCAATCCTGGGTGTTCATTGGAAGGACTGAAGCTAAAGCTGAAACTCCAATACTTTGGCCACCTCGTGCAAAGAGTTGACTCACTGGAAAAGACCCTGATGCTGGGAGGGATTGGGAGCAGGAGGAGAAGGGGACGACAGAGGATGAGATGGCTGGATGGCCTCACTGACTCGATGGAGGTGAGTTTGAGTGAACTCCGGGAATTGGTGATGGACAGGGAGACCTGGCGTGCTGTGATTCATGGGGTCACAAAGAGTCAGACACGACTGAGCAACTGAACTGAACTGAACAAACTCATCCATTATTGAAAACATAGTTTTTATTTTTTTTGGATTGAATGAGTTTTTTCAGTGATTTATCCACTGTGGCTTCCCAGATGACCAATGGTAAAGAATCCACCTGTCAATGCAGGAGAGGCAAGAGATGTGGTTTAGATCCCTGGGTTCGGAAGATTCCATGGAGTAGGAAATGGCAACCAGCTCCACTATTCTGGCCTAGAAAGTTAATTGGACAGAGAAGCTTGGTGGGATACCATCCATGGAGTCGCAAAGAGTTGGACACAACTGAGTGACAGAGCATGCACATGTGTCCTACTCGCTCCTGAAAAGACCACTTATCTAAGCACAAAGCCGTGATTCTTTATATAGCACTGGTTGACTTTTCCTAAAATTACTTTGAATTCCTAAATTTTAAAATTGTACCTTTTTAGGTCTATATTGGTCTTTAGTTGGTTTTTATGCAACAGTGCCCTCTATGTCCAAATGAATATTAGAAAGTCCACCAAACACTTCTTAGGTTATTTAAAGACAGTTCATTGTTTTATTTAGCCTATGATTAAGGGAGAGAAAAAAAAGAATGTAATCATACACTACAATCAATAGCTTAATTTCAAGGCCACCACTTCAGTTTCCAGGCTTTAGGAAATGTTTGAGTGTGGATTAAATATCATATTTCATTAGCTTTCTTTTCATTTAGAATTACAAAAATTTATATTTCCTTTTTATAGAAAGAAATCTGCTCTAATAGATTTAGTTTGCTTATTTTCATGAAAGAGCTGAGCAAATAATAAACAATCTAGTTGAAAACAGGACCTTGGCTGGTCTTTAAAACCAGCTGAACTAATAAACCAACTTGTCAGGGCTGTTCTCCCCAGAGCGGTTTTTCCTTTGATGCTGCTATCCTGTAGGTACTCTCATTTATTATAGGATTTGCATTTGTGATACTGGTCAAATCATTTGAAAACCTAGATGTTCTGGACAAAGCAATAAACAGATGACCTAAGCGGGATTAAATTTGTACAAAAGAGCTTTCTCTGCTTTAGTCCCAGAATCTGTCGGTGTTCAGCCTGGCGGTGTGATCAAAGCCAGATATGTCTGGAACACCATAAAGACAAATTATGACTGCCTCACAGAATAAGCACTAAGCAAGTTAGGCAGGTAACGCAGAATTCTTGTCGAAGCGCTTATGCTTATGTTTCATGTTATGAAAATAAAGTGAATGTGGATGGTGAAAAACCGAGTCATGCCAGAGCACTTGAGTCAGCTATGCGTATGCCTGCTAAGGAGTTTTCCTTTGTTCTTTTTAGAGGCACTTGGCTTATTTTAATGAATTTTCCTTGCATGGCATAATCACCAGCTATGTGATTAACCATGTCTAGTTAAGTTATTTCATCACATCAAAAGTAGTGTAAAATAGCCTTTCTGTTGACTGGAAAGCTGAGTTTGGTGGTTATGAATGTACCAGACATCAAAGAGCTCTATTATCCACAGACTGTATGGAAACAGGCCAGCAGCATTGTATGTTTCCCCTCTATTACTCCTTCCTCTAAGTGGAGTCATCACCCACTAGACTGGAGAGAAGGAGGTGATTTCTTTAATAGTTCATTCTTGCACTTTCTATCCGAATAGGAAAGATGGTGACCAGCTGTTTTGTGTCTCTACTAAAGGCAGATAAAGGGAATAAAATGTTCATAGTGCAGCACGAAGACACTACTGTGTCCTGGCCAGAAAAAGCACTGAAGAAGCTTCTCACTCCAGTTTCTGCCTCTAGCCGGTTGTACAGTTATGGCTAAACTGTCTCTCAAAGTGTCTATGAAAGGCTGAGGTAAGTCAGATAGTCTGAAAAGTTCTTTGAGGCACTAAATTGTATAAGATTGTAATCTTATAAGCTAAATTTGAAAAACCAAAGGAGAGATACCCCAGAGAAATCAATCCCACAAAACATTTAACATAGAGAACATAAGCTATTAACTATGTAATAATGCCTCTTAACAGTGCCAAAAAAATAAAATAGGTGCTTCATATGGTCAAATTAGATTATCGTGATGAGCAGATGTGTTCACGTTTTTGTATGCTTATCTCAGTGGGGTTCCTCAAAAGCAGATGCTGAGGTAAGGATTCCTGTGAAAATGATTTATTAGGAAGTATTTCCTGGAAAAACTGTTGGGAAAATGAAAAAATAGGGCTATGAAGAGAAGGAAGTCAAGAAGGATGCCATATCAAGCCGAGTGCTGCAAAATATGACTATAGGTCAAATATTCAGAGGATTAGAGAATTAAAGTTCAGGTCATGTTTAAGAATGAAGTGGTAGGGAAATCCAGTAGAGGAGTGACACAGAAGGAAAAATGTGTTTCATTAAAAAAAAAAAAAATAGTTCCTTCCCAGGAAAAATGAAGAAATCTTCAACTTGGGGAATGTGTGAAGACCGTATTCTATCACTAATTTCTAGTTTATGATTGTAATGCAGTAATTATTCTGATGGCAGCTTCCTACTTGGATCATCATTGTTGTGTGGGAGAAAGATGTCAATATCATTATAGAGTTCCTGAGAACCCAGTGCGCCCTGTTTAGTTTTACATAGTGTCAAAGAAAAAAAAATAGCATCAGGCAGCAAATGAAAGTGGCATTTTGCATGTTAATCTTCTTTTGTTCCCTATAGACATGAAAATTTGGAATCTAAATTCTGAGGAATTTAAGATTAATTCCATAAAAAGCTGATCTAACTTCCCACATTTTTCTCTTTTCTGATATGATTCGAATGGCTGAAGTAAATCATGCTTCACTTTTTAATATCTTCTACATACCAGAAAGGTACTTAAAAATGATTGCTTCATTAGTTACTTTGGACTATTTGAAGCTTTCCTGACTATACAGCCAAGGGCAAAGAATGAACAGAAAATGATGTTGTACTTACATGCCTCATGTTGGCAACTCAAGCCCCTTATTCATTGAATTTATCCCGAGATGTTCAGTATTGTATTTCAACTGTGAAACGTTAAAAAGAATCTCTCCCCCACTTTGGCTCCTCCCCATCTTTGTTTTAAAATTCAGCTCTTTACCTGGTCATTGACATGAAAATGTCCATCTCTAAACTCCTTCAAGAATAGCACAAGCAGTTCACGTGAAAAGCAGAAGTAGAAAGTCAAATGAGTAAGGCAAAGTGGCAGGTGAATCCTGAGAAGAAATATAAGGAGAAATTGACAGCCACTGAAATTGGCTTAGATATGAAAGGATCCCACTTCATAGAGGGGGAGAGGAATTTGTGACAGCATTATTTTCAGATGGATGCAGCAAAAGAGGAACTTGAATGGTGGTTGTTATAGTTAGTTTGTTATTCATTTAATAGTGTTTCATCCAAATATATATATATTATATATATAAATGACTGTTTTTATCTTAAGAAAGCTACTTTTTCCCTATGCATTGACAGAAAATTATCCTATAAGATGGGGCTAGAAATATTTACCCTGAGCAGTTTAGGATTAAGTAAGATAAGAAACTAGTTAGCACACTTGAAGCACCAGTAAATGGTGGCTTCTATGTTTCTCTCTCAGTCATAGCATTAGTGTTTGGTGCCTCATTGTGAGGGATTTTTTGCTTTCTGTAGTTTTTCTGGTATAGTACAGTGGAAGAATAAGAAAGTGATCTTACTGGGTAAAAATAATAGTTGCACACTTTTTCATCCACAATTTAATGCCTGTGAAGGTGGATGTGGTGCAAATTTTGGGATTTAACTTGAAAAGATATTTAAATGGATGGTAATTCAATGAAATTAACAACTGGGGCGGGGGAGGGGGAAGACTACTATCTTCAGACAACAAAGATGTTAATGTTGCTGCTGCTGTTGCTGCTAAGTCGCTTCAGTCATGTCCGACTCTGTGCGACCCCATAGACGGCAGCCCACCAGGCTCCCCCGTCCCTGGGATTCTCCAGGCAAGAACACTGGAGTGGGTTGCCATGTCCTTCTCCAATGCATGAAAGTGAAAAGTGAAAGTGAGGTCGCTCAGTCGTGTCCGACTCTGTGCGACCCCATGGACTGCAGCCCACCAGGTTCCTCCATCCATGGGATTTTCTAGGCAAGAGTACTGGAGTGGCTTGCCATTGCCTTCTCCGATGTTAATGTTACACTTTGTCAAATACCTTTTTCATGAGAAGGTCCTTTAAAGAAATGGTCATCATTCAATAGATTCATAAATAAAATTGACTAGTTGCTGCTGCTGCTGCTGCTAAGTCACTTCAGTCGTGTCCGACTCTGTGTGACCCCTTAGACGGAAGCCCACCAGGCTCCCCCGTCCGTGGGATTCTCCAGGCAAGAACACTGGAGTGGGTTGCCATTTCCTTCTCCAATGTGTGAAAGTGAAAAGTGAAAGTGAAGTCGCTCAGTCGTGTCCGACCCCTAGCGACCCCATGGACTGCAGCCTACCAGGCTCCTCCATCCATGGGATTTTCTAGGCAAGAGTACTGGAGTGGCTTGCCATTGCCTTCTCCAATTGACTAGTTACTTCCTATTAATTGTGGTGTGTGCCTTATCTGACAGTGGTTTCACAATTGCTGACTAAGTAACCTTCCAGATGTGTTCTACAAGTTCTATGGAATTTATAAAAGCATTCTGTTAATAAATAGTAGAAGCATCGCTTATATAAGAAGGATAAAAGACTTCAATTTGAAATTGCATCCAAATTTAAAAAATGAATGTTATTTAGAAGTTCTTCTTCTCTATGCCTCTAGCAGTTGAATCCCAGTCACTTTTGATCAGAAAGAGTGCTGGCTCTTAGAAGGAGTACCAGTTTGGAGAGACTAAGGCAGAAGAATTGCTAAAGGACTTAGGGGATATGTAGGAGTGAGGTTAAAAAAAAAAAAAATCTTGTTTGTTGGTGAAGCCAGAGAGATTTTGGGGAAGAAGCATGCTGGTTGTGCTGGGAGTTTAGTTAATCTGTCTCATATAATCCTCACATTTTGCAGAAGACAAAAAGGATACTCAAGCAGGTAAGTAACTTGCCAAAGGTAAAGGACTGTCATAATTCAATCCTAGGAGAGTCTGACTCCAAAGCCTATGTTCTTTCCTCAAGATCATGCTCTGCACTTCCATTTTAAAAAGAATTTCTTACTTTAAAATGTATTTAGCTCTGCATTTTTAGATATGTTTGTATGCCTGGAAACCAAATGACAGAGGGTTTGTCTTCTTGAGGGTACTGTTTTATTCTGAGACATCAGGGGAGCACCCTGCTCATATATTACTGTCACAAGTCTTTGCCAGGTATGCCAAGTTATCTTCCTTTTCCTGAAGCGCAGGGGGAAAACATAAGGCTGTGGCAGGTTAAATAGAGGCAAGAGAGCCAGGAAAGAGAAGGCAACTGACAGAAGCCAGATAAGCCTGGGAAATGAGAAGAATTACAGCTCAGTTAAACAGAAAGAGTTGAAAGAACATAAATCGATGCTAATAGGAAGCACAGACAAGCAGAGGTTATTAGATCTTTGGTACTTTTTTAAAAGTCAGTATATTTTGATTATTTGGTGGAGAGAATTGTTTGCTGTAAAACGGTCTTTGAATGACTTTGTGAGTGGATTTTGTCTGACTTGCTGGAGAACATTGGTTTACATTGATGCAAGAGGCTTTTTAACATTACAATGTGGCATTGCACCAGCGCCCTTAACTCTACACTAACTAAAAAAAGCCGGTTTGAAGTCTTGCTGTTTCCACCAGGAATCTTTTACCAACATAATGCTACATAACCAATCACCTTAAAACTCAGTGGCTTAAAATAATAAACTTGTGTTTGGTTTACAAGTCAGTGGGTTAATTGGATGGTTTTGCTTCTCTTCTGGGAATTATTCACATACTGTGAGAGAAGGCTGGCTTTTGGCTGAAGTACGATGACTTTGGGAGAAGGAAACGGCAACCCACTCCAGTACTCTTGCTGGAAAATCCCATGGACAGAGGAGCCTGGTAGGCTGTAGTCCACGGGATCTCGAAGAGTCGGACACGACTGAGTGACTTCACTTTTACTTTTCACTTTCCTGCATTGGAGAAGGAAATGGCAACCCACTCCAGTATTCTTGCCTGGAGAATCCCAGGGATGGGGGAGCCTGGTGGGCTGCCGTCTATGGGGTCCCACAGAGTCGGACAAGACTGAAGTGACTTAGCAGCAACAGCAGCAGCAGCAGGATGGCTTTGCTCAGGATGACTGCTATGGTTTGGCTCTGTCCATGTGTCTTTCATCCTCAAGCAGGCTGGCTGTCAAAGCCAAGGCAGATTGCAAAAGCAGGAAAATCCCCTTATACAAGCACATCTCAAGTCTGCTTGTGTCATGTTTGTTAATATTCCATTGACCAAAGGAAGTCACATGGCCAGAACCAGAGCAGCAGGCTCTACACAGACAAATGGCAAGGAACACACTTTCAGAGAAGTAGGGAATCTGAGTCAATTTTGGAACCTGCCTTTGTCAGTACGTTTTAGGTTTTTTTAAATCTAAAGCAACAACAAATAAAATGAAAATAATAATAAAAGCAGCAGAACACACATATTTAGGGGGAAAATATGCAAACAAAGGATTTCACTAAATACAAAATATAATCTCCAAAACCTGTTCTAGTAGCAGGGGCACTATAATTACTTTTTGTTTTTTTCTTTGAGAAAAGCATGGCGGTGGGTGGGGCGGGGGCTGAGTAACTCTGATTTTAAGTGAATTAACTGCATTTACATTTATTGTGGTTTTGATGTATTTGGACTTCTTTTTCTGTCATGTATTTTGGCTTTATTGTCCCACATTTTTGTTATCCACTTTATCTTCTTGATCAGCATTTTAATATTTTCTGTTTTTTTCTGTCTCAAGTTTGGAAGGTATACATTCTATTCAGTTTCATCACCTGCTTGGAAACTTGAGCAGTCATGCTTTAACTTAATATTTTAACCAAGATGAAATTAAACAAACCACAGTTTTTCTTCTTATATAAGTCCACTTCAGTATTTTTCAGGTTTCCCTGATAGGTCAGTTGGTAAAGAAACACCTGCAATGCAGGAGACCCCGGTTCGATTCCTGGATCAGGAAGATCTGCTAAAGAAGGGATCGGCTACTCACTATAGTATTCTCAGGCTTCCCTTGTGGTTCAGCTGGTAAAGAATCCACTTGCAATGTGGGTTTGATCCCTGGGTTGGGAAGATCCTCTGGAGGAGGAGAAGGGAAAGGCTACCCACTCCAGTATTCTGGACTGGAGGATTCCATGGACTGTACAGTTTCTGGAGTTACAACGGACACAACTGAGTGGCTTTCGCTCACTTTCAGTGTTTTTCAGTTTCCTTGTGAATTCACCTTCATGATCTTATTACTTTTACTTTCTAATATTTAATACTGTGTTTTTAAAACTCTAAAAGTTTTTATTCTCAGTCGATACTGGTTACTTGTATTTTTAAAACTCACCTGTTTAAAGTGTTTCAATAGTTTAAAATTGTATTATTAATTTAAATTATTTCTTTAAAAATTTTAAAGTGGATAACATAAATACGGTATTAAAAAACTTGAGTATGGTATAAAACTCAAAAGATTCCCAAAAGGTGTATAGTAAAAAGTATGTCCCTCATCCCATTCTGACATACAAACCAAGCTCATTTCAGATGCAATTATCACTTTTATATATTCCTATACATTTTATGCAAATTCAAGTATACATGCATATTTGTTTCTATGTGTGTGCTGCTGCTGCTGCTGCTGCTAAGTCACTTCAGTCGTGTCCGACTCTGTGTGACTCCATAGACGGAAGCCCACCAGGCTCCCCCGTCCCTGGGATTCTCCAGGCAAGGACACTGGAGTGGGTTGCCATTTCCTTCTCCAATGTGTGAAAGTGAAAAGTGAAAGTGAAGTCGCTCAGTCCTGTCCGACCATTAGCGACCCCACAGACTGCAGCCTACCAGGCTCCTCCATCCATGGGATTTTCCAGGCAAGAGTACTGGAGTGGCTTGCCGTTTATTTGCTTTTTTACTGATGGATAGTGAGAAGGAAATGGCAACCCACTCCAGTGTTCTTGCCTGGAGAATCCCAGGGATGGGAGAGCCTGGTGGGCTTCCATCTATGGGGTCGCACAGAGTCGGACACGACTGAAGTGACTTAGCAGCAGCAGCAGTGATTTTCAGTGTTGTGTCAATTTCTGCTGTACAGCAAAGTGATTCAATTATCGGACAGTAAACAATCTGCCTGCAACGCAGAAGACCTTAGTTCAATCCTTGGTTCAGAAAGATCCCCTGGAGAAGGGAATGGCTACCTACTCCAGTATTCTTGCCTGGAGAATTCCACGGACAAAGGAGCTTGGCAGGTTACAGTCCATGGGGTCGCCAAGAGTCGGGCATGACTGAGTGACTCTCAACTTTCATGTTTATATATATGTGCTGCTCAGTCGTGTCAGACCCTTAGCGATCCTATGAACTGCAGCCCACCAGGTTCCTCCATCCATGGGATTTTCCCATATATATATATATATATATATATATATAATTTTTCATATTATTTTGCATTATGGTTTATCACAGGATGTCAAATATAGTTTCCTATGCTATATAGTAGGACCTTGTTGTTTATTGATTCTATATATGTTTGTATATACTAATCCTAAACTCCTAATCCATCCCTCCCCATTCCCACTTCTCCTTGACAACTGAACTTCTGTTCTCTATGTCTCTTTGTGTGTATGTGAGTCTGTTCCCATTTTGTAGATATGTTCATTTGTATTGTATTTTAGACTCCACATATAACTTGATATCATATGGTATTTGTCTATCTCTTTCTGACTTTGCTTAGTATGATATCTCTATGTCCATCCATTTTGCTGCAAATGGCATTATTTCATTCTTTTTTAAAGCTAATATTCCATTGTGTATGTATATATCCACCACATCTTCTTTATCCATTCATCTGCCAATGGACATTTGGGTCATTTCCGTGTCTTGGCTTGTGTATTGAGTTGATCAAAACATTTGTTTGGGTTTTCTGTAACATCTTAGGGAAAATTCTGAATGAACTTTGTGGCCAGTCCATAAATAGAGCTGCTGTGAACATAGGGGTGCATGTATCTTGCCAAATTAGTTTCTCTGAGTATGTGCCCAGGAATGGGATTGCAGGATCATATAGTAACTCCAGGTTTAGTTTTTTTGAGGAAACTCCATACTGTTTTCACAATTTACATTCCCACCAACAGTGTAAGACGGTTCCCTTTTTTCCACAATCTCTCCAATTTTTATTATTTTTAGTTTTTTGTTTCATTTTAACATTTGTCTTTAGCTTTTGCTTATACCTGCTTTGTAATGAATTCTTTGAAACAGTAAAATTGATCAATATAGTTTGTACTAATTTCTATATTTTGTGTCATCTTTAGAAAAGATTTACCCATTTCAAATTTTTTTTAATTTTTATATATTTTATGGCAATTTATAATTTACTTTTTTCATATTTAAATATTTGATCTCTCAGTTTTTCTTGGTGTAAAGTATAATATAGAAATCCAACTGCAGTTATGACACTGTTACAACTGTGCAGGCATTAAATCATTCATTTTTTTTCTGAATTGATATGAAATTCTACCACTGTTAAATGCACACCACACAGACTTATTGTGGATTAATCCACTTATTGTGGATTTTCTGTTAATACTCTGTTCCACTAATCTGTTATGAGCAAACACATGTATATCCCCACTTTCTTTTCTAAATGTTCACTTCACTTTTTTAATAATCTAAGAGAAATACAGTTGTACCATAAATGAATTTCTTCATTTATGGGACCCATGGGACGCCTCTCAAATGATAATGGTTTTTACTTTGACCATAACTTTTAACTGTGAGACAGGCAGGCTCCATGTTCCACATTGCTACTCCTGCCACCATGCTAACTGATTTCACTTAAATCTATGACCACAACTACTCTCTTAAGTCCTTAATGCTGCCTGGGTTTCATACCTGGTTTTCTATCCTCAAGACTCCAATAATTCCTGCACTATCCTTGCTCTCACTCTGTGTTTCATATTCCACAAAAAGTAGAAGCAATCCAAAGAGAATTTCTGTGCAAGTTCACAGCATCACGTCTGTCCCTTTGAAGGCATCTGTGTCTCTGTCCTTCCTTCCCTTCTGCAGCTATGGAAGCGCTATCTGTGTTCATTTCTGGTCAGCCCTTATCTATCTAGTGCCTTCTGCACACTGAAGGACATTGTCCACATGTTATCTCTGCTGTCTCCTACCTCTTCTATGTTTTCCTCCAAATGGATTATTTCCATGAACATAAACCTTCTATCAAATCAAATCTTAACAAGGGAAAAAATCTTCTCGATCTCATACCTACCTCCAGCTAAAACCTCACATGCCCACTTCACTTGATAGGAAAACTCCTCAAAATATAGTCTATACATGGCTGCCCCAAATTCCTCTCCACCTATTCTAGTTAGAATGCTTTGCAAATTGAGATTTCACTCTCTTAACTCTGGCCCATTATTTTTTCAAAGTCATCCATAATTTCCACATTGTTGAGTAGAAGCCTCATTTCTCAGATCTTGTATAATCTGTTTCAGATAACCATAACCTGCTCCCTGAAATTTTTTCTTTCCTTGGTCTCTGCAGTGACTTCTGACACCAGCACAGACCAGACTTCACAAGTTAAGGTCATCGTTCTCTATAATGTGCCCTCATCTCAGGTACCAGTCAGTAGTGTGCAGTTTTCCAAGCCACCTTCACGTCTATCTACTGTCTACAATTTCATGGATTCCCTCTATTCCCTGAGTTTCAATAAGCTGCTAGAATTACTCATAGAACACAGGAAAGCATTATACTGAACAATCTTAATAACCAAGTAATGTATAAATCAATACCAGTCAGAGGACAAGATCTGGGAGGAAAGGTCTGGGAGGTCCCAATCACGGAGCTTCCTTCAGGAATACAGAGACACTCATGTCACTTGTGACAGGTCTGGGAGGTCCTAATCTCAGAGCTTTCTTCATGAATACAGAGACACTCATGCCACTTGTGAAAGTCCAAGGATTTAGAGGTTCAGTTAAGTTCAGTTGCTCAGTTGAGTCCGACTCTTTGCAACCTCACGGACTGCAACATGCCAGGCTTCCCTGTCCATCACCAACTCCCGGAACTTGCTCAAACTCGTGTCCATCAAGTCGATGATGGACACAATGGTTGATGCCATCCAACCATCTCATCCTCTGCCATCCCCTTTTCTCCTGCCTTCAGTATTTCCCAGCATCAGGGTCTTTTCCAATGAGTTAGTTCTTTATATCAGGTGGCCAAAGTATCGGAGTTTCAGCTTCAGCATCAGTCCTTCCAATGAGTATTCAGGACTGATTTCCTTTAGGATTGATTGGTTGGATCTCCTTGCAGTCCAAGGGACTCTAAAGAGTCTTCTCCAACATCTCAGTTCAAAAGCGTCAATTCTTCGGCACTCAGTTTCTTTATAGTCCAACTCTCACATCCATACATGACTACTGCAAAAACCATAGTTTTGACTAGATGGACCTTTGTTGGCAAAGTAATGTCTCTCCTTTTTAATATGCTGTCTAGGATGGTCATAGCTTTTCTTCCAAAGAGCAAGCGTCTTTTAATTTCATGGCTACAGACACCATCTCCAGTGATTTTGGAGCCCCCCCAAAATAAAGTCTCTCACTCTTTCCATTGTTTTCCCATCTATTTGCCATTAAGTGATGGGACCAGATGCCATGATCTTCATTTTATGAATGTTGAGTTTTAAGCCAGCTTTTTCACTCTCCTCTTTCCCTTTCATCAAGAGGCTATTTAGTTCTTTGCTTTCTGCCATAAGAGTGATGTCATCTGCATATCTGAGGTTATTGATATTTCTTCCAGCAATCCTGATTCCAGCTTGTGCTTCATCCAGCCTGGTATTTCTCATGATGTACTCTGCATATAAGTTAAATAAGCAGGGTGACAATACACAGCCTCGATGTACCCCTTTCCCTATTTTGGAACCAGTCTGTTGTTCCATGTCCAGTTCTAACTGCTGCTTCTTGGCTTACATACAGATTTCTCATGAGGCAGGTAAGGTGATCTGGTATTCCCATCTCTATAGGAATTTTCCACACAGTTTGTTGTGATCCACACAGTCAAAGGCTTTGGCATAGTCAATGAAGCAGAAGTCAGTGTTTTTCTGGAACTCTCTTGCTTTTTCAATGATCCAACAGATGTTGGCAATTTGATCTCTGGTTCCTCTGCATTTTCTAAATCCAGCTTGAACATCTGGAAGTTGATGGTTCATGTACTGTTGAAGACTGGCTTGGAGAATTTTGAGCATTACTTTGCTAGTGTGTGAGATGAGTGCATTTATGCAATAGTTTGCACATTCTTTGTCATTGCCTTTTCATTTTCCACGTCAGTTTTCATTCCAATTAGAGGTTCCCATTTAGTGGTTACCTCACAGGAATTGGTGATAGAGGCCAGCCAAATTCTATGTTACTCAGCTTTCCATATTATCTTGGTTTTTCATCACTGCTAACTCCTCTGCCATCCCCTCTTCTGGTTCTTTCTAATCGCTGCAGTTGCTAACACTTGGGCTATCCCAGATTTTCATGCACTTCAATTTTTTTTTTAATCTGTCTTCTACATCTCAAATAAAAGCTCCATGAGGGCAAACAATATGTTTCTTCTGATTTCTTTACCCTTTATCCCAAATGCTTAGATCAGTGTCTGACTTACTGTAGATACACATTAAATATTTATTGAATGAAAATGTAATTCTGTGTTCTATCACACTATTTTATTTACTGTAGTTTTATTATGATGTTTTAAAATATGATAGACCTTGATTCACCTGCATTATTATCTGCTTCAGAATTCTCCCAGCTGTTCTTTTGTTTTATTTTTCATAACTGTTTTAAAATAAGCTTATTCACTTCCAAAGAATTGCTTTTGATATTTTTCTTGTAATTTCATTGAATTTAGACATTCATTTAAGAGAACTGGCTTCTGATTAATGAGTACTTGTTTGGTCTTCCTAGTACGCATTTGATGCTTTTTAAATATAATTTGCACATTTCTTCTTAAGCTTGATCCTTGGTATTTTTCTGATGTTGTTAAAACTTATTTTCCCATAATAATATATTTTAATGGATTGCATAAACACATACATGCATACATACAAATGTTTGTGTGTATATACACACACACACTTTATATATAGTCATTCAGCTCTGATGCATAAAGAGTTTGGAAGTTGCCACTCTTGTCCTAAAAGAAAAGGCTGAAAAAATAAACTGTAAGTAAGCAACTTTTCATGGATTTCTCAGAAATTTGAGTTTGTAGGACAAAACAAGACCCTGAAATCTGGAGATACACGCAAATCTAGAGAGTAACAGTTAATCTGTGTTTATGTGGAACAAGCCTCTGGATCCATAGACTGATAGATGAATTTAAATGGTAATTTTGATGAATTGTTAGAGGCTGAGTGGGAACTGGAGTGACTGAAAAATTTCTAAAAGTCTTGGTTTTAAAGGGATACCCAACTTTCATGGATTTTACATTCAGGAAATCTATCTAGTTCTCATGGCAAAGAGTCAGAAAGGTCTCCTCTTGGCTCTGGAAGGAGGAGAGGAAGAGAAATCTTTGTGAAATATTCACATAGAATTTACCTTAAAAAAATGCTAATCTTCAGGTAAAAAAACTTACTCAGAGTCTTACCTCATCTGATATAGATGACATTTCTCCCACTCCAGTCTTCTCTAATTTTCCAAGTTTGTCCAATTGGGGAAAAGTTAAGAGATACTTTGAAGATCAGAGCCCAGGGACATAGGCACAGTGAAAGACTAAAGTATAATCATAAGACTATAAAACATCTCTGCCGCCTCCTTCTTATACCTTACAATTATACTAAGAGGGATCTAGCAGAGAACAGTGGATTTCAGCAGAAAGATCTTCAGTGAACACTCTATTGGGAGGAGTACTTACAGTGTAACCCAAAGTCAAATAGGGAGACAAAACCAAATATGCTAGAGGAATTTGAAGTCTCTGGCACCTATAGCTATAGCAAATATTAAACAGCTAAAATTGAAAAAGGTATTTGACAAAGTGTAACATTAACATTGGGGAAGGCAATGGCAAGCCACTCCAGTACTATTGCCTAGAAAATCCCATGGATGGAGGAGCCTGGTGGGCTGCAGTCCATGGGGTCGCTAGGGGTCGGACACGACTGAGAGACTTCATTTTCACTTTTCACTTTCACACATTGGAGAAGGAAATGGCAACCCACTCCAGTGTTCTTGCCTGGAGAATCCCAGGGATGGGGGAGCTTGGTGGGCTTCCGTCTATGGGGTCACACAGAGTTGGACACGACTGAAGTGACTTAGCAGCAGCAGCAGCAGCAAACTTTTAGCAAAATTAATACACCAAAGCCCTGTTAATAAAGGTCCTATTACCCAGTGCAACACATATGACTTTAAAAATTACATCTCAAGATTGCTTTGGTTATTCAGGAACTTTTGTGTTGCCATACAAATATTAAGAGTTTTTGTTTGATTGTTTTAGATCTGCAAAGTAATGTCACTGACAATCTGATAAAGATTGCATTGAATCTGTAGATTAACTTGAGTAGTGTAGTCATTTTGACAGTATTGATTCTTCAAGTCCAAGAACATGTTATATCTTCCTTTTATTTGTGTCAGCTATGATTTCTTTAATCAGCATGTTATAGTTTGCAAAGTATAGGTCTTTTGCGTCCATAGGTAGGTTTAGTCCCAGACATTTTATTCATTTTAATGTGATGGTAAATGGGATTGTTTCCTTAATTTCTCTTTCTTATTTTTTATTGTCGGTGTATAGAAATGCAAGAGATTTCTGTGTATTAATCTTGTATCCTGCAACTTTACCAAATTCATTGATGAATTCTAGTAATTTTCTGGCATTCTCTTTAGTATTTTCTAAAATATGTAATATGGTATTGGATCATGTCATCCTCAAAGAGTAATACTTTTACTTATTTTCCAATTTGGATTCCTTGATTTCTTTTTCTTCTCTGATTGCCATGGCTAGGACTTCCAAAACTGTTGAATAAAAGAGTGTCCTCATCCTTGGCTTGTTCCTGATCTTAGGGGAAATGCTTTTAGCTTTTCACTGCTGCTGTTGCTAAGTTGCTTCAGTCGTGTCTGACTCTGTGCAACCCCATAGATGGCACCCCACCAGGCTCTGCCACCCCTGGGATTCTCCAGGCAAGAACACTGGAGTGGGTTGCCATTTCCTTCTCCAGAGCTTTTCACTATTGAGTATGATGTTAGCTGTGGGTTTGTGATAAGCGGTCTTATTTATGTTGAGATATGTTCTTTCTATGCCCACTCCCTGAAGAGTATTTTTTATAAATGGTTGTTGAAATTTGTCAAAAGTTTTTCTGTGTCTATTGACGTGGTATGGTTTTTATCTTCAATTTGTTAATGGATGTATCACACTCAATGGTATGCAGATGAAAAATGCTTGGATTTCTGAGATAAATTCCACTTGGTCAAAGTGTATGGTTCTTTTAATATATGGTTGAATTCAGTTTGCTGATTTGTTGAGGATTTTGTTCATCAGTGATATTGGCCTGTAATTTTCCTTTTCCGTGGTATCTTTGTCTGGTTTTGGTATCAGGATTATGTTGTCCTCATAGAATGAGTTTGGAGTTGGAGGAATCAGCTTCCATGACTTCAGACTATACAATAAAGCTACAGTAATCAAAAGAGTATGAGGCTGTCACAAAGACAGATTTGTGGTCTGTCAAGGGAACAGTATAGAAAGCCCAGAAATGAAATCACATACCTATAGTCAATTAATCTATGACAAAGAATGCAAGAATATACACTGGAGAAGAGACAGGCTCTTCAGTAAATGATGCTGGGAAAACTGGACAGTTACATGTAAAAGAATGAAATTAGAACATTCTCCAACAGCACACACAAAATTAAACTCAAAATGGATTAAAGACCTAAATGTAAGACTGATACTATAAAACTCTAAGAAGAAAACATAGAACACTCTTTGACATAAACTCTAACAATACCTTTTTGGATCCACCTGCTAGAGTAATGAAATTAAAAACAAATATAAAAATGATGGTACCTAGTTAAACTGAAGAGATTTTGCACAGTCAGTGGAACCATAAACAAAATGAAAAGACAACCCACAGAGTGAGATAAAATATTTGCAAGCAATGCAACCATCAAGGGATTAAGCTCCAAAATATGCAAACATTTCATGCAGCTCAATATCTAAAAACAACTGAATCAAAAATAGGCAGAAGCTCTAAATCAACATTTCTCCAAAGAAGACATAAAGATGTCCAAAAAAGCATGTGAAAAGATGTTCAACATTAATAATTATCAGAGATAATTAATGTAAATCAAAACTACAATGAGGTATTGCCTGACACAAGTCAGAATGGCCATCATCAAACAGTCTATAAACAATAAATCCTGGAGAGGGCGTGGAGAAAAGAGAACTCTTCTACACTGTTGGTGGGAGTGTAAATTAGTATAACAACTATGGAGAACAGAATGGATGTTCCACAAAATACTAAAAGTAGAGCTACAAGCATTCCCACTTGTAGGCATATATCCAGAAAAAAAAGCATAATTCAAAAGGATACATGTACCACAATGCTGATAGTAGCACTATTTACAATAGTCGAGGCATAGAAGCAAACTAAATGTCCACCTATAGTTAGAAATGGATAAAAAAGATGTTATATATGTGTGTGTATATATGTGTATATATACACACTTATATATATAAGAGTTTGTAATCATTTCACTGACTTATCAATATCACTCACTCCTGTGGCATCACTAAAGGTTAGTTATTGGAAGGGAGCCTCTGGCTCAAGTTTTTTCTCTTATTTCTCCATCTTTTCTGGAAGTCTGGGTCTCCTTTTCCTTTTTTTTAAGGTTTTTTTTTTGGTGTGGGCCGTTTTAAAACTCTTTATAGAATTTGTTACAATATTGCTTCTGTTTTATGTTTTTGTTTTTTTGGCCATGAGGCATGTGGAATAATAATTTCCCAACCAGGGAATGAACCCACACCCCCTGCACTGGAAAGTAAAATCTTGGACCCTGGACCGCCAGGGAATCTTCTGGGTCTCCTTTTCCTATTTCTTTCTATGTTAAGTCATTTTCAGTGTTTTTATTAGTCTTTCAGAATCATCCATTTGCTGTCTTCATAAACTCTGAAAAAAGACCCAAGAAAATCATTGAGTTACCTGGATGCTATTATTCAGGTTTTCTACCATCTTGTCTTTTTATACTACAATTTTCTAAATATTAAAATAATACAGATAGTAAAATCCAAGCTTTAGTGCTTCATCCTCAAATCTCATATTTTGAAAGAGTATTGTTTCTACTTATTCCTGGCCTTAGCTCATTTCCCATAATGTAGTAACAGTCATTAGATTATCTGAAATGGCAGCAGAAAAAGATAAATAAATTTTCTCACTCTTCTAATTTTAGGCAAGTCACTCAAGATAATTACCTCAAATAGTTTTCCCTTGTCCCAAGAAAAATGGTAACAAAAAACCATCACGTACTAAAAGCAAATATCAAGCTTTGTGGGGGGAAGAAAAAAGATTAACCAAGCATTTTAGAGTAGTCATCGTTAGGGCACTATGCAAAATTAAGATCACATAAAACTGTAATAGCCTCTATTAATTGTCTGAAGCCTATTAAGTCTTGCAGATCTGGGAGAGCAATGCTATGCTCACTGGCCACAGTTTATAGGCTCTTCCATCTGGATCTTTTACAACTACCGTCTCTTGCAAAATGCTTTGTTCCAACTTAAAGAATTGAAGCAAGAATAACTATTTTTTCCTCCTCAGCTGAGTTTTGGCAAGTAGACTTTAAGTTACTAGCACACTAGGGAGCAAAGCACTAATGAAAGCATATGAAAAGTAATGTACCTAAGGAAAAGGTAAATGATAATAACCGGTGCACAACTTTTTATGACTTGGGACTTTAAAGTGAAAAGCACTTTCTATAACAATAAATGTTCTGTGTTATATAATGTTGCAATAACACACTAAATAACTGAACAATAGTTGTAATTTTTCCTCACTGCAGCAAAACATGTTCAGAATCAGAAAATTAAATTCTCTTTGCCCCTTTACTGTTTCAATTATGTGCATATTAAGCTTTGACAGAGCTTTAAAAAAATTATTGCCCTACTCTAAAAATGAATGGTTGAAGTACTGTTGAGTCATAGATTATTGTTGGACAGATTTTGTCTCATTCTTTGTTTTAGATGAGAATCTTATATAGAAGTGTCTTATAGCCCAACGGAGAGTGAGCAATGACCCCAGAGACTTATATTTAATTCTCTTTGGAAAGTTGGTAATATTCTATGTGTGGAAAGAAAGTCTCATTATTCATGTAAGAGATTGTAGGTTGGAACTTGGTGCTATTGAAATCTTTGTTTTCAAAGTTTTTCTTATGTACGACCAAAAGGAATGAGTCATTTTATAGTTCCCTTATTCTATTTGAATATAAACAAAAGCTATTTGAAATAAACAAAAGCTCTAGGAAACACGATTTTATCAAAATACAAACCTAGAAACAAATAAGCCCAAACCTCTCAGGTCACTCAAAAACGCTTCAGAAACTCTTTCATCAGTGCAACTGTCAGTAATTAAATGATCATTACGACATCCCTCTACATGACAACCAGCTCATTTCACACAAAGTAATCATTTTCTTAACTACTATGTGAACCTCAAAGACAAATTCTGTTGTATGAACACATTCCTATTTCCCAAATACAGTGGCATGAGAAGGCATGGGTCACCCCAGCTGCCTTTGTCAGTACCCCTCAAATACTGCAAATAAGCACAAAGTAAGTAAAACAGTAGTTTGCTTGTAAAAACATCTCAAGACATGCCATCTATCACTTACAATTTCACCTCTCTCTATAGAAATACATTGTTTACTAATGCAGTTGGAGATGCTAATTACAAAATATGGCTCAGGTCACAAAACAGTTGTTCTTCCTGAAGTTGGAAGAAAGTAGTAGCAGTCTAATCTCTTGTTTAACTCCAGAGAAAAGTAACTGCCATTCCTTACCAACTAAATAGTATTGTTAATAAATGTATTTCTATGGTCATATTAGAAGTGTTTATTCACCCCTTATTCTTTTTTTATAAATACATTTTTTAATTGAGATATAATTGACATATTAGAAAAGAAAATGGCAACCCACTCAAATATTCTTAACTGGGAAATCCCATGGACAGAGGAGCCTCTTGGGCTATAATCCATGGAATTGCAAAGGAGTCCGATATGACTGAGCAACTAAACAACAAGCAGTTGACAATATAACATCATATTAATTTCAGGTATACAACATACTGATTCACTATTTGTATTGTGAAATGATCACTATAATCAGTCTAGTTAACAAATGTCATCATATAGTTATAACTTTGTTGTTGTGATGAGGGCTTTTAAGATTTACTCTCTTACCAGATTTCAAATATGCAATACAGTATTATCAGCAATAATCATAATATTATTAACTATGCAAGTAATGCTGTACTTTACATCCCCATGATTTATTTAGTATTTTCTAACTGAAAGCTTGAACTTTTTAACTCCTTTTACCCATTTTGACCACCTTACATCCCCCACATCTAGCAACCTCCAATCTGTTCTCTCTATGAGATAGGTGTGGGGGTTTTGGCATTTCGTTTTTCAAGTTTCACAAATAAGTGAGATCATATGCTTTTTGTCTTTATCTGTCTGACTTATTTCACTTAGTGTGAGGGCTTCAAGTTCCATCCATTTTGTCACAAATGGCAAGATTTTTTTTTTTTCATAGCTAAATAATTCCCTGCATGTGTATGTGTTTCTTTATCCATTGCTGAATACTTCAGTGGTTTCCATTCTTGGCTACCATAAATAATGCTGCAAGGAACATGAGGGTTGTTGTTGTTCAGTCCCTCAGTCATGTCTGACTCTGAGACCCCATGGACTGGAGCACACCAGGCTTCCCTGTCCTTCACCATCTCCTGGAGCTTGCTCAAATTCATGTCCATTGAGTTGGTGATGCCATCCAAACATCTCATCCTTTTTCATCCCTTTCTCCTCCTGCCTTCAATCTTTCCCAGCATCAGGGTCTTTCCCAATGACAGTTCTTAGCATCAGGTGGCCAAAGTATTGGAGCTTCAGCTTCAGCATCCGTCCTTCCAGTTAATATTCAGAATTGATTTCCTTTAGGATTGATTGGTTGGATCTCCTTGCAGTCCAAGGGACTCTCAAGAGTCTTCTCCAAAACCACAGTTCAGAAGCATTAGTTCTTCGGCACTCAGCATTCTTTATAATCCAACTCTCACATCTATACATGACTACTGGATAAACCATAGCTTTGACTAGATGGCCTTTCATTGGCAAAGTAATGTTTCTGCTTTTTAATATGCTGTCTAGGTTGGTCATAACTTTTCTTCCAAGGAGCAAGTGTCTTTTAATTTCATGGCTGCAGTCACCATCTGCAGTGATTTTGGAGCCCAAGAAAATAAAAATCTATTTACCATGAAGTGATTATATGAGATTATAAAACAGAGTCAGCATACATGTGGCACTCCCCCTTCCCATGTTATAACATCCATTGTTAACAAACTACATCATTCTTTGTTTTCAATCCTGGACAGAACTTTCAATTTGTCTCAATATGGTACTCCAGTCATTTGCTATTAACTAATGAGAGTTGATATTTAAGATGAAACATTTTTGCTATGTCTATTCAGTGGTTAAATTTTTTTTCATCTTTTTTATACTAGTCAGAGAAGATTCAACACTTATTGGCTTTTTGCTGAATAGCATGGTTTTTAATCACATTCTGCTTCTAAAGGGATGTTTCTTATTTGAATAATGTTAAAACCGTAATGTATTAAACTATTATGTAATAGGCTATGTGCTACCAGGAAGTTTGATGGTGTCAAACAAAGAAAAAGCAAACAATCTTGTTCATGCACATTGAAAATTTTTTGAAATATGAAGTTCATAAAGATTTATGAAGAAATTCCATTATAGTCTTAATCATGAACTTCTTAAGGGTTGGGCATGTGCTTTAAGAACTTTGACATTAACTTGTTTTCAGTGCAAGTTTATGTTGCAGTTTACATGGAAAATATATTTGGACATCATTTACACTTTACTGCTTAAGTTTTTAAAATACACATTTTTATTATTAGTGTACTACGTTGGTGGTGGCTCAAAAGTAATTCATTGAATCAAAAAGTGGAGTTTGTAAATCCTTTAATTGATGTGAAATTGTTACTTAAATATCAAGATATTTTAAAATTATTAATATTTTAAATATATATATTAAATATATCATTTCATGTTCTGCCAAATCCTTTGGTATACAGATGTGAGCAACATGGTAGGTGCTGAAGAATCCTTTGCATCCAATTCATTTCTGAAATTCTTTATTTTAGATTTGATCTTTAATCAGTTCAGTGTTGGTTATAATGTGATGAAATTTATGAGATTTTTATATTCTTGTGTATTTGGGGGAGGCTGTTAGCAAACTGTAACCTATATATAAAGCTGATACACTTTGTCAAGAATATACTTTATATAACAGTTCTCATCCTAATATTTCCACAATATCTGATGTTTAGGAACTGTATGATTTGAATAAAATAGCTACATTATTTTTTATGCTGAGAGTATGGAAATAAGGTAGATTGTCTATTCTTTATTAAGGGAAATAAGAAACAACATGTTTAAGAGACTCTCATGTATTGGATAATGAAAATATATGTTAAATTTTTGAAATAGATAAGTAATAACAATTACAATGTGCTTATTTTGTCAGATTTAAGAAATAAAAATTACTATTTGGATCAGGTCAGGCCCCTGGAAATATAGAAATTATTCAAAAATTTATTTATCTGATATAGCAATACATACATTACACCATCTTTAAAAGCTTTTAAAACACTGCATCTACAACAAACCTATTTTATCATGAGAGTTGCTTCATATCAACTTGAATGAAAAAATCACTTTTTGCATAGTGTGGTTACCTATGAAAATAACATTTAGGGTTGTATAGAGTGAAAAAAAATGGCTTTGTTTTCACAGATATTATGTCTTCTTGCCAGTCGGAAGAGGAAAACAATAGTGAAGAAGAAGAAAAATTTTGAATAAACACTTCATGAAAGAAGATATGTAAGTAGCTTAAAAACACATGATGTGTCGTAACATGCAAATGATATCTGTAACTCTTGTACTGAGCAATAGCACTTTACACCCACTGCAATAGTTAACATTAAAAGACAATACTGAATGTTGGTACAGAGGTGAAACAACTGGAACACAGACATTACTGATGGAGGTGTAATATCATATAACCATTTTGGAAGACTCATTGGTAGTTTGTTTTTTTTTTTTCTTTTTTGGCTGTGCTGGGTCTCTGTTCATTGATAGCTTTTTATAAAGGTAAATGTCTACTTATCATTGGACTCTGCAATTCGTCTCTTACATGTTTACACAAGAGTAAGGAAAACATATGCCAGCAAATTTGGAAAACTCAGCAAGGGCCACAGGACTGGAAAAGGTCAGTCTTCATTCCAATCCCAAAGAAAGGGAATGCCAAAGAATGCTCAAACTACCACACAATTGCACTCATCTCACACGCTAGTAAAGTCATGCTCAAAATTCTCCAAGCCAGGCTTCAGTAATACATGAACCGTGAACTTCCAGATGTTCAAGCTGGTTTTAGAAAAGGCAGAGGAACCAGAGATCAAATTGCCAACATCCGCTGGATCATGGAAAAAGGAAGAGAGTTCCAGAAAAACATCTATTTCTGCTTCATTGACTATGCCAAAGCCTTTGACTGTGTGGAGCACAACAAACTGTGGAACATTCTGAAAGAGATGGGAATACCAGACCACCTGACCTGCCTCTTGAGAAACCTGTATGCACGTCAGGAAGCAACAGTTCGAACTGGACATGGAACAACGGACTGGTTCCAAATAGGAAAAGGAGTATGTCAAGGCTATATATTGTCACCCTGCTTATTTAACTTATATGCAGAGTACATCATGAGGAATGCTGGGCTGGAAGAAGCACAAGCTGGAATCAAGATTGCCGGGAGAAATATCAATAACCTCAGATATGTAGATGACAACACCCTTATGGAAGAAAGTGAAGAGGAACTCAAAGGCCTCTTGATGAAAGTGAAAGAGGAGAGTGAAAAGGTTGGCTTGAAGCTCAACATTCAGAAAACGAAGATCATGGCATCTGGTCCCATCACTTCACGGGAAATAGATGGGGAAACAGTTGGAAACAGTGTCTGACTTTATTTTGGGGGGCTCCAAAATCACTGCAGATGCTGATTGCAGCCATGAAATTGAAAGACGCTTACTCCTTGGAAGGAAAGTTATGACCAACCTAGATAGCATATTAAAAAGCAGAGACATTACTTTGCCAACCAAGGTCTGTCTAGTCAAGGCCATGGTTTTTCCAGTAGTCATATATGGATGTGAGAGTTGGACTGTGAAGAAAGCTGATTGCCAAAGAATTGATGCTTTTGAATTGTGGTGTTGGAGAAGACTCTTGATTGTCCCTTGGACTGCAAGGAGATCCAACCAGTTCATTCTAAAGGAGATCAGTCCTGGGCGTTCATTGGAAGGACTGATGCTAAAGCCGAAACTCCAGTACTTTGGCCACCTCATGCGATGAGTTGACTCACTGGAAAAGACTCTAATGCTGGGAGGGATTGGGGGTTGGAGGAGAAGGGGACGACCGAGAATGAGATGGCTGGATGGCATCACCGACTCTATGGACATGAATTTGTGTAAACTCAGGGAGTTGGTGATGGACAGGGAGGCCTGGTGTGCTGTGATTCATGGGGTGGCAAAGAGTCAGGTACGACTGAGCAACTGAACTGAACTGAAGGAAAACAAATATCCAATGTCTTAGAGAAACAGGAGAGAGTTCTTATCCATAGAAATTAAAGCTGAGTGCATCTCATCAGCCAGTCTTCTGAAATTTGCTTAGGTTAGCTTGTCCTTGTCATTAGGCCAGCTTGACCTTCCCTTAGACTCATCTTCCTTGGTTCTCTGTGCACAGACTCTTCATTACTATTTCTTTCTGTGACATAAACAGTAAACACAGATTTCTGGCTTGACGCTTGTACCTTCTTTCATACCTGATGCTTGTTCTTAGACTCCCCCCAAACTATCATGAGCATGAGGTATTCTTACCTTCTTTCCTAACCTCTTGGGAACTATAGTAGCTGGATCACCCAGTTTTCTAGCGATGACAACAAACTAAGAAAATTACAGGTGAAAGGAGCCGGTTGATCAATTATTTTGTTCTTGTTTTTCTCCCTCTAGATTTTACTTGGAGAGGGCAATGGCAACCCACTCCAGTACTCTTGCCTGGAAAATCCCATGGAGGGAGGAGCCTGGTAGGCTGCAGTCCATGGGTTCACTAAGAGTCAGACACGACTGAGTGACTTCATTTTCACTTTTCACTTTCATGCATTGGAGAAGGAAATGGCAACCCACTCCAGTGTTCTTGCCTGGAGAATCCCAGGGACGGGGGAGCCTGGTGGGCTGCCACTTATGGGGTGGCACAGAGTCGGACACGACTGAAGCGATTTAGCAGCAGAAGATTTTACTCTCTCTCTTGCTTTTCTTTTTCTTTTGCCTAAGTTTATCAACATCTTTGCCTTTCATTTTTGTTTACCTCTCCAGAACTTTTTACTCTTCTTATATTTATCATTTTCCATGTGATATTCTTTCTCTGTTCTTTCATTTGTACTGTATTTCCGTTTGACCATTTCCTTACCTTGTGGTTATTTCTTTTCTGCAGTTCCCTTCTCTAGGCTTATTAAGTTCTTTACTTTTGAAGACGATCACATCTCATAGTAGCTGTGGGTTCTCCTTCCCAGAAATTAAACTTTGAAATAAGGATATGAGTGAGGGCAAATTTTTTGTTTGGGAATTGACTTCCAGAAGCACCTGTAGGGGGATGGAGTAGTAAGACAGAGAAAGAAAGCCCGTGTGGAGTTGTTAACAAGTAGATGGGTGACTGAGGGGCACTTGTGGGAGACAACACAGAACATGTCTCCAAGTAATCCCACCAAAAGGATGAGGAAGATGGTATATTTATTTATTTATTCCTCATTGTTTGGGATTGCTCTCAAGGACATTAGCTATCTATCCTGCTTCCTAGAACTCACAGTCCAATCCATGAGTGAACGGAGCAAGCTCCTGCCTAGTGAAGTCACAGGGGCAGGGACTCAAAGATGACAGAAGGAAGAAGTATCTGACATATACTATATAGCGGGTGGGGCAGTTATAATGGGGTACTGCTGCTGCTGCTGCTACGTCACTTCAGTCGTGTCCGACTCTGTGTGACCCCACAGACGGAAGCCCACCAGGCTCCCCTGTCCCTGGGATTCTCCAGGCAAGAATACTGGAGTGGGTTGCCATTTCCTTCTCCAATGTGTGAAAGTAAAAAGTGAAAGTGAAGTCGCTCAGTCGTGTCTGACCCTTAGTGACCCCACAGACTGCAGCCTACCAGGCTCCTCCATCCATGGGATTTTCTAGGCAAGAGTACTGGAGTAGCTTGCCATACTGCTAACATCTGCAAAAACAGCCTTTTTAATTCAACCTTTTATGGTTGAATGTTTACCACTTTATAATTCTACAAGTAACATTTTGAATGGTACTTTAGGGATGTGGAAATGAGACCAATGGAAGAATTAAAAGAGCTCAAGTGTGTTTCTCTGTGTTTTTCTAAAATATGAACACCAAGATATGTCAAGATATGTGCTTCTAGTTATGAATACATGAAAATGGATATATACTTTACACAGGTGAATAGAAATTGCAAAGAACTATCTTGAACATTTTTATAATACATTTTCAACATATAATCTAGTTCAATTGCTTTCCGTAATGACAAATTACTTAGTCATCATTTTTTTTTTTTTTTTGGATGGGGCATTGTCGCACTTCAGTATCCAAAAGATAATGTTAACTGTTTAAAAATAGTACAAACTATTCTAATAGTTCTTGTGCTAATATTGCATTATCTATGATAAACTATTGCAAGCCAGAATGTGGGAGTTCTTTTTCCTTACTAAATTCGATATAAAAACAGAACATAGTTAACTCATATACAATTGAGTTCAATGAGAAACCTGTAGAAGAGCTTTGCCTGTCTCCTTAATATAGGCTGTTTAAAGCTCCTGAATATTTCCTCTTCTCAGTAGCCCAAAACATCAAATTAAGTTAAAAGACTCCCACATTGAATTAAGAGGTCATAGTTTTAACCAAAGAAAATATGAAGTGACTAGATCTGATATTTATCAGAGTTTTGGAGAAGATCAGATCATTTTATTCTTACAGGACTGATACATTCAAGTAAAGAACAGCTCAGTTTATGGAACAACTATGGTCAATATGATAATCTATTAGTAATGTACCTTCCTTGAATTTGGTGTGACGGTTTGTGATATTTTTGTGGTGTGAGTTGAGGATTTACCCTGTGACATGCATCTTCCCCTTAGATCTTAGTCTCTAAATGCCATCACTCACGTGCTTCTGTAGCAACTTCCCACCTCTCAAATAGAACCAGTGCTTATTCTAGCTCTGTGCCAATGAAGACCTGAGAGACATCAAGGCCAGCCATAACAACAACATTCTGGAAGGGGGGTGGTCCCAGTGATGGACTCAGACTAGCTTTTTAAAGGTCATTTTAGAGAAAATAGATCAGTAATGCGATTTGTAATTGTCCAGATAGTTTTTTGAATAAACCTGATTTTTCTGAATCTCATCTTTGACACATGTTTGCTTCTCTTTTTCCTTCTTTGGTTGTCTAGTTCTTACTGAATGTGGGAAGAAGCAATTGTATCTTCCTTTTCAACTGGTTTTAAATCCAAGATTTCATAACTTTTGAACCTAGTTAAGATTTTGCAGAGAATAAATTGCTCTGCAGTTTATTTCTAGTGTTTATTCCTCTTGTTGATTATCTCCTCTGGTGATGATTGCCATTTCTGGCCTCTTGTATTAAGAAAAGGGAGTGTTCAGGGAGGTTATTGCACTGTGATATTAAAGGGGCCCTGTAGCAGTTAAATATTTATACAACCAATATCTATTGAACCCAAATATGCTGAAGACTTTCTAATCAGCATGATATAATGGTGAACAAAAGAATAATACAGCTGGGCTAATTAAGCTTATAGTCTAGTGAATTAGACAATGGAAAATAATTTTAGCATGATGGATAGATAAGTATTACAAAGGGGAAGTGCAAGTATTATAATGTATATAAACTATGGAAAAACATTTGAGCACAAATTTGAAAGGATCTTTCCAATTATTTGAAGGGAATGGCAGATCATTATCTTGACTATTATGTATAATTTAATGTAATTATGTATTAATTTTAAGATATACTACATTCTTTTTTCTTGTTTAGATTGTTTTCTCTGATAGGTTCATAAAGTGTTGAGTAGAGTTCCCTGTACTATATAGTAGATCTTGGTGGTTATCTATCTTACATATAGTAGTGTGTGTATGATTTATCCCTCCTCTTCCACATTTCCCCTTTGGTAACCATGATGCTGGGAGGGATTGGGGGCAGGAGGAGAAGGGGACAACAGAGAATGAGATGGCTGGATGGCATCACTGACTCAATGGACATGAGTTTGAGTGAACTCCGGGAGTTGGTGATGGACAGGGAGGCCTGGCGTGCTGTGATTCATGGGGTTGCAAAGAGTCGGACACGACTGAGCGACTGAACTGAACTGAACCATAAGTTTGTTTTTGATATCTGTAAGTCTGTTTTTTTGTTTTGTAAATAGTTCATTTGTATTATTTTTTAAAATTATAGCCCACATATGTGCTTTCCTTGTGGCTTAGCTGGTAAAGAATCCGCCTGCAATGCAAGATACCTGGGCTCAATCCTTGGTTGGAAAGATCTCCTGGAGAAAGGAAAGGCTACCCGCTCCAGTATTCTGGCCTAGAGAATTCCGTGAACTGTATAGTTCATGGGATCGCAAAGACTCAGAGACAACTCTATGACTTTCACATTATGAGTGATATTTTATGATATTTGTCTTTGTCTGACTTACCTCACTTCGTATGATAATCTTTAGATTCATCTATATTCTATAAATGCCATCATTTTATTTTTTATGACTGAGTATTATTCCATGTTAAACATACCACATCTTCTTTATCAATCTCTGTTGATGGACATTTGGGTTGTTTCCATGTCTTGGCCATAGGAAAGAATGAATGTATGTATATGGATGTGTATAGCTGAATCACTTTGCTATACACCTGAAACTCACACAACATTGTAAATCAACTATACATCAAATAAAGTTAGAATTTTTAAATTTTTGAAAAAGAAGAGAGATCATAAGAATGCTAGGGTTCCCCCACAAATTTATTTTTCATGGTTGTAGTGAAAGTTATGGCCTTTCAGGGTTGGAGAGCAGGAATTACAGGATAAATATACTCTAACATTACAATCTCCTCAAGCCTTCAAATACTTTCCTCTACAATATGATAAATTCAGCTCCATTTAATGTAGGCCACATTTTGAGTCCAGCCACTTGGCCACCCAACCAGCATTTTAGAGCTCTTCTTAACTGCTTGAGCTAAAGCATTGAATCCTGAATCTCTGGTTAGTGACCCTATTTCAATAAATTCAGCATGATTAAAAAAAAAAAAGATACATCACATACATCATCTTAAATATGGGCATGTTAAATGTGTTGTTTAGTTAGAATTAGCCTATACAAAATTTATCTTTTGATTTTCATTCTTTCTCTTTCATGATATATCTGATTATTTCTCCATTTAATGAAAATATTTTATGCCTTTTTTAAATAATTCTGGTTTTTATTACTTTCTAAGACAAGAGTGACTAAGACTATAAAATGGTACAAACAGATCATTGCTTCTGCTATTATTTTTCCCTTAAAGAAAACATATCTCATAAAATGTTCCAATCAAGGGACTTCCCTGGTGGTCCAGTGGTTAGGACTTTACCTTCTAATGCCAATGGCAACCCACTCCAGTATTCTTGCCTGGAGAATCCCAGGGACAGCGGAGCCTGGTGGACTGCAATCTATGCGGTCACACAGTCAGACATGACTGAAGTGACTTAGCAGCAGCAGCAACCAGGGGTACGAGTTCAGTCCCTGGTTGGGAAACAAAGATCCCACACGCCACAGAAATAGCCAAAAATTTAAAATAAACACAACATTGTAAATCAAGTATACTTTAAAAAATTTATATGTTCCAATCAGTAACAAGATTAGCATGATTTCTAATTTATAAAATTTAATGGAAAGAAAATATCCACTGATACAAATCAATACTTCAGTCTCTTTGAAAACTAGGTTTTCAGTTTCCATAAGACATCTAATCAGTCTATAAAACTTTTTCCTTTCCATTCTTGTCCCTGAATGCTTAAGCATTTATTTACATATTTATTCACTAACCCAAATATGCACTTACTGAGTGCCTACTAGAAATTGATAAATTCTCCATATGTTGATCTTATACAAAATCATGCAAAAGAATTTTTCCAGATTGCCAAATGCAGCGATGCAGCAAGATATAATGGATATTCACTATTTTAATGATTCTTGTCATGCTGTTTTAATATTGCTTTAAGCTATTTTTTTGAGAATTTTAATTTATTGTGTTCTTTACTTATTTCAGTTGCACCCTAAGGCTAGTTAGTGAAGGATTCCATTTTGAAAAGTCTAAAAAATAAATAGAAGTTGAATTGCCAGTGTTTTTGTTGTTGCTGTTTCCAGATCTCTGGGAAATAGAAAGTTATGAGGGATGTAAGGAAATACTATCATGAGGAAGTATCTTATTCAGTGTTTCATGGATAGCACTTTTAATGTGCCAAACTGGTATTAAAGAAACTCAATACAACATCCCCAAGGTTATTTGCTCTCTCAACTACATGTTCTGGGGAAGACACAGTAGTATTAACCATTGTTAGTATTTGGGTCTTTTTTTGGGTTTAAACTACTTGAGCATGGAAGTTGGTAAAGTACAGTGGGATAGCAATGTTCAGTCATTTTCTACTGCTTACAATAAAGAATTTACTCTGCCTTCTTAGGGAAGGCCATTTTGAGAAATTAGGGTCACCCATGCTGGTTAATGAATAATTTATATAGATAATTAAAGAACAGATATGACATATTTTATCATTGACTTGTTGATCAATAAAATTCTGGAGACAATAGAATTTTCCTTCAAATTCTCCACATTTCCTAGTTATCTAAAGTTAAAATGGGTACATTAAATATAGCTCTATATTAAAATAGTTCATTTATATTGATATATTTCTTTCTTCAAAGGGAAGCTGAGAAAACTTATATAGGCACTATTAAGAACTACAAAGAGTAGAACAGATAAATTCATGGAGATCAGAGCAGTTGGTTCTTATTAGCTTCAAATGATGTTTTTGTTTGAGAGGCAAGATAAAGCGCAATACTATACTGATAGCAATACTATACTGACTATAGTCAATCAGTATAGTATTATGTTATGCAAGTTACTATGTAACTTGTATTATGTTATGCAAGTTACTATGCAAGTAACTTAGTCATTTGCACCAAGTTACCTACTAAAAATGGCTATATGTCTAATCTCTAAGGTCTAAAAAATGACTGTATGTCTCAGTTTATATTTTGGTACAATTACTAATACACTTTTTCAGTCTTTGGGCAGTATATAATACTGTTAATTATATTCACAATAAATCATAGACACTTAATATGAATTGTTGCTACAATAATATCTCCATGAACCAAAAACAAACAACAAAAAAAGCAATGATGCAGTTAACTTTTAAACGGTTCTGTTTTTTAAATGAGAATAATCTCATGCTTTTGAGGGGTTTTTGTTTGTACTTAAATATTTATTTATTTGGCTATATTGCAGATAGATTCTTTACCGCCTAAGCGACCAGGGAAGCCTATTTGGCTTCAACTGGTTCTTAATTGTGGCACACAATTTAGTTGTGACATGCAAACTCTTCGTTGCAGCATGTGGGATCTAGTTCCCTGACCAGGGATCAAATGCAGACCTTCTGCATCAAGAGCTCTGATTCTTAGCCACAGACCATCAGAGGAGTCCCAGTAATTCTTAGCAGAGAATAAATAGTGCAGCAATCATTGGGATGAGTTTCTAGTGATAAAGATGTTTAAGTTTATTATTCAGTCAGAAAGAAATAAAGTCCATTAAAACAGATTTCTATAAGAATTTTACTTAAATCTGACACTTCTGAGAAACAAAATATTGATTTTAATAGTCAAATAAGTTAAAACAATGCAAAATATTTATGTGTATTGAGGTGCCACAGAAGAGAACAAATCTAAAGTCACTTGTTCACTAATAAAAAATAAGAATCAATAAGCTTATACTTAGATTGTTGCTTTTAGGATAAATTTCTTTTTTGCATTTGTATTTAGACTATCTTGTTATTTAGACTTAGGGAATTATGTAAGTTCTTATTTTAATGGGTGTTTAAATAAGATCAGATAGGCTCTGAAAACTTAAGGGCTTTAGGGAAGTCATACAGACCTGACGACAAAGGAGAACTTTTGAGAAAGGTCTAGACTAATGATTACACAGCCCTAACAGGATTTTGGAAAATGTTCTGATCATGTCAGATATTGTGTGATGGTTTTATTTGTGATACAAGTTGTAATTATACTCCTTTACAGAGTATTGCTATCCCACTGTCAGTCATTCTGAGAGACTTTAATCCTGGGGCCACAAACAATGATTTTTAAAAGTTTTCAATTCAGTTCAGTTCAGTTCAGTCACTCAGTCGTGTCCGACTCTGCGCGACCCCATGAATCACAGCACGCCAGGCCTCCCTGTCCATCACCAACTCCCGGAGTTCACTCAAACTCATGTCCACAGAGTCGGTGATGCCATTCAGCCATCTCACTCTCGGTCGTCCCCTTCTCCTCCCGCCCCCAACCTTTCCCAGCATCAGAGTCTTTTCCAGTGAGTCAACTCGTCGCATGAGGTGGCCAAAGTATTGCAGCTTCAGCTTTAGCATCAGTCCTTCCAATGAACACCCAGGATTGATCTCTAGCTTAAAGAAAAAAAAGTCCTTAATCTTTGGCCCAGCTGAAATTTTGTTCCTATATTAAAATTTCAGGTAAATGGAACTTCATTTTTGATAGTAGCCTCCTCTATCATAAAAGTAAGTAGCTTGTACTGACACATGGTAACAGGCCAGATGCTGGGCAGAGCAGACTGCAACTGTACCTATGAATTGTAAGGCTCTCTGAGAAAGGGTCTAGGCTCTTTAGTTGTAAGATACTGTTTGTTATACTATGGTATGCTTATTTGCTCCGTTGTGTCAAACTCTTTGCAACTCTGTCAAACTCTACTGTAGGCTCCTCTGTCCATGGGGTTTTTTAGGCTAGAACAGTGGAGTGGGTTGCCATTTCCTTTTCCAGGGGATCTTTCCAATCCAGGGATCAAACCCAGGTCACCTGTATCTCCTGCACTGCGAGCAGATTCTTTAGGAGCCATGAGGGGAGTCCTTAATTTACTATACTGGAAATGTCTAAAAGTACTCTTGAAATGTACAGTCAGTTGTGGTGTCTGAAATTAGGATGAAAGGTCAATCTTTAGAATAGTGATCCAATTACTTAAAAGGCTAGAAAATTTTCTTAGCAGTGCTAATCAGGAAAAGAATATGATAATTCATACTAACAGTACATGAGAAAGTTACCTAACATACCCTAAGAAATAATACGGGGATAATTGATAAGAGTTAAATCTAGAAATAAGAACAAGGTCACTTCATGATATAATTTCAGCATTAAAAATTCAGTATGGTGACTGCCTCAAGGCAAGATGGAGTTAATTAGGATCATATTTACTCCTTAGTCTAAAGCAACCAAAAAAGCCACATCAACTCTATTGTCCAAAGTATCTAACTGTCATCTAAATCAGATATAGATGAGACCCAGGGGAAAAATGAGGTGAGTCCTGTATTTGAGCCAGTATACTGTCTGGAGAATGTCAATACCGTGGATGGTAAAGGAGAGCTTAACTGCAGCCAAGAGATCTGAACTGCAGAAGTACAGCTAGGAGTCTGAATAAACCAAGACAGATAAAGTTTGCAGGGCAGAATCTCAGGAGGGGAAATAACTACACAAAAAGAGAACCTTGGAGACTTGCAGAGGGTCCCCCGTGAGTCTTTAGTTGACTGATGAGCATATGCCAATGAGGAAACTATCCGAGGCCAGGGAGAGAAGGATGGGAGGGGGTGAAACTCACACAGACTTGGGGTAATTTATTTTCCCAATAGCTGGAATAAAGCAAATTCTCAAAATTCATGGTACATTGATTAAGGACTGAGAAATGGAGGTGAGAATAAGCCTAAGGTTAATACTGGTATTAGAAAATGGAAGAAAGAGGATCCTTGTCCTGAAGTGGTGAAAGGTTTAGCAACAATGTCATCTGCAATTATTTGGAAAAAGATGTTCCTAGTAAGCTGGGTGATGTAACACAGGTAGTTTCTGAGCATATGCCTCCTGGTTTCTTCTTGCTGCCTGTAGTAAAATGTGAGAAGAGAAGTATATTATTAAACAGTTAGTAGGCAGAACTTTCACTTTCACACATTGGAGAAGGAAATGGCAACCCACTCCAGTGTTCTTGCCTGGAGAATCCCGGGGATGGGGGAGCCTGGTGGGCTTCCGTCTATGGGGTCACACAGAGTTGGACACGACTGAAGTGACTTAGCAGCAGCAGCAGCAGCAGGCAGAACTTGATGGTTTTGAATTTTTTAGTGTCCCTAGATGGTAACCAGTGCTATAATTATGCAGGGGTTTTCAAGCAAAGGTCAAATCCAGGATACTGAAAAGAAAATGTGGTCTGTCTTAGGTCAGGATGCTTAACAAAATACCAGCCCCTCAAATGGCACACAAAATATATTCACTTCATTCCAATAACCCCCAAAGCATCAAATTCCCAGCATCAATCCTATTGTCCAAAGTATCTAAATATCACCTAAATCAGATATAGGTGAGACTCCAGGTATTACTGATATTGAAGCAAACTTCTTATCCACCTGTGAACTTGTGAAACCAGATAAATTATGAGATTCCAAAATACAGTGGTAGTATTGGTATAGGATAGACATTTCCAATTCCAAAAGAAAGAAATCATAATGAAGAAAGGGCTGATGGGTCCCAAGCAAGTCCAAAACCTAGTGAAGCAAGTCCAAAACCTAGTGAAGCAAGTATCATTAGATCTTAAGGCTCAAGAATAATCCCCTTTGGTTTGCTACTCTGCCCTCTGGACCCACTAAGGCTGAGGTCTTAGCCCTGCAGCTCTGCCAGGCAAGGGTCCTGCCCCCATGGTTCTACCAGGCGGCCTTACTACCACAGCTTCAAATGAAGCCTGCCTGGCCTAAGATACAGTGTTTTGCTTTTAGTAATTAATGTAGCCACTTTAGAGATTTGACTAAGATAAACTTTAATAACCAAAATGGAACATTCAGTCAGTATGTGTGTATGCCCAGATAGAATGTGTGTGTATTCTAATTCACTTCAACAAATATTTGTGGAATTCACTTTACTTCAGTTTCATGTAAATCTAAAATACAATTATTTATATTCTATGAAAATAGTAATGAAACACATTTATGTCAAAAAAAATTACATGTGAGATCTTTACCAAAAAAAAGTGAAAATAAATTGATCAGACGACAAAGGGCAAGGTATCCATTTCTTGGAACTTCCATTAAGGAAAGGGGTTGTTTTTTATCAAAGATTTTCAATATCAAACATATTGAAAGTGCACATCTTAATATCAAACAGTGTGGATTGTTAATTTCCATTAATGTAGGCATCCTCACCACTTAAATATAGAAACTGCTCAGCACTTCAAGTGTCCATTAGAGGATGGAAATTTGAATAGCTACTATGAACGCTTACCTAAAATAATCTCTCCTAGTTTGACAATCACAGGTCACTGAAACTGACCATCCCTGTGTTCTCCTGGTATTAATGGGTATGATTTTTAGTTGTCTGACTTGCTTTCTCATCAAAATCATTGACTAGTTTTACGGTTTCTGTCAGAGAAGCAACACAAACTGAATTTTACAATATGTTGTTTTTTCTCTTCTATAGCATGCAATAATAATATGTAATTATGATATATAATTATATTACTATTTTTTACATTTAGCATTAATAAAAATGTATGAATATTTCAACTTACTGATGGCATCAGATCCATCACTCTTGGATCTAAAGCTTTACAGAGCCCAACCAGAGACTTTATCTCTGGTACACACACACTGGATGAAGTTTCCTGTGAAAGTGAAAGTCGTTCAGTCATTTTATACTCTTTGTGACCCCATAGACTATACAGTCCATGGAGTTTTCCAGACCAGAACATTGGAGTGGGTAGCCTTTCCCTTCTTAAGGGGATCTTCCCAACCCAGGAATCAAATCCTGCATTGCAGGAGGATTCTTTACCAACCGAGCTATCAGGGAAACCCTGGAACCTTTCTATGCAAAATGTAGACCTATGACCAGCAGTATTGCCAGCACTGGGGAACTTGGTAGATATAGAGATCATTATGCTTCCCAGGTGGTAGAGTGGTAAAGAGTCCGCCTGCCAGTGTAGGAGTTGCAAGACACACAGGTTTGATCCCTGGGTCCAGAAGATTCCCCTGGAGGAGGAAATGGTGACCCATTCCAGTATTCTTGCCTGGGGAATTCCATGGACACAGGAACCTGGTGGGCTACAGTCCATGGAGTCACAGAGTCGGACACAACTGAGCACACATGCGTGTGTGCACACGCACACACACACACACACACAGATCTAGTAAATAGGAATTTACAGCTTAAATAATTTACAAGTGATTTGTATGCACATTGACATTTGAGAGGCACTCCCCTTGAGAAATGTGTTATCTGGTAATCTCTGGTTGTATTGTGAATGTGGAAGCAATCAATAACTATTTCCCATACCTTACTTCCAAGCACCCCAATATAGATAAATTCCGTTCCGTTCAGTCGCTCAGTCGTGTCTGACTCTTTGCGACCCCGTGGACTGTAGCCAACCAGGCTTCTCCGTCCATGGGATTCTCCAGGCAAGAATACTGGAGTGGGTTACCATTTCCTTCTCCAGGGGATCTTCCCAACCCAGGGATCGAACCTGGGTCTCCCGCATTGGAGGCAGACACTTTAACCTCTGAGCCACCAGGGAAGCCCAATATAGATAAATAAATATACATAAATCATATCCTTTCATTTAAAGCAAGGTCTGTGTTTACTGCAGCAGATCAAATCATATTATTTTGAGTATCATATTTTATGGAGATTAATGGAACAATAAAACCCAATATTAAGAAATATAGTATATTCCTGACCCCCTCTCATCTCCCCAGTGACAATATGTGAGTAGAATTAGAATGAGAGTCACTTTATTCATGTCTCAGGAGATGAAGTCTATTAAAGCTGTATGAATAGTTATGGATAGTACCAGGGTAGCATCTAACATAACTGAGAAACTGAATCTCAACCTTCTATTCTCTGAGAGATGTAACTCCCAGACAGGAATTAGCTAATCTTTAGCTTTCAGTGAAAAAGTGTATTAGAATTCTTTAATGCTAGGTAATAGAGTTCCAGATGCCATGATCTTTGTTTTCTGAATGTTGAGCTTCAAGCCAACCTTTTCACTCTCCTCTTTCACTTTCATCAAGAGGCTTTTGAGTTTCTCTTCACTTTCTGCCATAAGGGTAGTGTCATCTGCATATCTGAGGTTATTGATATTTCTCCCAGCAATCTTGATTCCAGCTTGTGACTCACTGGAAAAGACTCTGATGCTGGGAAAGGTTGGAGGCGGGAGGAGAAGGGGACGACGGAGAATGAGATGGCTGGATGGCATCACCGACTCTGTGGACATGGGTTTGAGTGTACTCCGGGAGTTGGTGATGGACAGGGAGGCCTGGCGTGCTGTGATTCATGGGGTCACGGAGAGTCGGACACGACTGAGTGACTGAACTGAACTGAACTGACTGAATAGAGTTCCAAACAAAATATGAAAAATTAGCTCTTATGACTGACTATTCTAGTTGTCTGCTTGGCTATCTGTTATATTTATTATGCTAGCTATCTGATGTGGTGTGCTTTAAAGAGTCAAGTTATGCCGCAAATTCATCTCTGTCTCCGTCTTTCCCTTCCTTCTTTTCTTTCTTCCTCACTGCCTCCCTATTCTAATCTATCTGTTTATCTACCTGTCCATCTCAACCCTGCCTTCCTTCCTGTTGACTTCAGTTCTCTTGTGAGAACTCTACCTTTGGGGAGAATGATGGCTTTCGGAAGTTCCATTCTCGCTTAGTTCAGAAACTTCAGTCTTACGGAGAGACCTCCAGAATCTGTATCAGTTCAGTTCAGTTCAGTCGCTCAGTCGTGTCCAACTCTTTGCGACCCCATGAATCACAGCACGCCAGGCCTCCCTGTCCACCACCAACTCCTGGAGTTCACTCAAACTCGTGTCCATCAAGTTGGTGATGCCATCCAGCCATCTCATTCTCTGTCGTCCCCGTCTCCTCCCACCCCCAATCCCTCCCAGCATCAGACTCTTTTCCAGTGAGTCAACTCTTCGCATGAGGTGGCCAAAGTATTGGAGTTTCAGCTTTAGCATCAGTCCTTCCAATGAACACACAGGATTGATCTCCTTTAGAATGGACTGGTTGGATCTCCTTGCAGTCCAAGGGACTCTCGCGAGTCTTCTCCAGCACCACAGTTCAAAAGCATCAATTCTTCAGCGATCAGCTTTCTTCATAGTCCAACTCTCACATCCATACATGACCATGGGAAAAACCATAGCCTTGACTAGACGGACCTTGGTTGGCAAAGTAATGTCTCTGCTTTTTAATATGCTATCTTGGTAGGTCATAACTTTCCTTCCAAGGAGTAAGCGTCTTTCAATTCCCTGGCTGCAATCAGCATCCGCAGTGAATTTGGAGCCCCCAAAAATAAAGTCTGACACTGTTTCCATTGTTTCCCCATCTATTTCCTATGAAGTGATGGGATCAGATGCCATGATCTTTGTTTTCTGAATGTTGAGCTTCAAGCCAACCTTTTCACTCTCCTCTTTCACTTTCATCAAGAGGCCTTTGACTTCCTCTTCACTTTCTGCCATAAGGGTAGTGTCATCTGCATATCTGAGGTTATTGATATTTCTCCTGGCAATCTTGATTCCAGCTTGTGCTTCTTCCAGCCCAGCATTTCTCATGATGTGTTCTGCATATAAGTTAAATAAGCAGGGTGACAATATACAACGTTGACATACTCCTTTTCCTATTTGGAACCAGTCTGTTGTTCCATGTCCAGTTCTAACTGTTGCTTCCTGACCTGCATACAGGTTTCTCAAGAGGCAGGTCAGGTGGTCTGGTATTCCCATCTCTTTCAGAATGTTCCACAGTTTGTTTTGATCCACACAGTCAAAGGATTTGGCATAGTCAATGAAACAGAAATAGATGCTTTTCTGGAACTCTCTTGCTTTCTCCATGATCCAGCAGATGTTGGCAATTTGATCTCTGGTGCCTCTGCCTTTTCTAAAACCTGCTTGAACATCTGGGAGTTCACGGTTCACATACTGCTGAAGCCTGGCTTGGAGAATTTTGAGCATGTCTTTACTAGCGTGTGAGATGAGTTCAATTGTGCAGTAGTTTGAGCATTCTTTGGCATTGCCTTTCTTTGGGATTGGAATGAAGACTGACCTTTTCCAGTCCTGTGGCCACTGCTGAGTTTTCCCAATTTGCTGGCATATTGAGTGCAGCACTTTCACAGCATCATCTTTCAGGATTTGAAATAGCTCAATTGGAATTCCATCACCTCCACTAGCTTTGTTCATAGTGATGCTCTCTCTAAGGCCCACTTGACTTCACATTCCAAGATGTCTGGTTCCAGGTGAGTGGTGACACCATCGTGATTATCTTCATCGTGAAGATCTTTTTTGTACAGTTCTGTGTATTCTTGCCACCTCTTCTTAATGTCTTCTGCTTCTGTTAAGTCCATACCATTTCTGTCCTTTATCGAGCCCATCTTTGCATGAAATGTTCCCTTGATATCTCTAATTTTCTTAAAAAGATCTCTTGTTTTTCTTATTCTGTTGTTTTCCTCTATTTCTTTGCACTGATCACTGAGGAAGGCTTATGAATCACTGCAAAACAATGTTGTTCCCATGTGTAACACATACCCTGTTCCTTCCAGAGAACAGGTTTAATTTAAACCAGTGTGACTGACATGTCAATTTCTGGTAGTGTGCTAAGAAGAGGGTAGGAGGTTGGTAAAGATGGGGATAGACTTGTGCTTGCTATCGAAATACATAGAAGAGGGACAGTTTCAGAAATTGAAAGATACTGATAAGAAAAAAAAAAAAAGCACTGAAATAGCTGCATATAATTACATTCCAATCATTTCCCAATATGGGAACCCTGTTTCCTCCTTTCTATTCAGAAAACAGGCGTAAATTAAGATTTCAAACTGACCACTTCCAACAACCCTATAAAATATTCCCCTTAACTAAACTGAGTGCCATTTTTGGAAGGCTGTCTTGCTTAGTTGGTAAAGAATCCACCTGCAATGCAGGAGACCCCAGTTCAATTCCTGGATCAGGAAGATTTGGTGAAAAAGGGATAGGCTACCCACTCCAGTATTCTTGTGGCTCAGCTGGTAAAGAATCTGTCTGCAGTGTGGGAGACCTGGGTTCGATCGCTGGGTTGGGAAGATCCCCTGGAGAAAGGAAAGGCTACCCACTCCAGTATTCTGGCGAGAATTCCATGGACTATACATTCCATGAAGTTGCAAAGTGTTGGACATAACTTTGTCAGTATTTGTTTTTACTTTGGATAAAAGCTAACCAACCACATACATCCACGCATACATTTTCTAAAGGACTATAGTAAGAAGCACAATTGTGACTAGATAATATATCATGTTTTTTATTATTCTTAATAGTAAAAGCTTGTTAATAAAATAGGTTACTAATAGCCTACTATTGGAGAAGGAAATGGCAACCCACTCCAGTGTTCTTGCCTGGAGAATCCCAGGGATGGGGGAGCCTGGTGGGCTTCAGTCTATGGGGTCGCACAGAGTCGGACACGACTGAAGTGACTTAGCAGCAGCAATAGCCTACTAATAATACATAATGATATAATGTTTTATTTAAATTATCTGATTCAGTTGCCTAAGATCTTATGAATAAACTACAAACATTCTATGTGCAAGGATCAGATCCAAGTTTTAATAAATAACACTTACTTATTATGAATGCTTTAGAAATATATATTAGAAACAATGCAATTTTTAAAAATCGTCATTGCAACATTTGGCTAATTTTGGCGATACTTGGTAAAGTCAAAAAATGTAAGACTATCTCTTCACATAGTCAATTAAGCAAATTCTGGAGTAGAGATTATCTAGATGGAATACCTACCTACAGGTTTCAGTGCATCTTTTAATTGCACCCCCCCCCCCAGGCTAAAAGGCCTGTAAGCCAGCATACCCCTGTGTTTCTGTTACTCTGGGTAAGATCACTTTAGGAATATTACTTCAAGTGTATTTTTATTCATCAAGCATTCAGCATATACAGGGCACTGTCCTAGGAACTTTAATTTATATCATCTAGTTAGATTTCAGGAGCAGTAACTATTACTTTAACAAAGGTTTTGGCAGATAACTTTTGGTGTATAGGAGGCTTGAACGAGCTGTGCTTTGCTGGAGCAGCTGTGAAGAGATATCCCAAGCCCAAGGTAAGAGAAACCCAAATAAGACGGTAGGTATTGCGAGGGGGCATCAGAGGGCAGACACACTGAAATCATAATCACAGAAAACTAGTTGATCTGATCACATGGACCACAGCTGAATGTGGTCCACTGGAGAAGGGAATGGCAAACCACTTCAGTATACTTGCCTTGAGAACCCCATGAACAGTATCAAAGGGCAAAATGATAGGATACTGAATGAGGAATTCCCCAGGTCAGCAGGTGCCCAATATGCTACTGGAGATCAGTGGAGAAATAACTCCAGAAAGAATGAAGGCATGGAACCAAAGCAAAACCAATACCCAGTTGTGGATGTGACTGGTGATAGAAGCAAGGTCTGATGCTGTAAACAGCAATATTGCATAGGAACCTGGAATGTTAGGTCCATGAATCAAGGCAAATTGGAAGTGATCAAACAGGAGATGGCAAGAGTGAACATAGACATTCTAGGAATCAGTGAACTAAAATGGACTGGAATGGGTGAATTTAACTCAGATGACCAGTATATTTACTACTGTGGGCAAGAATCCCTTAGAAGAAATGGAGTAGCCATCATGGTCAACAAAAGAGTCCGAAATGCAGTACTTGGATGCAATCTTAAAAACGACAGAATGATTACTGTTCGTTTCCAAGGCTAACCATTCGATATTACAGTAATCCAGGCCTGTGCCCCAACCAGTAAAGCTGAAGAAGCTGAAGTTGAACGGTTCTTTGAAGACCTACAAGACCTTTTAGAACTAACACCCAAAAAAGATGTCCTTTTCATTATAGGGGACTGGAATACAAAAGTAGGAAGTCAAGAGATACCTGGAGTAACAGGCAAATTTGGCTTTGGAGCACGGAATGAAGCAGGGCAAAGGCTAATAGAGTTTTGTCAAGGAAACACACTGGTCATAGCAAACACCCTCTTCCAACAACACAAGAGAAGACTCTACACATGGACATCACCAGATGGTCAACACCGAAATCAGATTGATTATATTCTTTGCAGCCAAAGATGGAGAAGCTCTATATAGTTAGCAAAAACAAGACCAGGAGCTGACTGTGGTTCAGATCATGAACTCCTTATTGCCAAATTCAGACTTAAATTGAAGAAAGTAGGGAAAACCACTAGACCATTCAGATATGACCTAAATCAAATCCCTTATGATTATACAGTGGAAGTGAGAAATAGATTTAAGGGTCTAGATCTGATAGATAGAATGCCTGATGAACTATGGATGGAGGTTCATGACATTGTACAGGACACAGGGACCAAGACCATCCCCATGGAAAAGAAATGCAAAAAAGCAAAATGGCTGTCTGAGGAGGCCTTACAAATAGCTGGGAAAAGAAGAGAAGTGAAAGGCAAAGGAGAAAAGGAAAGATATAAGTATCTGAATGCAGAGTTCCAAAGAATAGCAAAGAGACATAAGAAAGCCTTCCTCAGTGATCAATGCAAAGAAATAGAGGAAAAGAAAAAAATAGGAAAAACAAGAGATCTTTTCAAGAAAATTAGAGATATCAAGGGAACATTTAATGCAAAGATGGGCTTGATAAAGGACAGAAATGGTATGGACCTAACAGAAGCAGTAGATATTAAGAAGATGTGGCAGAAGAAGTGTACAAAAAAGATCTTCAAGACCAAGATAATCACGATAACATGATCACTGACCTAGAGCCAGACCTCTTGGAATGTGAAGTCAAGTGGGCCTTAGAAAGCATCACTACGAACAAAGCTAGTGGAGGTGATGGAATTCCAATTGAGCTATTTCAAATCCTGAAAGATGATGCTGTGAAAGTGCTGCACTCAATATGCCAGCAAATTGGGAAAACTCAGCAGTGGCCACAGGACTGGAAAAGGTCAGTCTTCATTCCAATCCCAAAGAAAGGCAATGCCAAAGAATGCTCAAACTACCGCACAATTTAACTCATCTCACACGCTAGTAAAGTCATGCTCAAAATTCTCCAAGCCAGGCTTCAGCAATATGTGAACCATGAACTCCAAGTTGTTCAAGCAGGTTTTAGAAAAGGCAGAGGCACCAGAGATCAAATTGCCAACATCTGCTGGATCATGGAGAAAGCAAGAGAGTTCCAGAAAAGCATCTATTTCTGCTTCATTGACTATGCCAAAGCCTTTGACTGTGTGGATCACAACAAACTGTGGAACATTCTGAAAGAGATGGGAATACCAGACCACCTGACCTGCCTCTTGAGAAACCTGTATGCAGGTCAGGAAGCAAAAGTCAGAACTGGACATGGAACAACAGACTGGTTCCAAATAGGAAAAGGAGTACGTCAAGGCTGTATATTGTCACCTTGCTTATTTAACTTATATGCAGAGCACATCATGAGAAATGCTGGGCTGGAAGAAGCACAAGCTGGAATCAAGATTGCCAGGAGAAATATCAATAACCTCAGATATGCAGATGACACCACCCTTATGGCAGAAAGTGAAGAGGAAGTCAAAAGCCTCTTGATGAAAGTGAAAGAGGAGAGTGAAAAGGTTGGCTTGAACCTCAACATTCAGAAAACAAAGATCATGGCATCTGGTCCCATCACTTCATGGGAAATAGATGGAAAAACAGTGGAAACAATGTCAGACTTTATATTTTTGGGCTCCAAAGTCGCTGTGGATGCTGATTGCAGCCATGAAATTAAAAGACGCTTACTCCTTTGAAGGAAAGTTATGACCAACCTAGATAGTATATTAAAATGCAGAGACATGACTTTGCCAACCAAGGTCCGTCTAGTCAAGGCTATGTTTTTTCCAGTGGTCATGTATGGATGTGAGAGTTGGACTGTGAAGAAAGCTTATCGCCAAAGAGTTGATGCTTTTGATCTGTGGTGCTGGAGAAGACTCTTGAGAGTCCCTTGGACTGCAAGGAGATCCAACCAGTCCATTCTAAAGGAGGTCAATCCTGGGTGTTCATTGGAAGGACTAAAGCTGAAACTCCAATACTTTGGCCACCTCATGCGACAAGTTGATTCATTGGAAAAGAGTCTGATCCTGGGAAGGATTGGGAGAGGGAGGAGAAGAGGACGACAGAGAATGAGATGGCTGGATGGCATCACCGACTCGATGGACATGAGTTTGAGTGAACTCCGGGAGTTGGTGATAGACAGGGAGGCCTGGTGTGCTGTGATTCATGGGGTCACAAAGAGTCGGACACGACTGAGTGACTGAACTGAACTGATAGGAGGCTTGTACCCAAACTTGCTTCATATACCAACTTACTGATTTATTTTTACCTGGAATACATTGTGATAGTTTTGCCTAGAGTTTAGGTATGTTTTAAAATATTGTTTTTTGATTACAAATTATGAACAAAAGCTCTTAAAGTAGGATTTTTTTTAGATTATATATTGTATGTGGCACTTGCATACATGACCAGCTACTTTTCAAAGCTTTGTTATTATATACAATCCTCATTATATATATGATGATATTATATTATTATATATATACAATCCTCTCTCTATATATATATATTATATATGTCCAATCTAAGGCTGAAACTCCAATATTTGGCCACTTCATGCGACAAGTTGACTCACTGGAAAAGACTCTGATGCTGGGAAGGATTGGAGGTAGGAGGAGAAGGGGACAACATAGAATGAGATGGCTGGATGGCATCACTGACTCGATGGACATGAGTTTGAGTGAACTCCGGGAGTTGGTGATGGACAGGGAGGCCTGGCGCGCTGTGATTCATGGGGTTGCAAAGAGTCGGACACGACTAAGTGACTGAACTGAACTGAACTGAACTGAAATCATAGATTCTGTTATTGCACTGGTTCTACATAGTCACAAGGACTTGAGCAAATTTCTTAAGGTTATAATGCTGGTAGATGGGGGACCTGGAACCTAAGCCCAGTTAGTTTAGCTCTAGAGTCTCTGCTCTTTACCACTCTACTGTATTCTGCTTGTGGTTGTAGGAGATGCTTGGGCCAATGGGACCCAATTATTTAAACCAGCAAATTCCCTTTGTATATAAGTAAGTGTGATTGGATTCCAGGTAGGTACAACTTTGGGATGTTAGGATATTAAACAGGTCTTCATCAAATCTAAAGACCATGGATCAACAAAATTTCTAGCATATAATCCCCTGAAATCAAACAAATTAGCTTATTTTTTAAATGAGTAACAAGGAGGGACCTGTGATTTTAAAACTGAATGACAATCCTTAGGCCACCAATTGCCAAAATGTGTAGGTTAGTACAGCAGGGAAGACCCCAGAAAAAATTTTCTCCTCTATACTTGTCTCAAGGATGACAATTTTTCTCAATCAGAGGAACCATATATAGTCAAACTGGATGGGAAATCTATGCCATGACAGGCATCCTTCCCCAGTAGTGTGCTTTTTTGTTTGTTTGTTTGTTTTTTAACCTTCTCCCCTTTACCCAGTGGTAGGAATTTAACCATGAATTTCCCCTTTTGCTTCTTGTATTATGTGTGTGTGCTTAGTCATTCAGTCATGTGCAACTATTTGTGACCCCATAGACTGCAGCCTCTGAGGCTCCTCTGTCCATGGGATTTTCCCACGCAAGAGTACTGGGAGTGGGTTGTTATTTTATGCTTGCGGGGATGATTAAATTTTTCACTGTAGTCCAGGTTTGGGGTCATCAAGAGTCACATTCAGGCCTAACCACATGTCCCAGAGATAATGAATATAAGCCTGGATAGATAAATGGACATGATTTGGGTCATTTCCTTCTGAGAAGGAAAATGTTTTAAGCTTTATTTGGAATAGTTGTATTAAGTGTGGCTAAAGCATTCTTAAAACCGTATCAAAGGAAAAAGGGTTCATATGATCTGGGCAGCCAAGGTATGAAATGGATTTTCTTTGAGAATCAGTCCCACTTGCATTGCATCAGATCCCCTTCGAATTTAAAATCATGGTCTAGTTCAAAGTTAATCAATTTGGGTCATCTTGAGCCAAGATTGTCATCTTGTAACAAAATTTCAGTGATTAAAATTTTCACAAAAAGATGGGGCTGCCCAAGTTTTCATATAACACACACACACACATATATATATAAAACATTCACAGCACCTTCTACATGGAAAGCTCTCAACAAAAAGTTTGTTGAGTGGTTGGCAGATCCATCTCATGTGTGGAGTTTAGGTGTATTTTAGTAAATGTCAGCATTAGGAGTATTTGATAATTTATTCAACTCTGAAGGAGCAAGATATGCAGAGATGAATAACATACTGTGCCTGTCTTTCAGGGTATCTAGATGTCTGGGAATATAGACAGTGAGACATTTAAAAACATACAGCATTGACACAGGATGATTGGAATGGGATGCTGTAGAGAGAGCCCTTGGATAAATTTTGTTACCAGGAATTAGTGGCTTAAAATAGTGAAGATATGTTGTTAGCACAGATCTCAAGGTCAGATGTTGAAAATCAAGGTGTCATCAGGGATGCCTTCCCTCTGGAGGCTTTTGGGGAGAATCTGTTTCCTTGCCTTCACCTGGTAGAACTTGCCTGCACTCTGGCACAGAGCCCCTGCCTTGTGTCACTCCAATCTCACTTTCATCTCTATGTCTCCTACTACTAATTCTGAACCCCCTACCTTCCTCTCATAAGAACTCGTGATTTTATCCGATTTGCCTTGAAAAATCCAGGAAAGCTCTCCGTCTCGAGATCTTTAAAGCAATCACTTCTACAATGTCCATTTTACTACATAAGTAAAATATTCTCAAGTTCTGGGGAATAGGACATGGATATTCTTAGAGGACTGTGATTCAGCCTGCCAAAGCACCTAACTGAGTTTAATCTAGACTTAATTTGGATAGAGCTAGAAATGAGCTATGTGTCCAGGAATATGACATATTATATTACTGGGCCTCAATTTCCTCAACTATAAAGAGACAGGACAATATGAACTTATAAATATATTTCAGCTCTCATGTTTTATGCTTTAGCATAGGATACTGAAAATATGACTCCCCAAACCCAAAATTACAGTTCTAGAACAAACTATTCTTGTCAGTTAGGCCCCCTCCAGCTTGGAAGCAATCACTGGAGCCACAGCAAATATACATTCCCTCTCAAATACCTATACAATTCTGCCCTTATGTGGTTTAGTTGCTAAGTCATGTCTGACTCTTGCGGCCCCATAGATTATAGCCTGCCAGGCTTCTTTGTCCACAGGATTTTCCAGGCAAGAATGCTGAAGTGGGTTGCCATTTCTTTCTCCAGGGGATCCTGACCCAGGGATTGAATCTGGGTCTTCTGTGCTGCTGGCAGATTCTTTACCAATTGAGCGTCCAGGGAAGCCCCTTATAAAGAAAGCCAGTAGGAAAGTGATCTCTCTTCTCTATGTTATCTTACCCTGGTGACAGCTTTGGTCATCAGCAGTATCTGCAAAGTTGTGAGGATTATTTGAAGTGGTTTCCATGACCTTATTGTAATTAAGAAATAAAAGTGGGTTGAAGTTGTTACTTAAAGTTAACGTTTATAACCAAGGGTCTAGAATACAGTTTTAACTTTTATGGTCCTTTGGTTCAACCCAGGGTAAAGTGAAGTGTGAAGTGAAAGTTGCTCAGTTGTGTCTGACTCTGTTATGCCATGAACTATAGCCCGCCAGGCTCCTCTTTGTCCATGGGATTCTCCAGGCAAAAATACTGGAGTGGGTTGCCTTGCCCTTCTCCAGGAGTTCTTCCCAACCCAGGGATCAAACCCAGGTCTCCTACATTGCAGGCAAATTCTTTACTGTCTGAGACACTGGAGAAGCCCTCAACCCAGGGTAGGTCATCTAAAAAAAAAAAATAATAATAATTAGCATAAATTCAAGTTTTCCCTGATTTTTTCCTTTTATTTGGTTAGATTTTTATTTAGAAGTATAATAAAAACATCTTATGGAGAAGGCAATGGCAAGCCACTCCAGTACTCTTGCCTAGAAAATCCCATGGATGGAGGAGCCTGGTAGGCTGCAGTCCGTGGGGTCGCTAAGGGTCGGACACGACTGAGCGACTTCACTTTCACTTTTCACTTTCCATTTTCACACATTGGAGAAGGAAATGGCAGCCCACTCTAGTGTTCTTGCCTGGAGAATCCCAGAGAAGGGGGAGCCTGGTGGGCTTCCATCTATGGGGTCACACAGAGTCGGACACGACTGAAGTGACTTAGCAGCAGCAGCAGCAGCAGCAAAAACATCTTAAATAGTGATAGATCTATTATCACCCTGTTTTTCAGGGGCCATGTCAGCATTGCATGTAGCATTACATTCTAGACCTTTCCAGAGAACAATTTGGAATTAAAATACTTGATATCCTCATTTGATTGGTAAGCATAAATTTGTGTCATTGTTAGATTTTTTTTTTTCTAGCTGTCTAGAAGCTTAAAGTTTCATAAGAGTGATGTATAAATTCAAGAAAATAAACTTCTGGACCCTTCAAGGATATCACTGCCCCATTAGTTAATAAAACAGGAACTCCAGAATTCATCCCTGTTGCTTTACATGTGGTCTCTATACTGTTAAAGGACTAATTTTGATTATGTGAAGGAAAAAATGTTCTTTCTTCTTAGATGTTTCAGAGAAGACTTTAAATCAGGGTAGCATTTTTATCTTAACTTCCTGTACAAAGACTATGTGATGCCTTCTAGCATATCAGATGCCAAGCTTACATTAATATATATTTCATCATCATAATACTGCATTACCCATTTAAAAGCTACATATGTAGCGAGAACACTTATTGAATCCTGGTTCTCACGTTTACCAGCTGGGTGACTTTGCCCAAGACACACAAGCTTTCTGAATATTAGTTTTCTCATCCATAAAATGAGGGGGTTAAAATAGAGTAACTCTGAAGGGGTTTCTTGCTCTGAAATTCAAGGACTCAATTTCGAATCATTTTAGGTTTCCTACTTTGCCAGCTTAATTGACTGTCCATAGAGTGCATTTTAATTCTCTAAATTTATCATTCTCTTCAGTTTCATTTAGAAGACTGCATCATTATTTCTTAAAGAGCATAGTGCTTTCACTTAGGTTCCAATGTGAAAGAATATGGATCTGTCCTTTGACCTTAAGGAGCAAGTATCAGACCCTAGATCTTAATTTCAAGCTCCACATACTTTAAAAAAAAAAAAAAAGGTAGGATACTGATGCCAAAATCTTGGCTCTCTGTGCACCAGTGCTGAACAAGAATACAGAGACAGACTTATGGAGGGGAAAGAAAGAGAGGCTTTATTACTTTGCCAGGCAAAGGAGGCAACACAGTAGGCTAGTGCCTCAAGACCTGTACCTTCCTCCCTGGTGAATAGCAGGAGGTTATATAGTAAGGTAGGGATGTGTGATAAAGATCCAGTCAATCCTAAAAGAAATCAATCCTGAATATTCATTGGAAGGACTGATGCTGAAACTGAAGCTCCAATACTTTGACCACCTGATGCGAAGAGCCGACTCATTGGAAAAGACCTTGATGCTGGGAAAGATTGAGGGCAGAGGAGAAGGGGGCGACAGAGGATGAAATGGTTGAATGGCATAACTGAGTCAATGGAGATGAGTTTGAGCAAGCACTGGGAGATTATAAAGGACAGAGAAGACTGGTTTGCTTCAGTCCGTGGGCTCACAAAGATTCTGATGCATCTGAGCTACTGAGCAACAAGTAATAGTCTTGCATTCTTCTTCTACAAAGTGTCAAAAGGGTGGGATTGCTGACAAGATTAGGTTGTGTTCAGGGTCTTAGGTGGGTCCAGTCTCCTCATCCGATGAGCCTCTGGTCCTTTAATCTTGCCTGGTAGTTTCTTGGCTTCTTCTCCCTTGATTTGGAACTGTTCAGCCCTTTGAAACTCAGAGAAGGTCATGGAGAATGGAGGTTTGCCTACAAAAAATGGGAGACAATAAGGCCTCCAAGCCCAGGAGTCCCACAGGGGTCCTGCATTTCATCAATACCTTATATGCTGCTGCTGCTGCTGCTAAGTCGCTTCAGTCGTGTCCGACTCTGTACACTGACGATCTGTACCTTTTTGTCAAGAATATCAATTCAAACTCTGCTCAATGTTACATGGCAATCTGGATGGGTGGGGAGTTTAGGGGAGAATGGATACATGTATATGTATGGCTGAGTACACTTGCTGTTTACCTGTAACTATCACAACATTGTTAATCAACTATACCCTAAAACAAAAAAAAAATTTTTTTAATAAACTAGAATTTTAGTAGTTAGTGGGAAAAAGATATAATCTTTTCCCTCTTATTTCAACATGAAAATACATGTTTAACTAATCTTAAATTCATGTAGTACCACAAGGCCTGTGTTTTAATTGCCACTGTATATCTAGAACTTAGCACCAAGTATCTGGATCAAACAGGTGATCAGTGAATATTAGACAAAATAGATGTCAATGGGTTTTCCAGAGACAGCTAAGAAAACTCAGGAACCTTTGCTACAAAATTATCTAATTTTTAAGCAAACTATATACATACATCTTGAACTATCAAAGTCTTGGAAAGTATTCTACTCTAAATCCCTCACTTTACATAAGAGGAAACTGAAGCTGAGGTAAATAGAAAACTAACACAAGGACACATTGGTACCTAATAGAAGCCCTTGAATTAAAATCCAGATCTCTGGCTACTCACTTGTGTCTTTGCCTGGATTCTTTATTCCAATGCTTGCTTTTCTCAGAAATTAAATGGCATGGTATTTAAACAGAAAACCTCAGCCTGGCGGTTTGTCTCTTGTGTTCTTTTCTCTTATTTGCTCTCCCTTATCTGCCTACTCTCTCTCTTATCTAAGCAGTCTCACTCTCCTTATCAGAGGATTGGGGCACTGTTACTTGACATGTAATTTACATCCACTGAAAGCCTAGAGTTACATGGTATCAACCCTTCCTCCCCATCTTACAGATAAGAACTACCAATCAGGATAAGGCTTTAGTTCTTAGCTTGTACTATTAAAGTTTACATCTGATTACTAATTTCAAATATGTTACTATATTTGCATATTTGCTGCTGCAGATAAAATGCTTTGGTGAGGTATCTCAGGGCATCAGTGTTCCTAAGTCTGTATTGAGACTTGAATTAGGAATTTTTTACTTCTCCTAGAAATATGCCTAGGAAACTATGCATTATAGAACTCTGCCTTTTGTAGTGATAGACTAACAAGAAATAAAGTGCTGCCTCCTTATCTAAATAGTTTCTTTTCTTTAATTGAAGTATAGTTCATGTACAATATTATATGTTACAGGTATATAATATACTGATTCACAATTTTGAAAGGTCATACTCCATTTATAATTATTACAAATATTGGCTATATTTTTATTTTAAATAATATATCCTTATAGCTTATTTTATATATAATAGTTTGTGCTTCTTAATCTATTCCTATGTTATCCCTTCTATCAGCGCTCCCCCACAGGTAACCAGTGGTTTGATTTCTAGCTCTATGAGTTGGCATCTGATTTGTTATATTCACTATTTTGTTGTACTTTTTGATTCCACATGTAAGTGATACCATGTAGTATTTGTCTGTGTCTGACTTACTTCACTCAGCACAATGCCTCCAAGTCCATCCATGTTGCTTCAAATGTTAAAATTTCGTTCTTTTTCATGGCTTAGGAGTGTTCCATTGTATATAAATACCACAGTGTCTTTATCCATTCATCTGTTGATGGACAGCTTGCTTTCATATCTTGGCAATTGTAAATAATGCTACTATGAACATTGCAGTGCATGTATCTTTTCAAATTTCATGTTTGTGTGTGTAGTGTTGTTGTCTTGTTGTTTTAACATGTATATGCACCCAGGAGTAGAATTTCTAGCTCATACGGTGGTCCTATTTTACCTTTTTTGAGAAACCTCCATTCTCTTTTCTACAGTGGCTGTACCAATTTATATTCCCAGCAGCAGGGTTCAGAGGCTCCCTTTTCTCTACATCCTTGCCAACATTTGTTATTTGTGGTCTTTTTGATGATAGACATTCTGACAGGTTTGAGGTGATCTCATTGTGGCTTTGATTTGCATTTCTGTGATGATTAGCAGTGTTGAACATCTTTCCAGGTGTCTATTGGCCATCTGCACTTCCTCTTTGGAGAAATGTCTGTTCAGTTCTTCTGCCCATTTTTTAATTGTTTTTTTGGTTTTGTTTTGTTTTGGTGATGATGCTCAGTTGTATGGGCTGTTTATATATATTTTATATTAACCACTTACAGGTATATAATTTGCAAATTTTTTCCTCCTATTTAGTAGGTTTAATTTTCATTTTGTCAGTGGTTTGCTTTGCTGTGCAAAACTTTTTAAGTTTGAATAGATCCCATATGTTTACTTTGGTTTTTATTTCCTTTGCTTTAGCAGCAAGATCCAAAAAATACTGTTCTAATTTATGTCAAAGAGTGTACTGCCTGTTTTCCTCTAGGAGTTTTAAAGTATCTGATCTTAAACTTAGGTCTTTAACCTATTTTGAGTTTCTTTTTTTATATGATATTAGATAATGAGGACTATCTATTCTCCATTGTATATTCTTGCCTCCTTTGTTATAAATTAATTGACCATAAGTGTGAGTTTATTTCTGGGCTCTCTATTCCAATCTGTTGATCTATGTACCTGTTTACGTGCCAGTACAATACTGTTTTGATTACTATAATTTTGGAGTATAGTCTGAAGTCAGGGTGCATCATTTCTCCAGTTTATGATTCATTCTCAAAATTGCTTTGGCTATTTGGAGTCTTTTGCATTTTTATACCAAGTTTAAAATTATTAGTTGAAGAATAAAAACCATATTATCATCTCAATAAATGGAGGATAAGCTTTCAACAAAGCTGAACACCCGTTTTTTATAAAAACACTCCAGAAATTGGGCATAGAGGGAACACAATTTAACATAATAAAGGCCATAGATGACAAACCTATAGCTAAGCTCATGATGAAAAAGCTGAAAGCATTTCCTCTATGATCAGAACAAGACAAGATGCCCATTGTTGCCACTTTTCTTCAACATAGTATTGGAAATCCTAGTCACAACAGTCAGAAAAAGTAATAAAAGGAATCCAAATTGGAAAAGTATAACTGTCACTGTTTGCAGATGACATGATACACATAGAAAATCCTAAAGATAACAGCAGGAAACTACTAGAGCTCATCAGTGAATTTGGTAAATTTGCAGGATACAAAATTAATATCCAGAAATCTGTTACATTTCTTCACACTAATAACAAACTAGCAGAAGGAGAAATTAAGGAAACAATCCCATTTACAACTGCATTTAAAAAAAAGAATAAAATAACTAGCAATAAGCGTGCCTGAGGAGACAAAAACCTCTATTCAGAAAACTATAAGACACTGATGAAAGAAACTGAAGAAGACACAAATGGATGGAAAGATATACCATGTTCTTAGATTGGAAGATTTAATATTGTTCAAATGACCATACTACTCAAAGTAGTATTTTGCCAACTTTGTTAACAAAGGTCCGTCTGGTCAAGGCTATGGCTTTTCCAGTGTTCATGCGTGGATGTGAGAGTTGGAATATAAAGAAACCTGAGTGCCAAAGAATAGATGCTTTTGAACTGTGGTGTTGGAGAAGACTCTTGAGAGTCCCTTGGACTGCAAGGACATCCAACCAGTCCATCCTAAAGAAAATCAGTCCTGGGTGTTCATTGGAAGGACTGATGTTGAAGCTGAAACTCTAATACTTTGGCCACCTGATGCAAAGAGCTGACTCATTGGAAAAGACCCTGATGCTGGGAGGAGAAGACCTTGAAGACCTTGAAGGCAGGAGGAGAAGGGGACGACAGAGGATGAGGTGATAGGATGACATCACCGACTCAATGGACGTGAGTTTGAATAGACTCCAGGAGCTGGTGATGGACAGGGAGGCCTGGCATGCTGCGGTCCATGGGGTCACAAAGAGTCGGACACAACTGAGCGACTGAACTGAACTGAACTGAGCTACTCAAAGTAATCTACAGATTCAGTGCAACCCATATCAAAAACCAGTGGCATTTTTCACAGAACTAGAATGGTTTGCTTTTATGGAGCATTCTTTCTACCTGAATTTCATGATTTTTTTTAGAAATATTTGTTTATTGATTTTTGGCTGTGCTGAGTCTTTGTTGCTGCACATGGGCTTTCTCTAGTTGCAGTGAATGGGAGCCACTCTCTAGTTGTGGTGTGCAGACTTCTCACTGCCGTGGCTTCTCTTATTGTGGAACATGGGCTCTAGGCATGCCAGTCTTCAGTAGTTGTGGCTCGCAGGCTTAATTGCCCTGAGGCAGGTGGGATCTTCCCAGAGGAGAGAGGAACTGCTGTCTCCTATATTGCAAGGTGAATTTTTAACCACTGGACCATCAGAAAAGCCTTGATAATGGTTTTATCATTATTAATTAGTCTCAAAGTAAACAGTAACTCTAGAATTAAGTATTATGTAACACAAGAACCATAGAGTTGAATAAAACTAAACTTAGGTGGTTAAACTGTCATTCATTAATTATATATAAATATCATATTCTGAAAGTTATAATTTTCAACTCTATCTGATTCTAAAAGTTACATTTGCCATTTTAACAGAACTAGTTCAGTTTATTTTTGTGCAGATATATTTTAAGGTGAATTGACGAATCTAAAAGTTAATTGTTTGTCTAATTTGACACTTGTCTACTGCATGGTTTCATGGATATGTGATCTGAACTACCAAGGGCTTCCCAAATGACCCACTAGTAAAGAATCCAATTGCCAATGCAGGAGACACAAGAGACACAGATTTAATCCCTCAGTAGGGAAGATCCCCGGAGTAGGAAATGGCAATCTGCTCCAGTATTCTTGACTGGAGAATCCCATAGACAGAGGAGCCTGGTGGGCTACAGTCCAAGGGGTTGCAAAGAATTAGACATGACTGAGCACACACACAATAAGGGTGGGCAAGACCTGGGCTATCTCACAGAATCCGCATGTGGAGGGGCCCAGGGCTTGGTTTAATGTTCCACTGTCACCATCTTCAAATTCTTAATAATTTCGGAGCAAAAGGTCCTGCATTTTCATTTTTATGAAAGGTGATCATAACTTTGGGTTTTGGTTAGAGTTGTGCAAAGGCAGCCAGAGTTCTTTTCACAAAAGTATGCAGTTAAGTTTTATAAAATATAAGTAATTCATAACTCTCAGGGAAATAAATTTATGGTGAAACAAAACCTCATATGGGAGTGAGAGAGAGAGGGAAGGAGGGATATGTTTTTGAAGAAGAAATACTTAAACTATTAAATAACACTTAGAAGGTAGTCTTATGGAGATTTATGGCCAATGGATTCTCTGGTGGCTCAGATGGTAAAGCATCTGCCTGCAATGAGGGAGACCTGGGTTCGATCCCCGGGTCAGGAAGATCCCGTGGAGAAGGAAATGGCAACCCACTCCAGTACTCTTGCCAGAAAATTCCATGGATGAAGGACCCTGGTGGGCTACAGTCCATGGGGTCTCAAAGAGTCGGACACGACTGAGCAATTTCACTTCCCTAACAAAAGGACCCCTGAAGTATTTGCTTGATTCCTTCTTTAACTCTGAAACCAATAGATTCTTCCCTTTGCAGGATGGAGAGGCAGAGTCAGGTTGAGGCTAAGCTTAGCACCATAGCTGCTGCTGCTGCTAAGTCACTTCAGTCGTGTCCGACTCTCTGCGACCCCATAGACGGAAGCCCACCAGGCTCCCCCGTCCCTGGGATTCTCCAGGCAAGAACACTGGAGTGAGTTGCCATTTCCTTCTCCAATGTGTGAAAGTGAAAAGTGAAAATGAAGTCACTCAGTCGTGTCTGACCCTTAGCGACCCCACAGACTGCAGCCTACCAGGCTCCTCCATCCATGGGATTTTCTAGGTAAGAGTACTGGAGTGGCTTGCCATTGCCTTCTCCGACCATAGCTGCTATGGAGATTCGATTTAGAGAGTTTTGAGTGTGATCGGGCTGTTATTTGTTGTTGCTTTTTTAGCTATCACTAGCTTCATATATGGATATATGGTTAGTTGCTCAGTCATGTGACCCCATATATTCTTCTTTATCTGTCTTCTATCATTCTGATATGAGTATGACATCTGTAATAGAAGCAGAGTGAACTGATTAAGACTATGAATTTTCAGTCAGCTTCTGGCCTGTAATGGGACCCTGAGCACTTATTTAATTTCCCTGTGCCCAAGTTTCCTCATTTGTTAAATAAGGATAGTGGTACCTAATTGACAGAATTTATAGAAACATGTTATTAATTTTCAAATTTCTTAGTAATGTGTTTGCTGAATAAATTAATATAAAATTATAAAATCCAATAATTTAAAAATATACTTTGAGAGCAGACCTGAATATCCATGCATAAAAAATATTATAGAATATATAAAAAAATTCGTATGATAGAAAAGCATTACAGCCTAATAGGGAAGAGATGAATTATAAGAAATTCTATACATTTTATAGATAAATAGGTTTTCTGTGGAGAAAATATGATGGTAAAGCTTCAGTTTATAACACACACTAAAATAAATTACAGTAAAAGGCTAAATGCAAATTAAGACATCTAGAAGAAGACATATGCAATATTTAATTGATTTATGGAGAGAAAAGAACTGCTTTTGGGGAAAAAAGCAGAAGAAGTAAAAATGAGAGAAAGTAAACTATATCATTTTATTATAGTAAGAAAAGAATTGTTACAGTTCTGTTCTGTTCTGTTCCGTCGCTCAGTCGTGTCCGACTCTATGCGACCCCGTAGACTGTAGCCTACCAGGCTTCTCCGTCCATGGGATTCTCCAGGCAAGAATACTGGAGTGGGTTACCGTTTCCTTCTCCAGGGGATCTTCCCGACCCAGGAATCGAACCCGGGTCTCCCGCATTGGAGGCAGACGCTTTAACCTCTGAGCCACCAGGGAAGCCCATAAATTAATATTTATAATATTTAAAAATTCTTACAAGTCAAGGTAAGAAGTCAGATGTTATAAAAATATGAAATACATTAATCGGGGATTTTTAGTTGTATATTATTAGAAATAAGAGCACAACTATAAAACAAAAATGTTGACTCTTATTATTGTAAGAATGTTATTCTGATAATGGATTTTACCAGATTGCAGTATTTTTCCAGTGCTGGCCATATGAATGTTTCTCCAAATGTAGGCAGGAAATATAAATTAATAAAAATAACAGTCTTGGACCCATGACGCCCCTGATCACAGAGGCCAATGTTTTCGAATAGTTATGAAAAACATAACAAGTTTTACCTGAGAATATTTACATACTCAGTATAGGTTAGTTTGCATAACTGTGCTTTAAAGAGTTGCAGGCATTTTTATGCTAATGGTAGATCATTTCCCTTCAAAAATAAAAATCATAAGCAGCAACAAAAAAAGCATAAAAGAGTAAGTAAAGAAGGTGCATTGTGTTTGTTATATTAGTAAGGGAACAGTTAGAGCATTTCCGTATCACTGATCAGGCACTGAACTACTTATAAAGGACTGAAGCAACTGCTCTGATAACAGGCTTGTTCACCTGTGTGGGTGTACATTTCCTGTATCAGTGCAGAACCAACATATTCTAGCCAGATTATTTCATTTACAAAAAGCAGTACTATAAAACAACACACCATTCTAGAACACCCAGTTGAAGTGTCCCCTAATCAATCATTTTCTCCACAAAACAATTACTTCAGGTTTTGAGGTGTAGAATTTGAGCATGGTTAACATTTTGTTGACATTGGCCTCAGCCTCACAGGATAACCTACAGGTACACCCCAGGAGGCTTTCTGTATAGTCTCTTGTTTGTTTTTAGGGAAATAAAATGTCCTCTTGATGTTTATTAGACTATTCCTTTTGCCTGTCAAAGGTTTCATGTGGAATAATCACCTATGTAGCTATTCAAATAATAAATAAGCTATAGATGCATAAGGGACTTCCCTGTAGGACCCTAGAGGCAGGGCAATCACTCATCCAGATCTTTTTGCTCTCCTTTAGTGAATTTCCTCAGCATCTGTTTTAAAGGCTGATAACATCGCTCTATGAGGCTATCCATCTCTGACTGATAAAGGAGTGGTTAGCAGGGAGGAAATCCTCAATCGCTATGTTTCTTCATTAAAAACATCCTCTTTCCTTCTATAGTTAGTTGCAGGATAAAAGTAGAAACTTTCATATGATCAAAAAGCAAAATGATTCATCTCTCAGTAGAGAATGCCCCTTCCCACCAAGATGTGACTGTTAATTCAGCAAGGAACACCGACCTGGGTCTCCGCCAAATTACTACATTTTATGCTTTCAAAAAAAAAATACACAAATATTTGTAAATGATAGCATTAAGGATTTCAAAAGAAGATATGAGGCAGTTTGATGCAGGAGGAGTTAGGGGTTGTTGCCTCACTAAACTCTGAAGAGTGCCCTACCATGGAGACAACAAGTCCTTCTGGGTACTCTTCTGAATACCATGTCACAGGAGGCATTCCCATGCTCTTGTTTCTTAGAAAGAATCTAGACTGTGGCAACCTACCAAATTTTCTGTTCTCCGTCTTGATGGTGCCTACAAATCAAAAATATGAAGCTTTTTTTTTTTTTCTTTTTTTGGTAGTCTTCCAAGATACTTAAAATTCTAGCAATGGCGTTTTGCCCATCTGGTTTCCCGAAGGTGTGCTGTCAGCCAGGAACATTTGTCTTTCCCAGTGTTGCTCAGTCTGGATGGCCTGGCTTTGCAGCCCTTCATCCTCTGGAACTCTTCATGGCCAGAAGAGTTTTTCCTGCCAGATTATAAATGAAGTTGTATCTTCTCTCCCTGGACTCCTGGCCCTTTCCCATCAGTTATGGTCTCTTGACCTCACAGCTTACATCTTGAAGTTTAAATCTTGATTTAAAAATCGAATTAGGTTTTCCACGTCTCACCATGTTGGTTTGGGTCCCCTCTACTTGGAGAGTGTACTCTCCAAGTTCTAATTCCCATGTATTCTGTGTGCCAGTGATTGTGAATGAAAAGGAAATATTAAACATGCTGTAATACTTGAAACGGAGAAGGCAATGGCAAGCCACTCCAGTACTCTTACCTAGAAAATCCCATGGATGGAGGAACCTGGTAGGCTGCAGTCCGTGGGGTCGCTAAGGGTCAGACACGACTGAGCGACTTAACTTTCACTTTTCACTTTCACACATTGGAGAAGGAAATGGCAACCCACTCCAGTGTTCTTGCCTGGAGAATCCCAGGGATGGGGGAGCCTGGTGGGCTTCCGTCCATGGGGTCACACAGAGTCGGACATGACTGAAGTGACTTAGCAGCAGCAATACTTGAAAAGTACAAAAATGAATACTAGTTATCTACCCTCCTGAGGAATACGATCAGTTGAGAAAGGTGATTCTCTTATAATTTTGTTTATTTTATTTTTGATTGTTCTGGGGCTTTGTTGCTGTGCACTGGTTTTGTCTAGTTGCAGCAAGCGGGGGCCACTCTAGTTGCAGCACACAGGCATCTTATTGCAGTGGCTTCTCTGTTGCAGAGCAAGGATCTTGTCACTCCTTTTTTCAAACTTTCCAAATCTCATCACAACTAGACTAAAATCCATATACCTAATGAGGCAAACATCATTCCATGAACCAGCCAGAATCACCTTTTAGAACTCCTACCACTTTCCCTTTTCCTCCTTGGGACATTTTGGTCTTCCTGCTGGTCCTTCAAAATGTTTTGCTCATTCCTCTTTTTTTTTTTTTTTTTTTTAGCCACTCCACACAGCATGTGGGATCTCTTAGCTCACTGACCAGGGATCAAACTCACACGCCCTGCATTGGAAGCACAGAGTCTTAACCACTGGACTGCCAGGGAAGTCCCTCATTCTACTTCTGGACTTTTGTTTCACCTGTTCCCTGTTGGTGAATTGCACATCCTCCAGTGTAGCTTACTTCCATATTTTATTCCTTATTACCTTCTTAGTGAGATCTTCCCTGATCTCCTTATCTAAAATAAGTGATTCTCCTACTTTCTATCTGCTTACTAGTCTTTTCATCTTGCTTTTATTCATCACTACTTACATTGTTTCATATGCATCTCTTTGTTTTCTATCTCTCAAGCAGGTTATAAGCAATAAGTGGACAGTTATTTATTGCTTTATCTACCATTTTTTTTTATTATTTATTGCTTTATCTACCTACCTAGTAGGTAGCTACCTATCTATCTGTAATATTTAAAAGACTGCTTGTCACATAGCAAGTGCTCAATTGCTATTTGCAGCAAAAAGTAAATGAATGAATTAGTATATACCATAATCTAGTGACACTACCTTAAATCTTCCCAGTTTGTGGTCTGAATTTCTTACTGGTCTTCCACTATAGTCACCCTTCACATGCTCCTTGACCGCACTTCCTAAAACACCAGCCAATCATGCCAGTTCCATATTTGAAATAGTCTTTACTAATTTTTCCTGACTCTTTTAGGAGTTACTCCTCTGTATATCTTGGTACAATTTGGGTGAACAGCTGTTGTAGCACTTGTCACACAGTTTTAAATGACACAGTTCTTGGTGTCCTTCACTAACAGTAAACCTTTAAAGGCCTTAACTAAGGAATGTGGATGGTTTACATCCCTGTAGCCCTTCAACATTTATGGACATGATCCATGTGTGTTTTCTAATTTTATGCAGATTATTAGAATGCCTTTTTATAAGAGAAAACTGAGACTTTTGAGAAACTAACTGACCTCTGCAAAATCACACATGTTGAATGAAGTACATTTTAAATTAATTATTCAAATTTCAGGATTATTTTCCCCTTCTTAGTACAACTAAAATGCATCCTAAACAAGGAAGAGTTCTTAGGTTTGGCATTCAGGGACCTTAACAATTTTAATTTAAGCCTCTTTACGAAACCTACAAGTGTCATCTCCTCTAAATACTCCAAAATGTAATCATTAAAATTTGAAAAAAATATTACTGATATGTCACTGTCTCCTCAGATTTTTTTCTCTCCCATATGTAATAGTCCCAGTAAATCTATAATACTTCTCGCTTTTTCCTTGTTTTGATCCTACCTTTCGTTCAAAGTTCAGCTAAAAAGCTATCACCATTAAGATGAATTTTCTGATATAGTAACTGGATACCTACTTTGAACTAACAATATTTTATCTATCTAGCTATCTGTCTATATCTTTTAGAAATATTAAACTTCAAGACTATATGTTATTAGAAAAAGCAAAAGCTTAATCTTATGTATATAAAAGATAAAATGCTTGTAACTGGAGCTTTAATATATTTAGGCAGTATTGAGTTAGATTTGTCTTTAGTTTCTCAACAGGCCATATGTTTGAATATCAATTAAGATTAAACTGAGCTGTACATAGGGGAAAACCAAAATAGATAACTTACATACAAAGGTACATATTAAAGAGTAGAAAGGTGACTACACAGTGGTTAGGAATCCAGATTCCTTCTGCTGCTGCACAGTCCATGCCACAAGACTCCCATTCTCAAGATGCTTCTGAGTGACATAAATGTTCTAGAAATAAAGAGCACAGACAGGAGAAGTGCCATAGCATCCATGACAAGATGGATATACTTAACATAAAAGAATGTGGTAAGATTGAAACTCAGTGTATGGAAAAGCGGTATATCAGACAAATACTATTGTAGTTATGTTTACATCAGACAAAACAGACCTAAGAGAAAAAAACTACTGGAAATAAAGAGGATTACCACATAAAAATATAATTTTAATTTTATATCCTTCAGGAAATTATAACAATTTAAAATTGTTAAGTCCCTAGCAATGTAGCTACTTAAATATATACATATATATTTTAGTAAAAACTGTCAGAATTAAATGAAAAATATATGGATCTATACAATCCACAATCATAAGGGAATATTTTAATATAACTTTTTTAGTAACTGATAGACAAAAGGGAAATTATTTTTTTATAACTTTTTAAAAATTATTTATTTTTGACTGTGTGGGTCTTTGATGCAGTGCTTGGGCTTGTCATTGCTGTGCGTGGGCTTTCTCTAGTTTCAGCGAGCAGAGGCTACTCTCTGGTTGCAGTGTGTGGGCTTGTTGTGGTGGCTTCTTTTGTTGTGGAGCACAGGCTCGAGACTACGTGAGCTTCAATAGTTGTGGCGCACAGGCTCAGTTGGCTGGAAGCATGTTCTGGACCAGTTCCTGGACCAGGGCTTGAACCTGTGTCCTCTGCATTGGATGGCAGATTCCCAACCACTGGACAAGGGAAGTCCCAAAAGAGAAATTATTAATAAAATGACTGAACATATGAACGTAATGATCTACAAGCTTGAACTAAAGGATATATGCATACAACATCTGCAGAGTGCATAGCCCTTATAAAAACAGACCCAAGAGACCTAAAAAATTAAATCCATATTGGACCAATATAGAAAAATCTCAAGAAATTTAAGAGATTGTGTTCTGGGACCACAGTATAATTACATTAGAAAGCAACACAAGGGATAAGTTACCAAAACTCCACCTGTTTGGAAATTGTCCGAATACAGTTAAATAATACTTGGATCAAAGAAGAAATTATAACCTAAATAGTAGAATATTTAGAACTGAAGGAGGATGAAAAACCACATATTTATAAGTATGGGAAGCGAGTCGAACTTTATTTATAGGTAAATGCATAGCCTAACGTGCTTTGATGAGAAAGGAAGCCTAAAAAATTAGGTATCAAATCTTTCATTTTAAAAGTTAGAATAACAAACAATAAGTTCAAGGAAATCAAATGGATGGAGAGAACAAAAAATAAGAGCAAAAATGAGTGAACAGAAAATAAGATATAACAGGAAAAACAAAGCCAAACCTTGGTTGTCCTAAAGCCTAATAAAATAGAGAAACCCATGATGAGATTCATCAGGAGAAAGAGAAGAAAAAAGTGACAGAAGTGTAAATACAGAAAAGATAAAAATAAGAATATTAATATTAATATCAATTAATAAGATCAATAAGAGAAGATTGTTAATTAATATATTATAATATAATTTATATATAAGGATATTAATTAATATATTACAAATACACTGTAGACTTGAAAACTTCAATGAAATGGATAAGTTCTTATAAAACCATAACTTATCAAAACTTAATCAAGAAGGTGTAACCGTACTACTCCTATATCTATTAAAAAATCCAGTGTTGTTAATCTTCTTACTGAAAACTTCAGGTCTGAGTTTTACTAGCAGATTCAACTCAATATGTAAAGAATGGGATAATTCTATTCTTAAATAATCTCTTTCAGAGAATAAAAAGGGAAATGGAACAATCCATAATTTCATTTTATGAGGCTAGAACAGCATGATATCGATACCATAACCTGATAGTGACGGTGTTAGAAAGGAAAACTATTACTTTGGAATTTAGTTTCATAGATTATCTAAATCCTAAACGTAGGATTAGGACACTGAATTCAGTAGTATATAAATACATTAATCCATCATAACCAACTTGGATTTATCCCAGCCTTGAGTGGTTTATTTAATATTAGCAAATCAATTAATGCAAATTATCATGTTAATGAGTTAAAAAGTTGTGGGGAAAAGGTGATAAAATTTAGCATCCCTTCTTCCTAAAACCTCAAACAACCTAGAGTTAGAAGCCATAGGAGATGTTTGTCACTCTGCTGCACGTAGTTTCTGATTGTATGATTTTGATGCTGCATGTGCTTCTTACCCCACCTCAAGCTTTTGGCTTAAGAGCTTTCTCTAGAAGGCATAAGGGCCCTCAGTCTTTGCACAGACAGCTCAGAAAAGCTAGGCAGTTGATGCACAAGGCAACACTCAGTCAACGGGTTTAAGAACTCTTAGAGAAACATGTAAGTGATGCAAATAACTAGAGAATATGAAATTAATAGAATGACCATGAAGTAACTTTTTCAGAAGAAGGCTTAATTTTGGAAGAACATAATAGATTTCAAACATACTCTTTTGGTCAATATACATCCATTAAGAATCACCTTTGTGAAGCACTGAGCTTAAAACTGGATAATAAGTTGAACAAGACACAGTGTGTACCCTCGATGAGGTTAAAGTAATAGAAAGAAGCATCACTGATAAACAAGTTAAAACATTTTGTATGAAATACTAAAATAGTGTTGAGGTAAGGTCTATGGAAACAGAGACAAGAATGTCTAATGTTGGCAAAGGAGTCAGTTCAGTTCAGTTCAGTCGCTCAGTCGTGTCCAACTCTCCGCGACCCCATGAATCACAGCATGCCAGGCCTCCCTGTCCATCACTAACTCCCGGAGTTCACTCAAACTCATGTCCACAGAGTCGGTGATGCCATCCAGCTATCTCATTCTCGGTCGTCCCCTTCTCCTCCTGCCCCCAACCCTTCCCAGCATCAGAGTCTTTTCCAGTGAGTCAACTCGTCACATGAGGTGGCCAAAGTATTGCAGTTTCATGGAGAATCTTGAGTGGTGATTTAAAGACTAAGTAGAATCTACAGGAAACAGAGGAGTTGGAATGAGTGTTCTAGGAAGAGGAAACAAATATCCAGAAGTTAAAAGAGCATGCTTGAGGGAGAGGTGAGTCCATAGTCTGTAGTGGAGGGAATATAATGGAGACCACAAAGACAGGAGTTTAGAGAGACCATCAAGAACTTATATCCTACAGGCTTTGAGAGCTTTTGATCTGGTTAAAATATTCCAGTGACACAATAAGCTAGGCATCAGAAATGTGGAAAAATCAGCTTTGAATCAGCAAACAAAAATCTAGTACCATACTTACACCAATAGATTTGAGTCCAATGTTTTGAAGAGAGAATATTCTTGGAGAGAACATGGATCTGATGTTTGTTCTTTAACCCTGAGTGATTACAGCAGAAGGAGGAATTTTCAAACAAGATTAACCAGAGCTTTCTCCTCTTAATATCTAAGAAAAGGAAAATAATAATATAACACAGACTTGTTTGTGTGTTTAGATTAGGTATCTAAGTCAGTGCTGCTCAGTAGACCTGACTTTAGTCACACATTAAGATTCTGAATTCCTCATTATTTAATGCATAGCTTTTCAATGATTTAATTACTTTAAAAAAACGATATTAGGCAATGAAAACAAAGCAAAAGCAAAGAAAGTCTTCTGAAAACATTAAAGAACTCATGAGTAACACAGGTCATTTTCCTTCCCCAGGACGTGAAAGTATTTTTGTATTTTCTCTTATGCCATGGCACTGAAAATGATTTTTCATAGTGACAAATCTCATCAGGCCATCAGTAATGAGGTTACCTACCTCAAAGCATATTGTCCTTTCCTATTGCTAGGATGGAAAGGTCAGGGTGAACTAATGATGTTAGATATAGATTATTTTTCAAGCAGAAACAGGCATTTTAAGAGCACCAAACAAGCTGTGAAAGCCAACTCAGTATGGGTTACATGATCATTTTACTGCTTTTTGAAAGATGAGGTGAACTATAACCTTTAGAGTCTACATTTTGATAGTGATGAATTGATTAATCTCGCCACTTATTGCATCTTTTATCAAGTCACCTGATAGCATTCTGAGTCACTGCTGCTGCTGCTGCTGCTAAATCACTTCAGTCGTGTCCGACTCTGTGTGACCCCATAGATGGCAGCCCACCAGGCTCCCCCGTCCCTGGGATTCTCTAGGCAAGAACACTGGAGTGGGTTGCCATTTCCTTCTCCAATGTGTTAAAGTGGAAAGTGAAAAGTGAAAGTGAAGTCGCTCAGTCGTGTTCGACCCTTAGCGACCCCATGGACTGCAGCCTACCAGGCTCCTCCATCCATGGGATTTTCTAGGCAAGAGTACTGGAGTGGCTTGCCATTGCCTTCTCCGTCTGAGTCACTAGTTTCTACTAAAGATTTAAGCCCAAGGAAATTATTCTTCTTCCTTCAGTACTACCTTTACTATCAGAATGAACTTTCGAATGAAAGATTCAGAAGTGTTTTGCCCCAGCCAAGAATATTTTCAAATATTAAACATAATTTTTAAAATATATTTTAAAAATTATAAAATAATCCTAGCTCTCTGTCTTCTCTCTTTTTCATGTTCAGCTTTGCTAGGGCAGCAACAGGTGTTGTCAAGGGAAGAAAGAAAGAAAAGGTTTACAGATTTTGAAGTTTTCTTATATTAGATCAAAAGCTGGCAAACTTCTCCTGTAAATGGCCAGAGAGTAAAAATTTAGACTATGTGGAACAGTTATACAGTCTTCATCTCAACTACTTAACTTTGCTATTGAAGTACAAAAGCAACCATAAACCTAGGTAAACAAATGAGTATATTTGTGCTCCCACGAAACTTCAGTTATGGGAGCTGAAATTTGAATTTCATATAATTTTCACATGTTACAAAATACTGTTGTTTTTTTTTTAAAAAAAGCTTTTATTTCAACAATTAAAAAATACTAAAATTCATCCTAGTTTATCAGCTAAAACAAAAGCAGGCAGCAGACCAGAATTGGCTTGTGGGTAGCAGTTTATCAATTCATGGATTGGACACTTATTGTGGTTAGGAATCTTAGTACACACGTAAAGTGTACGAAAAACCTAACATTTTCAATTTCCTCCATGATACAACTTATTTCATATTATAAGCTTCCCTGGGGTAGGTTTTGTCTTGTCATTTATCATTTGTCTTTGTCCTGTCATTTGTCTTGGCATTGGGGTTAACATTTTAGGAAGTCGATATGTGGATAAGGCATCTTGATTTGGATATGGGTTAAGGGATACCTTTGGTCCCTGGTTATTGATCAAAATGGGAAACTGCTGAGTTATTCTCTGTTTCCCATAAAGCTTCTTCCTATTTCCCTGCCTTAGGCTTTTATCATTCTTGCTCCTTTGTCTCACTTCAGCCTGGGATAGTTGTGAGCTGCAAAGCTTTCTACTTAGATGTGCCGTGTAAGCACACTGTTCTGGGGGCTTCCTGAGGCTCTAACTCAGAAATAGTGCATGCATTTGCTCTTCTCGGGTTTTCACTAACCAGTACTCTCCTCACAGGAGCTTGGGAGGCAGAACGCAGGACCATCCTTCCCAGAGGTTCCCCTACATCTGTACATTCGTTGCTGTGAGTGAAGAGCAGGGCAACTGTGGCTTGAATGGGGTTAGGTTAGGGGAAATTTTGGGCCAATGTGAAAAAGAAACACTAAGGACATTGTGGTGAATAATTAAATAATGAAACAATGTCTATCTTTCTTTGAACACAATTTTATACACTGCATTCTTTATTACAAAATATGACTAAAATCCTCCTTGGTGCCAAAATGACTGGGAGTATTTGGTGAACATAACAGACACAGTTCCTTCCTTCATGAAGTTTACAGTGCAGTGGAAGACAGGTAGCAATCATTCAACCTCAAAATTAATCATCACAGATAAAAATATAAAAATAAACAACAAGAATAAAATAGGAAAATTATAACATATACTATAATAAAAGTTACATGAATGTGGTCTCTCTAAAAAAAAAAACAAACGATGTTCCCGGGACCAGAAAGAAAGAATAAATAGTATCTTGTTGAAAAAAACAAACAAACAAACAAATGGTGACTCAGCCATAGGGGCCAGGTTGCACTTTGTTGTTCACATTAATGCTGAATGAATCAGACAAAATGGCAGTGATGAATTTGAGCAGGTATGTTAATTTGGAGGGTAAACTCTGCTGGAAAACTCTCTCTCTCTTTCTGTTTCTCTCTCCCTATCCTGTTCCCTCTTCTACCCACAAAGGTACAAAAACTTTTGTTTGTGGACTCAGAGAAACATACCTGGACTCAGAGAAACAAAGAGAAGATAAGCTAGTTATAAATAGATGCAAAATGTCTTCAACCTTTGATTCTGAAAATTAGCACTTAGATATTAAAAACTGAAGGGAGAAACACAAATTTTCTTAGAATATTGAAGCTTTCTGTGCAAGCATAATTATAATTTTATTCTCTTTTGGGTGCAAGTGTAGATATACAACTCCTGGAAACTTTCCAAACAACTAAAGTGGAGGGTACTGCAGATTTTATGTATAAGGATTATTGTGTTTAGAATGTAGTGACAGTTTAGAACTTTCAGAATCTGTATGAAGTACTGAATTAAATCAGAAATTTTGTAAATCAATTGCCTTATCAAGACTGTTTTGAAGTCTCCCTGGTCTCCTGCTAGGTCAGGATTACTTTTCAGCACAGAAAAAAATATTAATTATATTGGATTTATTTCTAGTAAGAAATAGAACTCAGCTCACAATTTCAAAGTATAAGACAAAAATATTAGCTAGGTTTAAATATTTGAGGATAGAATAGTGATGTTGAGACCTTCTGATAATAGAATAAGTTAGACCGTATGCAGTTTGCGTTCAATAACTTCTAGAAATATCTCCAGTTTCTCTGAAACTATATTTTCTTCTGTTATTTTATATGTGCATTTTAATGGCAGTTATTGATTTACTGGCTAAATAGGCAGATTAAATAGTAAATGGAAAATAATGGAGTAAATTTCTCAGAAAATATTCTAAGAAATGCTAAGGATATCTGTGACTGTGGTATTAGTATTCATAATTGTTCAGTAGAAAGAGTAATATCGATTTGATCTCCTTCCTGAAATCCCATTTTAATTATTTTACCCTATGCAGAACATGTATTTTTAATTGAACAGCATCAGATTTCACTTGAAACGTAAATTTTCTATCCTCTTTCTAAACAATAAACTTTCATTTATGCCACATCTGGTAACTTCTTCCTGAGACCCCCTTACTGTTCTCACATTTCACCAGTACCAGAGTTTAGCTCAGTGTGAGAACCCCAGGCCATACCTCTGTCATCACTCTGAGAGGAATGGAATGTCCCAGATCCTAGATCAGCCATGAAATAAAAAGTATGGCTGGGAGGAAAGTTAAGAATTCACTAATCATTCATTGTCAAGAAAACCTTTTCTCTGATACACCTAGTCAGCAATTATAGCACCTCATGTCCCTTTCAATGTCTTAATTTAAGTCTAGTTTATGAATCTAATCACTCAGTTCAGTTCAGTCACTCAGTTGTGTCCAACTCTTTGCAACACCATGAATGAGAGCATGCCAGGCCTCCCTGTCCATCACCAACTCCCGGAGTCTACTCAAACTCATTTCCATTGAGTCAGTGATGCCATCCAACCATCTCATCCTCTGTCGTCCCATTCTCCTTGTGCCTTCAATCTTTCCCAGCATCAGGATCTTTTCAAATGACTCAGATCTTTGCATCAGGTGGCCAAAGTATTGGAGTTTCAGCTTCAACATCAGTCCTACCAATGAAAATTCAGGAAAGATCTCCTTTAGAATGGACTGGTTGGATCTCCTTGCTGTCCAAGGGACTCTCAAGAGTCTTCTCCAACAGCACAGTTCAAAAGCATGAATTCTTCAGTGCTCAGCTGTCTTTATAGTACCGCTCTCACATCTCTACATGACTACTGAAAAAACCATAGCCTTGACGAGATGGACCTTTGTTGGCAAAGTAATATATCTGCTTTTTAATATGCTGTCTAGGTTAGTCATAACTTTCCTTCCAAGGAGTAAGTGTCTTTTAGTTTCATGGCTGCAATCACCATCTGCAGTGATTTTGGAGCCCAGAAAAACAAAGTCTCTCACTGTTTCCCCATCTATTTGACATGAGGTGATGGGACCGGATTCCATGATCTTAGTTTTTTGAATGCTGATCTTTAAGCCAACTTTTTCACTTTCCTCTTTCACTTTCATCAAGAGGCTCTTTAGTTCGTCTTCACTTTCTGCCATAAGGGTGGTGTCATCTGCATATCTGAGGTTATTGATATATCTCCCAGCAATCTTGATTCCAGCATGTGCTTCATCCAACCCAGTGTTTCTCATGATGTACTCTGCATATAAGTTAAGTAAGCAGGGTGACATTATACAGTCTTGATGTACTCCATTTCCTATTTGGAACTACTCTGTTGTTCCATGTCCACTTCAATCTGCATGCAAATTTCTCAAGAGGCAGTTCAGGTGGTCTGGCATTCTCATCTCTTTCAGACTTTTCCAGAGTTTGTTGTGATCCACAGAGTCAAAGCCTTTGGCATAGTCAATAAAGCAGAAATAGATGTTTTTCTGGAACTCTCTTGCTTTCTCCATGATCCAGCAGGTGTTGGCAATTTGATCTCTGGTTCCTCCACCTTTTCTAAAACCAGCTTGGATATCTGGAAGTTCATGGTTCACATATTGCTGAAGCCTGGCTTGGAGAATTTTGAGCAGGACTTTACTAGCGTGTGTGATGAGTGTAATTGTGCGGTAGTTTGAGCATTCTTTGACATTGCCTTTCTTTGGTATTGGAATGAAAGCTGACCTTTTCCAGTCCTGTGGCGACCGCTGAGTTTTCCCAATTTGCTGGCATATTGAGTGCAGCACTTTCACAGCATCATATTTTGGATTTGAAATAGCTCAACTGGAATTCCATTACCTCTACTAGCTTTGTTCATAGTGATGCTTCCTAAGGCCCACTTGACTTCGCATTCCAGGATGTCTGGCTCTAGGTGAGTGATCACACTATCGTGATTATCTGCGTCGTGAAGATCTTTTTTGTACAGTTCTTCTGTGTATTCATGCCACCTCTTATTATCTTCTGCTTCTGTTAGGTCCATACCATTTATGTCCTTTATTGAGCCCATCTTTGCATGAAATATTCCCTTGGTATCTCTAATTTTCTTGAAGAAATCTCTAGTCTTTCCCATTCTCTTGTTTTCCTGTATTTCTTTGCATTGATCACTGAGGAAGGCTTTGTTATTCTCCTTGCTATTCTTTGGAACTCTGCATTCAAATGGGTATATCTTTCCTTTTCTCCTTTGCTTTTCACTTCTCTTCTTTTCATAGCTATTTGTAATAAACTTCACTTTAGTCAGGTCATTCCTTGTTACTGTGAGGTCTTGCCATGGGTTAGAGAAGAGGGAGAAGTAGCAGTGAAAATTGAATGTGGCTCAATCGTATCCAACTCTTAACAACCCCATGGACACTACAGTCTATGGAATTCTCTAGGTCAGAATACTGGAGTGGGTAGGCTTTCCTTCTCCAGGGGATCTGTCCAACCCAGAGATCGAACCCAGGTCTCCTGCATTGCAGGCAGATTTTTTACCATCTGAGCCACAAGGGAAGCCTCAGTTTCTATGATGGGATATTTAAATATATATGTAATTGTGTTAAATGTACAATTAACTCTTTAGAGTAGTCTTACAGTTATTTGTTTCTTGTAGTTGATTTCCAGTCTAAAATTTTAAAATTAGTTTTCACAATAGCAAATCTAGCCAAATGACCATGTCCACATTCTCTCCTTCCTTGACTTACATTCTTGAGATTTCCCTTTGTGTTTCTTTTTCACTTAAAAATGTGATATTGGACTTCCCTGGTGGTCCAGTAGTTAAGACTCCACCCTTCCAATACTAGCACATGGGTTTGATTCCTGGTCATGGAAGTTCTGCACAGGGGTTTGCCGGGAGCCAGCGAGGGAAATCCTACCCGTGGCAAAGGTCAATTGGGGAAGAGGCCTGACGGGCAAAGGCTAATCAGGACTTGAGGAACCCCCTGGACTTACCTGAGCATCTACTCCAAAGAAAACTGGAGTCTGACTGCCTTACTATCTTACGCCTTTTATCAAGTCCTCTAATACTTACGGGGGCTTCCCCCCAACCACTTTCTCTGAAAACATTAATTCAGAGCTGTAGTTAAAAAGTTCTCCTTGGCTTAATAGGAGTGTTCCAATCCAAGCCCCTCTGATAGCTTTCTAACTTGTATGACAAGTTTGTCTGGGCTCTTACAACTATGAGTGTGACTGTTTATAGCCTCCCAGCCATGCAAGGACAGAAAGCCTAATATTCTAAAATACAGGAATCTGTTGAAGAAGTTAAAATCATTAGAACAGTACTAAAAAAGATTTCATTGTTGAATCAATGCTTGCTGCAAAGTTTCCTCTATCTATTGTATCCTTGGAAATATATTAATCACATATAGAGAATATAAGTAGTAGCCTTTGATTTAACCACATCAGATCTTAAGTTAATAAATTTCTTTCTTGTAGCTCACTACACCTGTGCCTTATAGGAATGTAACTTTGTCATGTGTCTAGCACCTGACTTTAGGAAAATCATCTTAAAAGAATATAAGACTTTTTTCTAGCTGACTAACCTTTGTTAGGAGAGAGGGCCATAAACTGTTAGCAGGCCACCTGGCCAGAAGATGATGTAAACCTAAAACTTTTGTATATCACGAGATATACAAAAATGAGCCCTGATCCTGATAAGGGTCAAGACTGCTGACCCCGCGTGATTTTGGCATGACTCTATACCTCTCTTTCTCTATTTTTTATGTGCACAACTTAGGGTATAAAAGCAGCACTGGAAAATAAAGTTTTGGGCCTTGCTCACTGAAGCTTGGTCTCCCCGTGTCGTTCTTTCTCTTTTTCCGTCCTTTTCTCTATTCTCCTTTTTTCTGGTTGAGATCCTTGGAGCGCTGGGCCCTCTGAGTTTACTTATCTGCCTGGGCTTCTAAGACCCACTCGAGGGGGTGCCCTGGTGGGGTACCTCCAGTGATTCGAGAGGGTGCCTGCGGCCTACGTAAACAGAGCAAACCCCGTGCTTGGGTTTTATTGGTTTCCAGCGTAAACCAAGGAAATCATTAGCCCCTGTTTCTCTCTCTCTCTTTCTCTCTCTCTCTCTCTGACGCCGACGCTGTTCATCCCGAGGATACCCTGGGCCATATCAAGGCTGGTCCCCTATAGGGGTTGTGACCAAAAATTAATTAACATTTAAAAAGAGATTAAAATTTTTTTAATGCAATATTATCCTACTGATATTTTAGGCTGTAAGTTTCTGTTATCAGAAGAAAGGCAAAATAAAAACAAAAAGAACTGACTGTAGAGACTACTTATCCATAAAACTGCATGGTAAAAGTCATTCGTCATTCAATTTTTAGTTTTTTTAAAAAAAAATTAGTATTATACCTGTGAAAGTCTTTGTTTTTGATAGGAAAATCTAGAAACAATTGCAAAAAATGACATAAATTTCAACTTTGGTAGAGTTAGTTTGATTCTATTCAGCTCTTTAAAGCAGTCTCCCTGTTACCAACCTGGGTTCTTATACTGTCCTTAAGACATGGCTTTACTGGTGCTCGTGCTGGAACACCAGGGAGTGAAACCAAGTAACAGGTGCCCTTGCTCACTCACTCCCTTAAGGGGAGCAAGCTGGTTCCTTCTATAAGGTAAGGATAGGGCCAAGGCCAGGAATCTGGCCAGAGCAGTGGCTTGGGTGGTTTGCCCACCCGCTGGGTGGTGGTTTGTGCACCCTGCTTGCTCCCCACTCAGAAGTGGCAGAAGGTTTTGGTCTTTTTATATCTTGTTCATAATTGCCTCGACTGTGCATACACAGTTATTTTTGATCCCTTATAGTTTCTTTATGTTTTGTTGCTTGAGGAAAAGTTTGTTTGAGTGCAAGCACTACAGCATTGGTCCCAGGTTTTAGGCCCCAGCCTGTCACATCCCCACTCTGGCTAATTTTCCCCACCATGCTCCTACAAATACAAAACAGAAATCTGCATTTCAAAAAGATAAGCAAAGACAAATAAATTGGGTTAAGTTTAATTTGTGTTTATTAGTGTTAATTTTAAATAATCACAGTTTTGATAAAATATATTTGTATCTTCTGTGTACCTTACTGAAGGCAAGAGGCTGCTGCAATATCAGCCCAGAGACGGCATCTTCCCACCATACTGTGAGGAGGCTCCCAACTGCTAATCAAGTCTTCCTGAGATCCTGGATGGTTGAAATCCACCAGGAGGGATGCAGCCTGAGATCAGCTCTCCAGAGGAGACATACAGCAAGCCTGAGATGGTGTTCACATGGCACCCCCAGGAAACCGAGCATCCGGGACCGGAGAGGTGATTAAGATGCATGGCCCACATGGGACAGTGCACTGGCCAAGCACCTGGTTGCCTGAGCTGCTCAGATTTGGGAAGGGCACAAAACTCATACCCAACCCACAGAGACTGAGCCAGAACTGTGTCTGAGTATCTCCTGTGGAGGTACAGGTCAGCAGTGGCCTGCCACAGGGGCAGGGGCTCTGGGTGCTGCAGACCTGGGTATGGCGTAAGCCCTCTTGGAAGAGGTCGCCATTAGCCCCACCAAGAAACCACCAAAACTTACACAGGATTGAGAAAACAAACACATGGAGGGCACCAACAAAATCTTGTGTGCACCAGGACCCAGGATAAAGGAGTAGTGATCACATAAGAAACTGACCCAGACATGCCCATGAGTGTCCAGGGGACTCCAGCGGAGGCGTGGGTTGGTGGTGGCCTGCTGCAGGGTCGGGGCACTGAGTGCAGCTGTGTGTGCATGGGACATTTTGAAGGAGATCACAATTATCTTCATTACCTCCACTATAGTTTGGCCTCAGATCAAGCAGGAGGGAGGGAACACAGCCCCACCCATCAACAGAAAACTGGACTAAAGATTTACTGAACATGGCCCCACCCATCAGAACAAGACCCAGTTTCCCCCTCAGTCAGTCTCCTCCATCAGGAAGCTTCCATAAGCCTCTTATCCTTCTCCATCAGAGGGCAGACAGAATGAAAACCACAATCATAGTAAACTAACCAAACTGATCACATGGATCACAGCCTTGTCTAGCTCAATGAAACTATGAGGCATACCCTATAGGGCCACCCAAGACAGACAGGTCATGGCAGTGAGTTCTGACAAAACGTGGTCCACTGGAGAAGGGAATGGCAAAGCACTTCAGTATTCTGGCCTTGAGAACCCATGAACAGTATGAAAAGGCAAAATGGTATGATACTGAAAGAGGAACTCCCCAGGTCTGTAGGTGCCCAGTATGCTACTGGAGATCAGTGGAGAAATAACGCCAGAAAGAATGAAGAGATGGAGCCAAAGCAAAAACAACACCCAGTTGTGGATGTGAGTGGTAATAGAAGCAAGGTCCAATGCTGTAAAGAGCAATATTGCATAGGAATCTAGAATGTTAGGTTCATGAATCAAGGCAAATTGAAAGTGGTCAAACAGGAGATGGACAGAATGAACATCAAAACTTTAGGAATCAGAGAACTAAAATGGACTGGAATGGGTGAATTTAACTCAGATGACCATTATATCTACTACTGTGGGCCAGAATCCCTTAGAAGAAATGGAGTAGCCATCATAGTCAACTAAAGAGTCTGAAAGGCAGTACTTCGAAGCAATCTCCAAAACAACAGAATGATCTCTATTCGTTTCCAAGGCAAACCATTCAATATCACAGTAATCAAAATCTATGTCCCGACCAGTAATGCTGAAGAAGCTGAAGTTGAACAGTTCTGTGAAGACCAACAAGACCTTCTAGAACTAACACCCCTCAAAAATATCCTCTTCATTATTGGGGACTGGAATGAACATGTAGGATGTCAAGAGCTACCTGGAATAATTGGAAAAATTTGGCCTTGGAGTACCAAATGAAGTAGGTCAAAGGATAATAGAGTTTTACCAAGACAACACGCTGATCATAGCAAACACCGTTTTCCAACAACACAAGAGAAGACACTACACATGGATATCACCAGATGGTAAATACCGAAATCAGAATGATTATATTCTTCATAGCCAAAGATGGAGAAGCTCTAAACAATCAGACTGGGAGCTGATTGTGGCTCAGATCATGAACTCCTTATTGCCAAATTCAGACTTAAATTGAAGAAAGGGAAAACCACTAGACCATTCAGGTATGACCTAAATCAAATATCATACATATGATTATACAGTAGAAGTGACAAATAGATTCAAGGTATTAGATCTGATAGAGTGCCTGAAGAACTATGGACGGAGGTTCATGACATTGTACAGGAAGCAGTGACTAAGACAATCCCCAAGTAAAATAAATGCAAAAAGGCAAAATGGTTGTCTGACAAGGCCTTACAAATAGCTGAGAAAAGAAGAGAAGAAAAAGGCAAAGGAGAAAAGGAAAGATAAACCCATTTGAATACAGAGTTCCAAAGAATAGCAAGGAGAAATAAGAAAGTCTTCCTCAGTGATCAATGCAAAAGAAATAGAGGAAAACAAGAGTGGGAAAAACTAGAGATCACGTCAAGAAAATTAGAGATACCAAGGGTATATTTCATGCAAAGTTGAGCACAATAAAGGACATAAACGGTATGGACCTAACAGAAGCACAAGATATTAAGAAGAGGTGGCAAGAATACACAGAAGAACTATACAAAAAGATCTTCATTACCCAGATAACCATGATGGTGTGATCACTCACTTAGAGTCAGACATCCTGGAATGAGAAGTCAAGTGGGCCGTAGGAAGCATCACTTATGAACAAAGCTAGTGGAGAAGATGGAATTCTAGTTGAGCTATTTCAAACCCAAAATATGATGCTGTGAAAGTGCTGCACTCAATATGCCAGCAAATTTGGAAATCTCAGTGGTGGCCACAAGACTGCAAAAGGTCAGTTTTCATTTTAATACCAAAGAGAGGCAATACCAAAGAATGTTCAAACTACTGTACAATTGCACTCACCTTACACGCTAGCAAAGAAATGCTCAAAATTCTCCAAGCCAGGCTTCAAGAGAACGTGATCCATAAACTTCCATGTGTTCAAGCTGGATATAGAAAAGGCAGCAGAATCAGAGGTCAAATTGCCAACATCTGCTGGATCATCAAAAAAGCAAGAGAGTTCCAGAAAATCATCTACTTTTGTTTTACTAACTACACCACAACCTTTGACTGTGTGGATCACAACAAACTGTGGAAAATTCTGAAAGAGATGAGAATACCAGACCACCTGATCTGTCTCCTGAGAGATCTATATGAAGGTCAAGAAGCAACAGTTAGAACTGGACATGGAACAACAGACTGGTTCCAAATAGGGAAAGGAGTACATCAAGGCTGTATATTGTCACCCTGCTTATTTAACTTATATGCAGAGTACATCATGTGAAATGTCAGGCTGGATGAAGTACATGCTGGAATCAAGATTGCTGGGTGAAATACCAATAACCTCAGATACGCAGATGATACCATCCTTATGGCAGAAAGCGAAGAAGAAATAAAGAGCCTCTTGATGAAAATGAAAGAGGAGAGTGAAAAACCTGACTTAAAACTCAACATTCAGAAAACTAACATTATGGCATCCAGTCCCATCACTTCATGGTAAATAGATGGGGCAACAGTGGAAACAGTGACAGACTTTATTTTTTGGGCTCCAAAATCACTGCAAATGGTGACCGCAGCCTGAAATTAAAAGACGCTTGCTCCTTGGAAGAAAAGCTATGACCAATCTAGCCAGCATATTAAAAAGCAGAGACATTACTTTACTAACAAAGGTCCATCTCTAGTCAAAGCTATGGTTTTTCCAGTAGTCATGTATGGATGTGAGAGTTGGATTATAATGAAAGCTGAGCTGAAGAATTGATGCTTTTGAACTGTGGTGTTGGAAAAGACTCTTGATAGTCCCTTGAACTGCAAGGAGATCCAGTCAGTCTTAAAGGAAATCAGTCCTGAATGTTCATTGGAAAGACTGTTGCTGAAGCTGAAACTCCAATACTTTGGCCACCTGATGCAAAGTACAGACTCACTAGAAAAGACCCTGATACGGGGAAAGATTGAAGATGGGAGGAGAAGGGGATTACAGAGGTTGAGATTGTTGGACGGCATCACCAATGCAATGGACAGGATTTTGAGTAGGCTCAGGTAGTTGGTGACGGACAGGGAAACCTGGTGTGCTGCAGTCCTTGGGGTCGCAGAGTCGGACACGACTGACTGAAGTGAACTGAGTGATGTACCTTACACAATATATTTTGCATAGTAAGTGAATACTCTCATTGCCACATTGTTAAGAACGTTAGCCGTATGGTCTGCGACCAGGAGATATGAGTTTTGGTGCAGTCTGTGATACCCACTAACTGTGGGATCTTGGAAAAGAATGCATGGGCCTAATTTTGTTACCTGAAACTCAGAAAATTTAAATGGATTATTTCCAACCATCCTGCCAGTTCTAAAAGTCTGTAATTTGAAATACGTGTTTGATCATTTTTAACTGTTCATGCAAATTTGCATATGTCTTTGCTTTGGATCATTACTTCACTTGATGCTGGATTCCTATTCAGAAAAACAAAGTTCATTTATAACAGTTTCCTCACGGAGCCTCAGAGGTTATATATATACACTTTACAATTTAATTTTCTCTTGGGCCTTTGGGTGAAATGGTTGGACAATCCATGTGAATAGTTTCTAAGGTTATTTCATGTAAGACTTAAGACCTGAGCAGACAAGCAGGCTAGGGTTTGGTAGGTAGCAGGGGAGGCCAGGAACTAGGAGACTTAAGTGATTGATGAAGAACAATAAGCATTCAGGCAAGTTTATTTGTCTTAAATCAGTAGGGCAAGGATATATTCTAATGCCAGAACCAGTCACCACATGAAATGTTAAGTGTTAGTCGCTCAGTTGTATGAACCACTCAGCACACAAAGTGTTAAGTGTTTGTTGCTCAGTTGTATCTGACTCTTTGCAACCCAAGGGACTGTAGGCCACCAGGCTCCTCTATGTAATTCTCCAGGCCAGAATACTGGAGTAGTTAGCCATTCCCTTCTCCAGGGGATCTTTCCAACCCAGGGATCGAACCTGGGTCTCCTGCATTGCAGGCAGACACTTTACCATCTGAGTCACCATGGAAGTCCTAGGCACACAAAAGTGCAGGATTGAGGAACACATAGATCCCCAAAGGACCAAAATACATAACAGGCTAGATATGATACCATGGAACAAACAGGTGTTGGCAAACTTTTTCTGTTTAGAGCCAGATACTAAATATTTTAGGACATACAGTCTTTGTCCCAACTGTTCAACTCTGCAGTTGTAGCACAAAAGTTACCATAGACTATATGCAAATGAATAAGCATGGCTATGTTCAAGTAAACCTAATTTACGGACATTGAATTTTTAATTTCATATAACACTTACATGTTATAAAATATACTTCTTTTGATCTTTTCAACCACTTAAAAAGGTAAAAATCTATTCTTAGCTGATGGGCCATACAAAAGCAGATGGCCAGACAGATTTGGCCTGCAGGCTGTCGTTTGCCAACCTCTGATAATAACATAACAGCCAAATTGGGGGCTTTTGAAATATGAATGAGTCTTTAATATGTTAATTTTTGTAAATTACTATCAGCTAAAATTTTTGTATTTTGAATGTTGTTTTATTGCTTTCAGTCATAGGCTGTATTCAAACTAGCTCAGCAAAATTTTACTGAACCTTAATTTAAGAAATAGGGAGGGCAAGCTTTAATAACCACATGTATAATTTGTGAGATTTATTTTATCCATATTATTTGAACACATTCCTTTTTTTAGGTTGAAATGTTCCCTTGCAATGGTATTTGCATTCTTCATTAATTTGATAATCATGTATAGTACTTACAGTTTCCTATCAATGTTCCAGTCATAATCATCATTTTATAGACTTTTGCAATTATTCTCTAAAATAATAGTTGCATTTTATATACAAATGAAGTGATCAATAGTTAATTTATTTAACATTTCATAGCTAGCCAATCAAATTGAAAGCATGTTTTTTAAAATATTCTATTTCATTGATTCAGATATGTTTCCTTTAGTAAAACACAGGAAAAATTGGTTCATGTTCATATTGGGTCAAATTCTGAATTGATTGTTGTTGCTATTCAGTTGCTAAGTCGTGTCCAACTCTTTGCAACCCCGCCATGGACTGCAGCACACCAAGCTTCTCTGTCCTTCACTATCTCCCTGAGTTTGCTCAGACTCATGTCCATTGAGTCAGTGATGCCATCCAACCATCTCATCCTCTGTCGCCACCTTCTCCTTTTGCCCTCAGCATCAGAGTCTTTTCCAGTGAGTCAGCTCTTCACATCAGGTAGCCAAAGTATTGATAGTGAATTGATAGTGAGGGCTTATCTTGAATTCGTTCATCAATGTTTTTATATTGAGGAAATGTTTTTGTAGAATTTACATGAAAATTTAAAAATAGTGAAAAACAGAGAACTAAACATTCAAAAAAGAGATAAATACAGAGTTATTTTAAGGCCATAATGAAGTACAGAAATCACTGTATGACTATATCCAAGGTCAACAGTTTTTAACAATCACATCCCTATTTAATTCAATCACAATATTTTGAAGGATCTTAGTACATTTAATAAAAACTGGAAGTGCATTCATCTATTCAATCAATCATTAAATATTTATTAAGCATCTACATATGCCAAACAATATGTTCTGCTTAGAAATACAGAGAAAGTGTTGGAGAAAGACAGATCCTCCTTTCTGTCCTCAGTCTCATCAAAGACAAAAATTTATTAAATGAGCAAACACATCTCTTTCTTTTCTTTTTTTTTTGGCTACACCAGGCCTTAGTTGCAGTATGAGGAATCTTTGATCATTTTTGTAGCACGTGGTATTTTTAGTTGCAGCATGCAAACTCTTAGTTGTGTTAAAAATGCATGCTGTGAAAAAAGATAAAGGACTCCACTGATTTGTAAAAGAGTGTCCATTTTAGGATGGAGAGTCAGGGAAGACTTTTGCAATGAAACAGAATCCCATGGACAGAGGAGCCTGCCAGGCTACAGTCCATAGGGTCGCACAGAGTCAGACAGGACAGAAGCGACTTAGCATGCATGCTCATAGCATGGCAAAGCTAGTGACATGAAGAGCAGGGGCCAGAACTCTCAGCGCTGAGACTGGAAAGCATGTGGTACTGTCTCATGCCTGCATGCAGCAGATAGGTAGCAGCCCCAACTCACACTGTGACAGGAAGAGGGAAGATCATGTAGATGGAGATGGCATGTGGAGAGTTTTGGCCTTTATTCTAGGAGTCATGGAAGTTTTAAGCAATGGAATGAAATGATCTGATTTTATCATGTGGAGACTAGAATGCAATGGGGACAGAAGTGACCTGGGGAGTCCAGTGAAAAGGGCACTGAATGCTGATAACATTTTAAACTAAGATGGTTGCTGAAGAGAGAAAGAGAAGTAGGCAGACATTAGTAGTACCATGGATGGCCCTTCAAGGGATATACTAAGTGGATTAAGATGGAGTGGTATCATCTGTGTATCTGAGGTTATTAATATTTCTCCCAGCAATCTTGATTCTAGCATGTGCTTCATCCAGCCTTTCATTTTTCATGATGTACTCTGCATATAAGTTAAATAAGCAGGGTGACAATATACAGGCCTGACGTACTCCTGTTCCTATTTGGAACCAGTCTGTTGTTCCATGTCCAGTTCTAACTGTTGCTTCTTGACCTGCATACAGATTTCTCAGGAGGCAGGTCAGGTAGTCTGGTATTCCCCTCTCTTTCAGAATTTTCCATAGTTTATTGTGATCCACAGAGTCAGAGGCTTTGGTGCAGTCAATAAAGCAGAAGTAGATATTTTTCTGGAACCCTCTTGCTTTTCCGATGATCCAACAGATGTTGGCAATTTGATCTCTGGTTCCTCTGCCTTTTCCAAATCCAGCTTGAACATCTGGAAGTTGACAGTTCATGTACTGTTGAAGCCTGGCTTGGAGAATTTTGAACATTACTTTACTAGCATGTGAGATGAGTGCAATTATGCAGTAGTTTGAACATTCTTTGGCATTGCCTTTCTTTGGGATTGGAAGGAAATTGACCTTTTCCAGTCCTGTGACCACTGCTGAGTTTTTCAAATTTGCTGTCATATTGAGTGCAGCACTTTCACAGCATCATCTTTTAGGATTTGAAATAGCTCAACTGGAATTCCATCACCTCCACTAGCTTTGTTCGCAGTGATCCTTCCTAAGGCCCATTTGACTTCACATTCCAGGATGTCTGGCTCTAGGTGAGTGATCACACCATTGTGGTTATCTGGGTTGTGAAGATCTTTTTTGTATAGCTCTTCTGTGTATTCTCACCACCTCTTCTTAATATCTTCTGTTTCTGTTAGGTCCCTACCATTTCTGTCCTTTATTGTGCCCATCTTTGCATGAAAAGTTCCATTGGTATCTCTAATTTTCTTGAAGAGATCTCTAATCTTTCCATTCTGTTGTTTTCCTCTATTTCTTTGCTCTGATCACTGAGCAAGACTTTCTCTCTCCTTGCTGTTCTTCAGAACTCTGCATTCAAATGGATATATCTTTCCTTTTCTCCTTTGCATTTAGCTTCTCTTCTTTGCTCAGCTGTTTGTTATACACATACATTTATCTATTTTATTTTGAAGTTCTCTTCCCATTTACAGGTTATTACAGGATACAGAACAGAGTTCCCTCTGCTACACAGTCTTTGGCGCTTATCTGTTTTAAACATAGTAGTGTGTACATCAACCAACCCTCCCTCATAGTAACCATAAATTTGTTCTCTACATCTGTGAATCTGTTTTGTGAGTTCACTTCTATCATCTTTCTAGATTCTCATATAAGTTATATGATAATTGTTTTTCTCTGTCTCACTTCACTTAGTATGGTAATCTTCAGGTCTATCCATGTTGCTGCAAATGGCATTATTTTTGTTTTTTTATGCCTGCGTAGTATTTCATTGTATACATGTGCCATATCTTCTTCATCCATTCCTCTGATGATGGATGTTTAGGTTTCTTCCATGTCTTGGCTCCTGTAATTAGGGTTACAGTGAATATTGGGGTGCATGTGTCTTTTCAAACTATGGTTTTCTCCAGTTAATGCCCAGGATTGGGATTGCTGAACCATATGGTAGGTCTTATGTTTTTAAGCAACCTCCATACTGTTCTCCGTAGTTGGTGTATCAATTTACATTCCTACCAACAGTGTAGTATTCTCTTTTCTCCACACCCTCTCCACATTATTTGTAGACTTTTTTCTAATTAATTTTTATTGGAGTATAGTTACTTTACAATGTAAGTGTATACTATATAACAAAATGAATCAGCCATTCATATTCAATATATGCCCTCACTTTTTTACTTCCTTCCCATTTAGGTCACTATGGTGGTGCTTTAAGTAGAGTTCCCTATGCTATACAGTAGGTTCTCATTAGTTATCTATTTTATACACAGTGTCAATAGTGTTGGGCACTTTGGACAGAGAAGCCTGGCAGGCTATAGTTCACGGGGTTGCAAAGAGTCAGACATGACTGAGCAGTTAACACTTTCTTTCACTTTATCTATGGTGTATATGTTTCAATCTCAGTCTACTAATTCCTCCCACTCCCTGTTTAGCCCTTTGTATCCATATATTTGTTTTCTGTATCTGTGTCTCTATTTCTGCTCTGCAAATAAGATCATCTATACCATTTTTGATCTTCACGACCAAGATAATCATGATGGTGTGATCACTGACCTAGAGCCAGACATCTTGGAATGTGAAGTCAAGTGGGCCTTAGAAAGCATCACTACGAACAAAGCTAGTGGAGGTGATGGAATCCCAGTTGAGCTATTTCAAATCCTGAAAGATGATGCTGTGAAAGTGCTGCATTCAGTACGCCAGCAAATTGGGAAAACTCAGCAGTAGCCACAGCAATGGAAAAGGTCAGTCTTCATTCCAATCCCAAAGAAAGGCAATGCCAAAGAATGCTCAAACTACCGCACAATTGCACTCATCTCACACACTAGTAAAGTCATGCTCAAAATTCTCCAAGCCAGGCTTCAGCAATATGTGAACCATGAACTTCCACATATCCAAGCTGGTTTTAGAAAAGGCAGAGGAACCAGAGATCAAATTGCCAACATCCGCTGGATCATGGAAAAAGCAAGAGAGTTCCAGAAAAACATCTATTTCTGCTTCATTGACTATGCCAAAGCCTTTAACTGTGTGGAGCACAACAAACTGGAAAATTCTGAAAGAGATGGGAATCCCAGACCACCGGACCTGCCTCTTGAGAAACCTGTATGCAGATCAGGAAGCAACAGTTAGAACTGTACATGGAACAACGGATTGGTTCCAAATAGGAACAGGAGTATGTCAAGATTGTATATTGTCACCCTGCTTATTTAACTTATATGCAGAGTACATCATGAGGAATGCTGGGCTGGAAGAACCACAAGCTGGAATCAAGATTGCTGGGAGAAATATCAATAACCTCAGATATGCAGGTGACAACACCCTTATGGCAGAAAGTGAAGAGAAACTCAAAAGCCTCTTGATGAAAGTGAAAGAGGAGAGTGAGAAGGTTGGCTTGAAGCTCAACATTCAGAAAACAAAGATCATGGCATCTGGTCCCATCACTTCATGGGAAATAGATGGGGAAACAGTGGAAACAGTGTCCGACTTTATTTTTGGGGGCTCCAAAATCACTGCGGATGCTGATTGCAGCCATGAAATTAAAAGACACTTACTCCTTGGAAGGAAAGATATGACCAACTTCGATAACATTAAAAAGCAGAGACATTACTTTGCCAACCAAGGTCCGTCTAGTCAAGGCTATGGTTTTTCCAGTAGTCATGTATAAATGTGAGAGTTGGACTGTGAAGAAAGCTGATCACCGAAGAATTGATGCTTTTGAACTGTGGTGCTGGAGAAGACTCTTGAGAGTCCCTTGGACTGCAAGGAGATCCAACCAGTCCCTTCTAAAGGAGATCAGTCCTGGGTGTTCATTGGAAGGACTGATGCTAAAGCTGATGCTCCAATACTTTGGCCACCTCATGTGAAGAGTTGACTCACTGGAAAAGACTCTGATGCTTGGAGGGATTGGGGGCAGGAGGAGAAGGGGATGACAGAGAATGAGATGGCTGGATCGCATCGCTGACTCGATGGACATGAGTTTGAGTGAACTCTGGGAGTTGGTGATGGACAGGGAGGTCTAGCGTGCTATGATTCATGGGGTCGCCAAGAGTCGGACACTGAGCAACTTAACTGAAATAATATCATTTTTTTCTAGATTACACATATAAGCATTAATCTATGATGTTTTTCTCTTTCTGACTTACTTCATTCTGTATGAGAGTCTCTAGGTCCATGCACATGTTTATAAATGACCTGATTTTGTTCCTTTTTATGGTTAATATTCCATTGTAAATATGTTCTGCATCTTCTTTATCCTCTGTTGATGGACATTTAGTTTGCTTACCTGTCCTGGCAATTGTAAATAGGGCTTAAGTGAACACTGGTTTTCTTGTAATCTTTTTGAATTATGGTTTCTCTGGGAAAAAGATTACAAGCGCTCCAGTGTTCACTTCAGCACTATTTACAATAGCCATAACCAAGCAATCCCACTCCTGGGAACCTCCATACTATTTTCCATAGTGGCTTCACCAGCTTACATGCCAACCAATAGTGCATGAGGTTTCCCCCTATCTATACATCCTCTCCAGCATTTATTGTCTGTACATTTTTTTTTTTGATGATGGCCATTCTGACTGATGTGAGGTGATACTTCATTATAGTTTTGATTTGCATTTCTCTAATACATAGCAGTGTTGATATCGTTCCATGTGCTTTGTGGCCACCTGTATGTCTACTTTGGAGAAATGTCTGTTTAGGTCTTCTGCCCATTTTTTGATAGAGTAGTTTGGTTTTTACATAGAACTGCATGAGTTGTTTGTATATTTTTAAGTCTCTGCTTTTCCCCCTGGGAAAGGCCTTGTGTATGCCAAAGAGTAGAATCTCTGTTTCCCCCAGTTCTGTGGAGTTCTGCACTAAAGCCCAACTGCTCTGAGGGACTCCTCCTCCTAATACCAGACTGTTAGGCTGGGCAGCCTGACCTGGGGCTCAGAGCTTTCACGCTTGTGTGAGAACCTCTGCACCATAATTATTTTCCAGTTTGCGGGTCACCCACCTGGTGGGTATGAGATTTGATTATATCGCATATGATCCCCTCTTACCATTTCCTTGTGATGTCTCCTTTGTCTTTGGATGTGGAATATCTGTTTTAGTAGCTTCCAATCTTCTCTATCAGTGGTTGCTCAGCAATTACTTGTGATGTTGGTGTTTTTGTGAGAGGAAGTAAGCTTGTCTTACTCTGCGATCTTGTCCAGAATCAAGGGGCTGATTGGAATTTGGGCGCTTACTGCCTCTTTCCTCAGTGTGTCGTGCAGGTGCAGAGACACTTGTGTGCTCCTGGGACAGAGGGGGCAGTATTTGACTCTTGGGTGTCTTTAGTGGCACTGGTGACTCGCTCCCTGCCACCCCCAGAGCTCCTGTTATTTATTCACTCAGTAGGTCCCACCCTTTTGTGACCCCATTGTAGCCTGTCATGCTCTTCTGTCCATGGGATTTCCTTGGCAAGAATCCTGGAGTGGGTGCCATATTCTTCTCCAGGGGATCTTCCTGACCCAGGGATAGAACCCACATGTCCTGAATTGGTAGGCAGATTCCTTATTGCAGAGCCACCAGGGAAGCCCGTATTGTTTTTACCCAAAAGTGCTCACAGGGAGAGAAGCTTTAATGGTGGTGCTGCCCCTCTCCTTGTGCAGCCCCCAGTAATGGCACCCTTCCTTTCTCGTGGGCCCAGGCTTTTTCTGAGTACATCCTCTGTTACCACAGTCCAACTTCTTCACCCTGTGGAGAGAAGGGCAACAGTGCTGACTTTCTCTGTTTTAACTCCTGAAAACCCACTGTCATACTTCCCTCCCAGGCTCTGGAGCCCTGCTCACTCCTCCACCCAGCTCAATCTCCCTGCCCATGAAGGGGCTTCCGAGGGTGTGGAAACCTTTCCTCCTCCCCAGTTTCCTCTCTGGGGCACAAGTCCCATCCCAATTCCTGTCTTCTTTTTGTCCTACCTGATTTTGTGGAGGTTTTCTTGAACTTTGGGAAGTCTGAGGTCTTCTCTGGCATTCAGTGGATGTTCTGTGTGAACAGTTCCACTTGTAGATGTATTATAAAGATTTTGTAGGAGATGTGAGCTCCACATGCTATTCCTCTACCATCTTGATCTCATCCCCATGAACTCTTTATTTTAAAAAATTCAAAATCTAAAGATTATATACACTTAAATGAATGAGTGAATGGAAATCACATTTAATAACTGAGAAAAATATAGACATAGTTTGGGCAAACAAGACATTTTGGTGAGGATTTGAGCTTGGTATTAGAAGGGCTTGAGAGTGAAAGAAGTGAAGATTAAGAATTGTACCCATAATGAAACCATCTGATTTACAAAATTATTTACTTATCATCACTGGAAGTGTTTTTGCAGAAACTGATGATTTGCAGAAACCTGCTTACAAAGTGTTCCTAAACTGGTTGGAGACTGAGACGACCTAAACAGCATCTAACGATTTTCCCAGCTGAAGGCTCTGTGATTTATTTCCTAGGACTGAATCATTCCCATTAGACAGAAGTAAAAAATAAATATTATTTTTCAAATTTCATAGTCTCTTTTTGAAAGCAGGTAATGTGGGTAATCTACTTGCCTTCATGGCAACATTTCTTAAAACCATTTCCAAATATCCCAGTACAAGTGGGTAATATCTTTAAGTTCTAGAGGTTCTCAGGCTCCAAACCACCATGGAAACACATTGGTAAAAGCAAAATCAGATGCAAAACAAAAAGTTCAGATATTGGGCTATTTGGTTTGATATGCGATACGTGTTGACCTGACTAAGACTCTGAAGTTATCACAAACTTATAATCAAAGATTTATATCTATATTAGATAGTCTGCCATGAAGACCACTTCTTCTCCATTCCAGTTCCCTGAAAACACTTTGCTCAGAGGCTCAGGTACAGGTGAATGCTGCTATTTGTCACTGATGCCCCCTGTCTACAGTGGGTGACTGATCCCTTCACATTTTCCAGTGAGTGGTTAGGAAAAGATTTTCAAAATGCTCTTTGCTTTACCATCATTTTACAAACAATTACAGTGGGAGCACATGGGACAGTTTCTAGGACACCATTTCACAGATAGTTGCTCCAGTTGCTGATACAAGAGGTATTCTTGTTTTCTGTCTCCCCTCTCTGTGGGACTCCAGTTTTTGTGCCAGATATTGATGGCTCTTGCTCTGAGAATCAAGATACCCAGAATGCTCCCACTTATTCTGGTTGCTGGCCTCCACCAGGTGGTAAAACACATCTAAATTGTTAAGCGCATTATGCTGAGCATCTTCCTATTTCAACCTTTTTTATTTGTTTGTTTTGTTTTTGTGTTTTATTCTAATATAGACTAGAGGGAAAGAAGTGTAGAAGGCAAAGAATTGTAGTATGTGTTTCAAACCCTTAGCTCTTCACTTATGCATTTCTATTAGCACGGAACAAAGTTACTTTCACAAGTCCTAGTTATGGCAATTAGAGAAAAAAAATCAAAGGAATCCATATTGGAAAAAAAGTAAAACTGTCACTCTGCAGATGACATGATATTATACATAGAAAATCCTAAATATGCTACCAGAAACCTATTGAGCTCATCAAGGAATTTGGTAAAGTTGCAGGATACAAAATCAATATACAGAAATCTCTAGCATTCCTATACACTAACAATGAAAAATCAGAAAGAGATGTTAAGGAAATAATCCCATTCACCATTGCAACAACATAATAAAATAGTTAGGAATAAACCTACCTGCAAGGAGACCAAACCAGTCAATCCTAAAGGAAATCAGTCCTGAATATTCATTGGAAGGACTGATGCTGAAGCTGCTCCCAATACCTTGGCTACCCTAATGCGAAGAATTGACTCACTGGAAAAGACCCTGATGCTAGGAAAGATTGAAGGCAGGAGAAAGGGACGACAGAGAATGAGATGGTTGAATGGCATCACCAACTCGATGGACAGGCATTTGAACAAGTTCCAGGAGTTGATGATGAACAGGGAAGCCTGGCCTGCATGGGGTCACAAAGAGTTGGACATGACTGAATGACTGAACTGAAACCTACCTATGGAGGAAATGATCTATACTATGAAAATTATGTGATGTTGGGATGAAAAAAATTGCAGAAGACACAAACCAATGGAAAGATACACTATATTCTTGGATTGGAAGAGTCAATTTGGCAAAACAAGTATACTACCCAAGGCAATCTATGAATTGAATGCAATTTCTGACAAATTACCAATGGCAAGTTTTTGCAGATCTAGAGCAATTAAATATTGAATTTTTTATGGAGACGCAAAAGATTCCAGATAGCTAATGCAGTCTCGAAAAAGAAAAATATATAACTGGAGGAATCAGGATTTCTGGCTTTGTAATCAAAGCCAGTATGGTACTAGCACAGAGACAGACGTATAGATTAATGGAACAGGACAGAAAGCCCAGAAATAAATCTGTGCACCTATGTCAGTTAATCTATGCCAAAGGAGACAAGGCTACACAATGGAGAAAAGAAAGTCTCTTCAATAAGTGGTGCTGGGAAAACTGGTCAGCTACATGTAAAAGAATGAAATTAGAACATTCTCTAAACATTATATGCAAAAATAAACTTAAATGGATTAATGATCTAAATATGAGACTGATACTGTAAACTCTTAGAGGAAAACATAAACAGGACATTCCTTGACCTAAATCTCAATAATTGACTTTTTGGATCCATCTCCCAATAATAGAAATAAGAACAATAAACAAATGGGACCTAATTAAACTCAAAAGCTTTCTGCACAACAAAGGAAACCATAAACAACATGAAAAGATAATATACAGAATGGGGGAAAGCATTTGCAAACAATACAACCACACAGCATTAATCTCCAAAATATACAAACAGCTCTTGCAGCTCAATATAAAAAAACCAAACCAACTGAAAAATGGGCAGAAGCTCTAATAGACATTTCTCCAAAGAAGACATACAGATGTCCACAAAGCACATGGAAAGATGCTCAACGTAGCTGTGTATTAGAGAAATGCAAATCAAAACTACAGTGAGGTATCACTTCATACAAATCAGAAAGGCCAACACAAAAATCTAGAAGCAATAAATACATGAGAGGGTGTGGAGAAAAGGGAACCCACCTACACTGTTAGTGGGAATGAAAATTAGTGTAGCCATCATGGGGAACAGCATGGAGTTTCCTTTAAAACTAAAATCAGTGCTACCATATGACCTCACTGTCCCACTCCTGGGCATATATTCAGAGAAAATCATAACTTGAAAAGATACATACACCCTAGTGTTCACTGCAGCACTGGTTAGAATAGCCAAGAAATGGAAGCAACCTAGTTGTCCATCTACAGATGAATGGCTAAAGAAAATGTGGTGTGTATATATACACACACACACAAAATGCAGTATTACTCAACCAATTTTAAAAAATGAAATAACGCCATTTGCAGCAACATGGATGGACATAGAGATTATCTTACTAGGTGAAGTAAGACAGAGAAAGACAAATATCATATGATATCACTTATATGTGGAACCAAAACAAATGGTACAAATGAACTTATTTACAAAACAGAAGCATAACAGACATAGAAGACAAACTTATGGCTACAAAAGGGAAAATGTGGGAGGAAGTGATCAATTAGGAGATTGGGGTTAACATACACACACTACTATATATAAAATAACCAACAAGGACCTACTGTATAGCACAGGAAACACTACTCAACATTCTGTAATAACCTATGTTGGAAAAGAATCTGAAAAAGAATGAATATATGTATGTATATAATTGGACCACTTTGGCTTTACACCTGGTACTAATACAACATTTGAAATCAACTATGCTGCTGCTAAGTCACTTCAGTTGTATCCGACTCTGTGTGACCCCTAGACGGAAGCCCACCAGGCTCCCCCATCCCTGGGATTCTCCAGGCAAGAACACTGGAGTGGGTTGCCATTTCCTTCTCCAATGTGTGAAAAGTGAAAGTGAAGTCGCTCAGTCGTGTCCGACCCTTAGCGACCCCACGGACTGCAGCCTACCAGGCTGCTCCATCCATGGGATTTTCTAGGCAAGAGTACTGGAGTGGCTTGCCATTGCCTTCTCTATATTCCAGTGTAAAATAAAAATCTTTAAAAACTGTGGGGGGAAATAGATATATATGTGACTTATATGTCAATTGAATAGTGGTCTATAATATTGACTGACTGACTCATTCTCCATCTCTTTCTCATTCTACCCCCTCTTCCCCTTCTGTCCTTGACGAAACATTTTAAGAGTTAATTACCCTAAATATATTACTACTATAATGATAGCAAAATAAAAGTAGAAAAATCAAAAGCCAAAAGGAATACAAAAAATATCCAACAACAGGGACTGGGGAGCCTGGTGGGCTTCCATCTATGGGGTCGCACAGAGTCGGACACGACTAAAGCGACTTAGCAGCAGCAAGATAATTTAATTACTGTGATGATACATTAAGTTTAAGAATTGAAGTTCTTTGGAGCCTTGGCATAGAAGTAGGATGAATTATAAAATCCGTTGATTGATTTAATCATTCAGTATTATTTATTGTATTATTACCATGCATTAGGCTCAGAGGATTTCTGAATATATTCTAGTTGACAGTTTGCTTTCACCATTTATAGATGCTGCTTATGGTCCTTTTCTTCTTCAGCTGTGGCCTCAAGCTGCCTGTGGAAAGGTGAGGAAATAAAAGAGACACTTTCTCACACTAATTCATCAATTTGGTAATAATGACCAGATGGTGAAGCTCTGGCCAAGGAGTAGCTTGGGAAATATGGTTGGAAGCTTATTCAACAGTAGGAAGTACCTTGCAGAAGCAATGATATTTTAAAACCTGTAATTTACGACCTGGGCCCCAAATCAGTAAGCCCTGAGTATTACCCTGATATGTTCCCATTTGTAGCAATCACTGGAAAAGACTTTCAATATACTGAGCATTTGACTCACCCAAAGACAGCTGAAACACCTAGTCTTGGAGTGATAGGCAATTCACTTACCTCCAAGCTCTAGTCTTTTCATTCTTAAAATGGTAATAACAATATTTACCTTGCCAGGAAGTTGACAAACTTGAGATAATATAGATAAATACATTCATACAGAGTGGCTGATACATAGCTAGTTTATAATAATAATTATCCCTATTTTAAAGGTAGGGAAAAAAGTTATTTGCCTGAGAGAACATTCCTAAAAAGTGGCAGAGACAGAACTTTAGGTGTGCTGTCTGGCCCCAAATTGGTGCCATGTTGTCCCCATGGGAAATCATTCAGTTTTTTGAAAGAGGGAATGATAAATCAGTCTGACAGTGACACATAGAGTAGATTATAGTAGGGCAAAATGTGGTGATAGGAAAACCTGTTATTAGACTATTTCAATAGAACAGGTTAGCATTCATCTGACTCTGACCTAAGAGTTGGGAGTAAACACAGACAGAAAGGGAAGAAAGCTAAAGGTTACAAATGTAAAATTTTGAAGATTTGGCAATGACATGTGTTGTGGGAAGAGAAAAGTCAAAGAGAAAAGGAAGTAGATGCCTTGGGTAATCAGGAGAATGAAAAATCAATTACAACAAGAACAAAGTCAAGAAGAGAAGTTTGAGACCCTGGAGAAAGGTGATGAACATTATTTGGAAATATGTTGTCTGGGGTGTCAGAGGGACAATTAGATGGGAATATAAAACTTGGAATTAATGATGTCTCTGAACTTAGGCACATTGTTGTTATTTGGCCAGTAGGGAGGTAAGTAGCTGGGTGTTTACATAGCAAACAAGCTTTTTATTTGAATTTGATTATTATGGAACATAATGTGGCTGATAGAAATTATGGTACATTGTTCCACCCAATCAACCCTTTAATGCCATTAATCTCTATAAGTCACAAGCAAGGTGTGCAGTCATCTATAAACTGTAATAATTGAAAGGTGATAATAATCATCATCTATAAACCTAGATAGTATATTAAAAAGAAGACACATTACTTTGCCAACTAAGGTCCGTCTAGTCAAGGCTATGGTTTTTCCACACGTATGGATGTTAGAGTTGGACTGTAAACAAAGCTGATCGCTGAAGAATTGATGCTTTTGATCTGTGGTGCTGGAGAAGACTCTTGAGAGTCCCTTGGACTGCAAGGAGATCCAACCAGTCCATTCTAAAGGAGATCAATTCTGGGTGTTCATTGGAAGGACTGATGCTAAAGCTGAAACTCCAATACTTTGGCCACCTCATGCGATGAGTTGACTCACTGGAAAAGACTCTGATGCTGGGAAGGATTGGGGGCGGGAGGAAAAGGGGACGACAGAGAATGAGATGGCTGGATGGCATCACCGACTCAATGGACATGAGTTTGAGTGAACTCCGGAGTTGGTGATGGACAGGGAGGCCTGGCGAGCTGTGATTCATGGGGTCGCTAAAAGTCGGACACGACTGAGCGACTGAACTGAACTGACTGATATAGTGTAATAATCATGAAAATAGATTATAAAAGGAAAGTACCAAGATACAAGTTTTCTTAAATAAAACATTGAGAAACTCAAAACTTCCACCTATGAATATTTCTTCCATATTTTTTTTTCCCTTGTCTACCTGGTTGCCAATCAAAACATCTGTCTTTAGGACTCAGTTTAGCCACATTTCTTTATTTTTTTCTTTTTAAGTCTTAAAAGTTTTGGCCCTCTTTCACCTTATTAGTTTCCAAAATAACAGTGAGAATTTAAATTATAGCGTACTTCTTTCCAGTCCCTGCTAAATCCATTAAGGAAAGATGGTGTAGAATAGGAATCAGGTACAACTGTTGAATTTCCTTGAACCTCATCAGCTGTTCATTGTTAAAGGACAACAAAAGCTCATCTCTCCGCAACATGAGTGTGTTGCACTTATTTCTATTTTGTGTCCACAATACCTTTTCCTATGTTCAACCTCTCCTGTCTACACTGCATACAACTCAGTAAGATGATCAGTTGTGGATGCCAAATTCTACAATGTGGCTTATAAAAGGATGTCTTTTTCTCCCCTCCTCTATCCTGTCTCTTCACTAAACCTAACTTTGAGGTGTTTTTGCTGACTCTTAAGTGTCCAGATCACTATATCTATATGGTTAGCTAACTTTGGGAATGAACCTCTTTCTTCCAACTTTTGTATGATAATAAGGCATCTGAAAAATAGGGAAGAAAAGCAGACAGATGATATTCTTCTTACTGCTAACAGTTTTTAACAGGCCGCCATCCTACATTGGTAGCCTAAAATCTTCAAATGTTTTTGTCTTTTGCCCCCTGTTTTCTTACAGTGAATAATTTTTAAGCCTTCATACAATGTCAGGTACTATCCTAAACATCTAAACATTTCAATGCATCTTCTAAAATTTTTACCCTATAAGCTGGTTTTGTGTATTATTTATACCTTTTAAAATTAATGGTCTGATGATAGAAAATAAGGACTCTTAATAGCTTAAGAGCCCTCATTCTTACTTGTTTAGGCTATAACTTTAATCCTATCTCAGTGGGCACTCTTAAATATGACAGAATGCTATATAATTGTTGTAAGTTTTCCTTATCACTCACTTATTGCTGTTTATGGGCTTCCCTCATAGCTCAGTTGGTTAAGAATCCACCTTCAATGCAGGAGACCCTGGTTCGATTCCTGCATTGGGAAGATCCACTGGAGAAGGGATAAGCTACCCACTCCAGTATTCTTGCACTTCCTTTGTGGCTCAGCTAGTAAAGAATTTGCCTACAATGTGAGACCTTGGTTTAATCCCTGGGTTGGGAAGATCCCCTGGAGAAGGGAAAGGCCATGCACTCCAGTGTTCTGGCCTGGAGAATTCCATGGACTGTATAAGTCCATGGGGTTGCAAAGAGTTGGACACGATATTCCTCATGTTGTGGTAGCTTGAGTTCCTGATCTTTAAAAGTAAGATCAACCAGTCACCATCCTTTACCAGTAGACAACATCCTTAAATGTTTGTCTTTTTTTTTTCTTTTGTTTTCCTACAAGGAATAAAAATCACAAATGAAGGTAACTTGAGAAATGACTCATCTAGTAATTACAAGAGATTCATGTTATCTTTATTATGAAACTACTGATACTGGAAATTGATAGAGTTTTGCCTAGAATATTCTCACTTCCCAAGCCACATCACTGAGATATCAGAGGATGCCTCTATGATGCCATCTGTCAGTCTTGGGAGACATCACCAAATAGAGTTGATGCAGGCCTAAGAGTTTTGGGCTAGAATGAGGGAAAATTCATGCAAACCTATTTTTCTTCATTTTAGTTCCCATATTTTTAAGCTCAGGAAGCTTCAAAAGACATGTAAGAAAACTGAAACCATGCAAAATGAAAAATTCTGGCCAAAGTTGCTCACACTGAAATCAGTAAGTTGTCACACAGATGAGAACGTTTTCTCATTGGACACTGTCTTCCATTTTGTTTCTCTCTTAACCATTTCTGGCAATTTTCAATTGACAAACTTATTTACATCACTTCTGAGAAGCTTAAAGGCCTGAAGACTGTATTAGGGAGACTGTTAGGAATTATGATGAGATTCTGGTGACTTTATTATGTTCCTGAGAGAGTTACACACACAGACATTACTTGAAGGAGAATTAAGGCACCACCCGGTCTAGGAAAATGATTATTGTGTTGGGCTATTTGGTAAAAGTTGGTTTATAGCAGAGACTACTGGGGGGCTTTATTTTATTTTATTTTTTTAAATTTATTTTATTGGAGGCAAATTACATTACATTAATATATTAGTTAGTTTTGCCATACATTGACATGAATCCGCCCCGGGTGTACATGTGCTCTCCCTCCCGAACCCCCCTCCCACCTCCCTCCTCCCCATTTCCTCCCTCCATGTCATCCCCGTGCACCAGCCCCAAGCATCCTGTATCATGCGTCGAACCTGGACTGGTCACTTATGATAATATACATGCTACAATGCCGTTCTCCCCAATCATCCCACCTTCACCCTCTCCCACAGAGTCCCAAAGACTGTTCTATATGCCTATGTCTCTTTTGCAGTCTCGTATACAGGGTTCAGGTTACCATCTTTCTAAATTCCATATATATGCGTTAGTATACTGTATTGATGTTTTTCTTTCTGGCTTACTTCACTCTGTATAATTGGCTCCAATTTCATCCACCTCATTAAAACGGATTCAAATGCATTCTTTTTGATGGCTGAAAAATACTCCATTGTACAAACACATGAAAAAATGCTCAACATCCCTCATAATCAGAGAAATGCAAATCAAAACCACAATGAGATACCATTTCACACCAGTCAGAATGGCTGCTATCCAAAAGTCTACATGCAATAAATGCTGGAGAGGGTGTGGAGAAAAGGGAGCCCTCTTACACTGTTGGTGGGAATGCAAACTAGTACAGCCACTATGGAGAACAGTGTGGAGATTCCTCAAAAAACTGGAAATAGAACTGCCATATGATCCAGCAATCGCACTCCTGGGCATACACACCGAGGAAACCAGAATTGAAAGAGACACATGTACTCCAATGTTCATTGCAGCACTGTTTATAATAGCCAGGATGTGGAAGCAACCTAGATGTCCATCTGCAGACGAATGGATAAGAAAGCTTTGGGGGCTTTATTTTTATCCTTATAGACCACCGTACTTTCCATTTCTCAAATCTTAATCCTGAGAGAAGAGTCAGGTTTCAGAGCAAGGCCTGGTATAAACTATGACACAATTTTAGTAGAACTAAAATGAGACCTTGATGGCTGTTGATGACCTTGGCCCATGGGATCTATTTATCCAGGCTGTGGGGAATAGAAAGAAAAGAGAATGGGACCTACATTCAGGGTCTCTGAGACACTTCCCTGTGACCACCAGATAGGTTTGCAGCCCACACACTATCTGACAGCTTCTCCCTTCCCGGCTGGGGAGCAAAACTAGACAAAGAGGTGAGCATATAAGTAGACAGAAAGGAGCACGAATGTTTATTCTTCAGCTTCTACCACTTTATAGCTATAAAGATTGGCAAGAATGTTGTTGCTGCTGTTAATCTCCAAAAATCTAGCCCACTATTAGCCTGCAAGATGACAAGCACTCTCTGACAAATATATTCTGACAAGAAAAATATCCCAATATGAAGTATTTTGAGTTTTAATTTTCTTTTGAAGAGAGATGAAAGGTATCATTATAACCAAAAAATATTAGTTAACAATGAGATAAACTAGTTGCAAAAATTATTCTGATAGTGCTGCTGTATAATCCAGCAATCCCATTGCTGGGCATATATCTGAGCCAAACTATAATTCAAAAAGATACGTACACCCTAGTGTTCATAGCAAGCACTATTTACAATATTCAAGACATAGAAACAACCTAAATTTCCATTGACAGATGAATGGATGAAGAAAATATGGTACATACAGATAATACAACAGAATACTACTCAGCCAGAAGAAAGGATAAAATAATGCCACTTGCAGAACATGGATGAATGTATAGATCATACTAAGTGAAATAAGTCAGAAAGAAAAAGACAAATATCATATGCTATCATTTACATGTGGAATTGAAAGTATGACACAAATGAACTTATCTATGAAATGGAAACAGACTCACAGACATAGAGAACAGATCTGTGGTTGCCATGGGGAGGGATCGGCTGGGAATTTGAGATTAGCATATACAGACTAATACAGAATGGATAAACAGGGTTCTATGTATAGCCCAGGGAACTATATTAAGTGTCCTATAATAAATCATAATGAAAACGATTTTCAAATAAATGATTCCAATTCTCCACTTCTTTCACATCCACACCTTTTGAAATATTACTTGAAAGAAGCAAGTTCCATCAAGAAGTGGAATTTAGTCCCCTGCCCCTTAATTCTTGGCTGGCCATGTGACATCCTTGGACCAATAGTTTGCCTTGGAAGTCACAGCATATCCATTCCTCAAGAGGCCTTTCACATTTCCACTCAGTCTCCTGGAACTCTGCCACCCCCATGAAAACAAACCCCTGAGTAGACTGTTAGAGTGTGAGGGACCACTCTGAGAAGACCTGAGTCATTCCAAGTGAAGGCCATCCTATGCTCTTGCTTCTTCTATCTTGTCTCACAAGAGTATTTATCCTCTGCTTCCTCATCTGATTCACCTAAGTAAATCTGACCTCTTTGTCCAACCAGCCCACTGCTCTAATTGATTTCTGCTGCTCTATCTCTTTAAGATCTGTTCATTGCTGAACCCCAAGCAGTGCCTGACACACATAAATATTCATTAATTAATGAACAAATCAATTTCCTACAAAAAGACTTTCTTGACTATATAAAAATAATTTTTCCTCCATAAATGTCATCATGCTTTTTGTTATTTGCTACATGTAAAAATAAAAAGAGTAATCCAAACTATACAGTGAATGTGCAATTTTATATTGTTTTTTTCTGAGTTAGTGTATTTTCAGGCATAAGATTTATTTTTAGATTTAAAACTCCATAGAACAGAGGTTAAATCTATTTAACCAACTTCAAACCATAGTCTGTAGTTTTAAAATTAGTAAATAGAATCTTATTGATTACTTATTTCACCTAGATGATGATGAAATGATAGTTTAGTAAATCATTCTGCTTAGGAATTACCACAAGATAGAAGAGAGAGACTATCAAATATGATATCAGGAATTATAGATTTGGAAACAGACCAACATTTTGGGGGAACTAATCCTTACTTCTATATAAGATGCCATTTTTAAAAATCTTTTGATCAATATGATTTTTTTCCTCCATTCTCTGTCTACCGATTCAATGTCAGAGTCCATTTAAAATTCCCTCCATCAAGTGTGCATCATGAAGGAAACTGCATACCTCAGGAACCAATTAAAGTTTAACTTACCTCCTCCTGACCATCCCTCAGCAGCTGTTCCCAGAGAAGGCTGGAGGGAGCTCAAAGAAAAGCCGCCTTGGAACAGACTCACCTGGAACTCATGGACTCCTTTGAGCTTGCAGTGCCGGGGGCCCTGGTGTTTCTCTCTGAGCCGTGATTTCATTTAGCTTGAGCACAGCATTCTGAACAGGGTGCTAAGGGAAATTTACAGACTAGATTAGACATGGTTTTTACCCTCAGGAATTTCGCAATTTAATGGAGGAAATAAGATTAACACACAGTCAATTAAGAGAAAGTAGATACACATGTACACATAAAAATATTGATTTAAGTTTGGGAAAGAGGAGATAGGGGCAAAGGATTTAGATGCTAATCAGGAAAGTCTTGTAGACTTTGCAGCCTTCACGAGCATTCGTCTGAGTGGATGAAAAGCTCACCGTGAGCTGAAAGAAAGAAAGGGAACGCTTTGCAAGGACAGATTCCTCTTTTCTCCCACTCCACCCACCCACAAATGGCCCCAGAGCAGAAGCAACTGCGTGCTCAGCTATTATAAGTCTTGTCTGTGTGACTGGCCAGCTGGACAATTGGATGATGCTGTGGAGACATTTTCACTTGGCCTTCTAGTCATCCGAGATTAGCCAATTTAAAATGCACTGATAGTTTCTGTCCCTAGCTCTTCACTCAACGAGTGAAGTAACATCAAATAGTTTATCTTTTTCATTAAAGACATAATATTGGTATGGTTGACAAAAACATTTCTACTGCCAATGGTTGAGGAGGAATACTTAATTTCATATGGGGGAATCAAACTTGATATTGGTCTCCCAAAGCCTATGTTTCTCCAGAATTTATGCCTAGCACCATGGTTGCTTTTTGGCTCAGAATGGTATGCATAGGAAACGGCAGGCTAGGCTTTGTAGAAATGCTGTGGAGCCCTGGGGAATCCCAGAGATGATCACCCGAGAGGCTCTGCAGTCCTCTGCGAATTTCCTATACCTCACACCTCACCTTGAGATAACATTATCCTACAGAACAAAGTCAAGCAATTGCTATCTTTGGGTATCAGATGAATGGCATTTTTTTTTATTTCCGATATTATTTATGGAGTTAAAATTACCTCTCTCTCTCCTACCCCTGTTTCAACTTTTTCAATCTAATCAAAGATTGTTTTCTCTTTGCCTGTTGTTGGGGGGAGGTGGGGGGAGAAGAGACAGATGGTATCGTTTGCAAAAGGAAAGCTGAGAGATCACACATATATCTTTCAGCTTTGTGGCAAACCTGATGCCAAGATTCTTGCTCGAAGTGCGTAGTGCTATGCCGGCACAGAGGCGTACCAGAGTGGGTGAGGCCAGCCATGGAGGGCAGTGCAGTAAATTGCTGTGAGCTGATCCAACAGCAGAACATGGGAGCTATTACACTTTGGCAGCTATTTTATTTTTCCCTTATGGAGTTTCAGACCTGTCCTGTACACTGAGATAGCTTTCATCTGGTTAAAACTTGTGCCGTATTTAAACTTCCTTCAGATCCGTGGAGTTGGAGGGAGGAAAAAGAAAAAAAAAAAAACCACACCTAACATAGCCCATAACACACTGAAGTGATGTCGGGGGTGGGAGAGGGGCAGTAATTGTGCCCAGATAATGTTGTCATACTTTGTAAAGCCTTTAATGCTGGAATTTATTTATTAATGATGCATGGGTTATTACCCGCCATCTGTCTTGTGTTAGCAGTGGGCTGTTTCAGATTATGGTAATGTGTTTCTGATTTGAGTTGTGTTGAAAGCCAGAACAAGGCAGCTCATGTGCAGGCCTCTTTGAGGCCTGCTGTTTTCAATTCCTCTTCACAGAAAGGGCTTTTATTTGATTTGTTATGGGGATTTTTTTTCTTCTGTTGCCAAAACAGCTGCAAGCCTGGAAGGGAATAAGACATAGGGCCACATCAAACTTGTTAGCTTGTAAAAAAAAAACAAAAAAAAAAACCTGGAATGTTCCAGGAATCAAAAAAAAAAGGTTATGAAAAGGTAGATGGACAGAAGTGGGGCAGAGACAGGGGAGAAAAAGCTTTAGTGGTCATTCTGATTGGCTTTTATATAAAGAACAGACCCCAACATATTTTGTGATTTTAAATATTATAGGTCAGATTGCTATGTACTTAATTTATTATGCCCATTCTTGCCAAAGAGGATGGCTTTCTTTTGAATAGACTTAACAGTCTTTATGCTAGTACAAGGAGCAAAAAGAAGTCCCCAATGAGCTAGCCATCCTCCTCCAGCAAACACTCAATAAATAAGCTTTTTTTTGTGTACAAACAAATTGATTTGTTAATGAATATGAAAAAAATGAAATAGGTAACAGGCAAGCATATCTTGCCTGCTGTGAACATTCACCCTGATCTGAGTTCTCTGCATTTCCTTTCGCAGGCTATATAAGTTGGCAAAGTATGTCTCAAGACCACTGCTATCCATCTAGCAACATTCATGGAGAGGCTCTGTGTCTATTCTGTCCAATATGGTAGCCACAGCTACATATGGTTATTGATCATTTGACATGTGGCTAGAGTGACTGAAAAACTAAATTTTTTTTGTTTAATTTTAAATAATTTACATTTGAAAAGCCATATGTGGCTAATGGACACCATATTGAAAAATTCAGTTCTAGGAGTAACTAAGCAAAGAGACTTTTCTTCCTTCTGATAAAAAGTAAAGGCATTTTATACTAGTTATTATTATGGCCAACTTTTCACATGGATAATTTGTTTGAAAGACTCTTCCCTGTTGTATTATTAAAGGTTAATAGTACTAAGGCTTTTTCCCAAAGGCCACTGTCAGTTCTTTCTTGAAGCAAGTTCATAAATGTTTCTCATCTATAAAATATGGACTTACAAGAAAACTTGATACGCATATGATAAACAAATAAACAACCATGAAGATCTGTAACCAAACTTCTCAAGTCATAACAAATCTACTAGTATTAAGGATATTCAAGAATTTGTTTTAAATTTACTGGCAACAATTCTCTCAATTCAATTTAACACAGACTTATTGTTTCTGGAACATATGGTGTGTTCAAGGAGAAGCCCAAAACCATGTGAAACTGACTTTGTACACACAAATACTACACTGTCCAGATTCTAATTAATTCACATTTAGAAATTATGAGATACTTCTTACAACTTACAAATAAGTTTTGCGATGTCTGTGGCTGTCAGTCTGCTTTTCCACAACTGTTCCACTGATGGAGAAGAGGCTATAGAGAGAGATGAGATAAAGAGATCTAACAGGGACAAGACATGTGTTCACCATTCCCTGATAACTTTGCCACCCAAACACACATTTAGACTCCACTTCCCAGCCACCCTTGCAGTTTTATGGGACCTTGTGAATAATTCATAAATTGAGTTCCAGTGGAATATGGGTGGAAATAATATATACCATGTCCAGACCTGATATTAATGTACTTTTTGCATCATTCACTTAACTTGTGTCATTGCAGAAAACAGGCAAAGCTCTGAGGCTCTGGAATCTGGCCACTATTATGACAGGAGCGAGCCTCAATCCCTCAGTGACACAGTGGAACAGAGTTATCTCTCCCAAGTAAGACTATTCAGGTTTAGACTATGATTGAAAGAATATTTGTTTGCTCAATGTGACTGAGATTGGGAGGATGCATTTTGCAAACTAATACTAATACAAGATGACATCTTGGAGAAGAAGTCAGGCCAAGAAGAACCTTTCATAATGTGAACTTCATGTTTCTTGCTCTGTCCCTTAACTTTGCTGTTAAAAACCTAACTTTTAATAGTTTTACCAAGAGTTGTTCATATTCAGGGAGAAAAACTACTTTTTTTTAAGTAAACAAGATGCAAGTGTATGGAGTGCAAGATCGATTTACATATATATATATTTAAAATAAAACATAATACTACCATGCTGATTAAAATATAAGAGAATTAAAATGTAAAAGAATGTAAAACATTCTTTCCATGTAGTAAAATCCAAAGAGCAAGCCAACTACAGGTCTCAGTGGGATAGGCCCTCACATTATCATCTTCATTGACATAAAAATGACCATGATTTTGTTCCTGAGATTCTGACACTTTTTCACAGGTTCCTCCTACCATCCTCCTTTTGGATACTTTCATTCTTAGTAGTTCAGTCCCTCCAGCTTCTCTCCTGCCTGGGTGCTGTTTCTCAGCCCATGCCATTCAAATTAATGATTCAGCTGGATGGCCTGCTTGGCTTGTTATCTTGGCATCTCCACAATATCCTGCTTAACTTCTTTCTATACACTGAGCCTGTAGGCCTGTCCTTCGTCGACCAGAACTCCTGGTATGTCAAAATCTCAGCTCAAAGCCTCTCTCTATAACTTGTGTTCATCTGGGGTGAAGGCACAGTTTCAAATAAAATAATAATCACAAGTTTACTGATTAAGTTTCATGTATGTTTGTGTCCCCCCAAATTTATATGTTGAAGCCCTACCCTTCAATGTGATGTATTTGAAAATGGGACCTTTGGGGATTTGCTGAGGCTATCATGGTGAGGACCTCAGGGAGAAGACCCCAGAAAGCTTGCTGTCTCTCCCCACACATGCACAGAGAAGTCTTGTGAACACACAGCAAGATGGAGACAATTTACAAACCAAAAGAATCCTCAAAATGAAACCTTCCCTTGCCAGCACCTTGATCTTGGACTCCTCAGCCACTGGAATTGTGAGAAATAATTTGTTATTTTAAGCCACCCAGTCTATGATATTTTGCTACGGCAGCCTGAGCAGAATAACACAGGAGGTGATCAAAGGAAGGAAAGATTTTTCTGTCATCTTACATAAGATAAATGTGGACCACATGCCAACCAGGATGGAGAAGTTTTATTGGCCAGTATAGCCCATTTTATAATCCAGCTGACACATTACATTTGTTTTTTTAATTCTCCCCTTTTCTTGACTTCCTCCTTCCTATTAATGCTGTTTAACTTTTTAAAAGTTTTGATACACCTCATTAAATTTCAGCTTGTTTAATACAATCTTCTTATTCTACTATAACTGAGGTAAGAAATTGTTACTTCAGTTGTTTTTGTTTCTAAGTATTGTTGATAGACCTGTTCTCATTATATATCGATTAGGAGAGCCTGTGATATATACTAATATATACAGTAAGTCCTCTACATATGAATGAGCTCCATTTCAAAAGCATGTTCATAAGTCCAATTTGCTTTTAAGTTAGCAAATTGATCTAGGTGCCCAACTAACACAATTGGATATATAGTACTGTACTGTAATAGGCTTATGATACTTTCCACACAAATAATACATCAAAAACTAACCAAAAATAAACATTATTCCTACAGTACATTACCTTGAAAAGTACAGTACAGCAGCTGGCACACAGAGCAATGTTCACATCTTTGAAAGTTTACAACTTGAAGGTTCATATGTAGGGGACTTACTGTATTTCAGTTCAGAAGTTTCCTTGTAAAGTCATAAAATGGACCTTAGTTTGAGTTCTCAAAGTCACATTTTGTAGTCAACATATAAGGTGATACACCTGGATATACAAGATAGGTAAGCCAAACATACTCAAGGATAATGTTCCAGACCCATTCTGAGAAACACTGCATTATATTAACCAGTGAAATGATTTGGAAAAATGTAGAGGGGAACCATTTGTTATTCTGATATGCAGTGGTACCAAAATGTGTTATGATCACGAAAGAGCAGTTTGTTGGAATAAAAACTAAATTTAAAGATCAAACATTTAAAGTCTGGAAAGACTAACTAGTTAAAAAATTTAAACCTTATTTCTGTGTATCGAATGATAATGCCCAGTGAACAGATGGAGGCAGGAAACTTTAGGTCTGTGCCCACATCTATGGAAAAGCAGTATAATGCAGGAGTCCTGGAGTCAAACTATCTTTTAAAGGATATTGGCATATTGGTAGCTTGAATCACACATTATACTTCCAATTTAGTGACATTTTTACATTTACTGAATAAATTACTGAAAAGTACTTGTATTACTTTGATAATAAAATTATTATGGAATACATATTTAGACAACATTTTATCATTTTAAAGCTTCCTTTTTTAATATTATCAAAATGCTAAAAAGCCTGCAAAATCCCACAATCAACTAAATATAGAAAGGAGACAGAAATAAACTTCATGAATTTTAAGTTAAAGAAATGTCAAAATATAAACCCGAAAGTAAACGCTCCCATAAGGATAATTTTGTCATCTCTGGAATCATTTGCTTTATTTATTCAAGTGATGAATATAAAGTTCAAGGAAAGCACTCAGGCCAATTAATGTTTCCAGCCCCAACGTGTACAGAAAAAGTATAAAATCTATAGGGTTTCCAAGCAGTGGTTAGGTATGCTGCTCTTGAGACTGTTTGCCCTTTCTCCATCCTTGCCTTTTTGTCTCACAGGGATGTTAATCCCTGCAGGCTGGGCATCACAGGGCTTATTAATGCTAGATTCCACCTGGATTCAGTCAGTGGGTGCCACCAGGGGGAGACCGGAGAGCACAAGCATGAAAGGACATATTCCATCTCGGCCTCATACATACCCTTTGCACCAGGCAGCCTCTGGATATAGCTGTGTGTCCTCCATCATCTATTTCCCACATGACAGAGCCTATCTTGATTCCATTTTCTTCCTGGAATTCTTGAACCCAAGGTAGCCTACATACTTGGCTCTTCTCTTTACTTTTCCAATAAGAAGTGAGACTGGCTTCTTGTTTAACTTCTGGGTTTTCTCACTACCAGCTTCCCTTGTGACTGAGCTGGTAAAGAATCCACCTGCAATGCGGGAGACCGGGGTTCGATCCCTGGTTTGGGAAACTCCCCTGGAGAAGGGAAGGGCTATCCACTCCAGTATTCTGGCCTGGAGAATTCCATGGACCATATAGTCCATGGGGTCACAAAGAGATGGACACGACTGAGTGAACTTTCACTTACACTTTCTCACTACCATCCCTTATATAGCTTCCAGCTCTTTGATCACTTAGCTAGATTAACTTCATGTGGTTTTAAATACTTGCAGAGACTGGTCTGACCTTGACTGATGCATTAACTGTATTTTCTTGAAGATGCAGAAGTTTTCTATGCTTGTTAGCTTCTCTATAGAGACAAATGTAAAAGCACACAGTGGATATGAGAGGAAGAAGAGTAAAACACCAAATATTTCTTTAGGGCTAAAGAACTCACTCGATTCAATAAACAGAATGCCTAGATTATATGTAGATAATAAATATACTGTAATTCACTGGAAAATGGATAGGTCCACCCTAAATTTAGTTCAAGGTAGTTCAAGACGTAACAAACTTAAATAGACTTTATTATAATAAAGTACCCCAAACTATCTTGTGTTGACTAGACAATTTGGGCTAATGCTGGTCTAAATTTTGAAGGGAAGGGATCTCTATCAAATGTTCCCTTTTTAAAATGGCAGAGGCTGAAAATGAAGTTCAGTGAGTCACTTCATTCCTAAATCTATCACTACCCAAACAAGTTCAGCCAATGGGAAAACAAATACAATAAAATAATGGACTAATAACCAGTATCTGATGCAATACAACAGATGAGGAGGTTTTGTAGTATCTTAATATCTTTATTTTACCCTTACCACAATTTCTTTAGGTGTGACACTGTGGAATCATCAAGCTGAAAACTGACTAAAGAGATAGTCTCTATCTATAATTCTCTACTGATAAGTCCCAAGCAAAACGTTTCATCCGTGAACTTCCAGTATTGTTACTCTTAGCTTCTTCTTTAGTAACGACATCAAAAAAAGCCTCAAGCATATTTCCCCTAGTTTTTACCGTTGTTAATTCCACCCGTTTGCTTATTACCAACAATACAGTTGATATAAATATGTATTTTTCTCTAAGTAGTGTGGATTATTTTGCTACACAGAAACCTATTTATTCCTATTATTAACACTGGTTCTCGTCTGAAAGTCTTCAACAATGGCTGCTTATAAGCTGAAACATAAAACATCATCAAGAATGGAGCAACAGGAACTCTCATTCTTTGCTGGTGGGAGTGGAAAATGGGACAGCCACTTCTGAAGACTATTTGGCAATTTCTTACAAACCTAAACATACCCTTAGTATACAATCCAGTAACTGAGCTCCCTGATGTTGTTCAAATAATTTGAAAACTTATTTCTATGCAAAGTGAAAGAAGCCAATCTGAAAAGAATACATGTGAGTCCAACTATGTAATATTCTGGAAAAATAAAACTTATGGAGTCAGAGAAAAGCTCAGTGACTGCTAAGAGATCTGAGGACAGATGGAAGAATAGATGAAACACAGAGGATTTTTATGGCAGTGAAAATACTTTGCATGATACCACAATGATTGGAAGCATGTTTTATTATACCCTTAGGCAAATCCGTAGAATGTACAACACAAAGAGTAAACCCTAATGTAGACTATGGACTTGGGGCAGTCTATGCTTGTTTAATGATTATAACAAATACACTACTCTTGAGATGAGCTCCAAGCTGGCTGCCTTATTTATTCACCAAAAACCCACCAGTCTCTTTACAGTGCTCACAGATGTCAAAATTGAGTCATGTCGTCAGGAATTAAAACATCCTTACTTGTGAGTCTTCCAACTTTATTTAGTAGCCTCTCACCACTATATATAATATTCACATTTTGATGATTTGTAAGGATAGCACAGAAAGCCCATATCTGTAGAGATTTATAATAACTCAGATCTGGATTTGTGTCAGACAAGCAGAGGTGCTGGTTGAGATCAAACACAATTTATAATCCCAAATCTATGGTACAAAGCAGTTTTCACCTTTTGTTCTTCATCATGTAAACTCTCTATGGTATTCATCACTATTTAAAACTGAATGTAGTCATAACTAATATCAAAATGGTGTCTGATACACAGTAGGTGTTAAGTAAATCTTTTCTGGATTGATGACTTGCATAAATCTGCCATGTTTCTTCTTGCACAACTTTCCTCATTTTTTTCTTGCATGAGTTTCCTTTCAGTGTGTTACACAGAATAATTATCTATGTTAGTCGTTCTTAACAAATCAGTATCTTCCTTCAATAAATGCCAGAGGGCAAGAATATACTGTAGAAATAAAGTCTTTTCAGTAAGTGGTGCTGAGAAAACTGGATAGCTCCATGTTAAAGAATGAAATTAGAACATCCTCTAACACCATACAAAAATAAACTCAAAATGGATTAAAGACCTAAATGCATTATATAAAACTACTAGAGTAAAATATAGGCAGAACACTCTCTGACCCAAATCACAACAATATCTTTTTCAATCTGTCTCCTAGAGTAATGGAAATAAAAACAAACAAATGGGACCTAATTAAACTTAAAAGCTTTTGCATAGCAAAGGAAACTATAAACAAAGGAAAAGAAAATCTACAGAATGGGAGAAAGTATTTGCAAACAAAGTGACCAACAAGGGATTAATCTCCAAAGTATACAGACAACTCATGCAGTTCTATGTCATAAAACAACCAAGCAAAAAAATGAGAAGAGACCTAAATAGACATTTCTCTTTTTCCAAAGAAGACATACAAATGGCCAAAAGGCACAGGAAAAGATGCTCAACACTGCTAGGTATTAGAGAAATGCTTCCCTGGTGGCTCAGATGGTAAAGAAGCTGCCCGCAATGCAGGAGACCCGGGTTTGATCCTTGGGTCAGAAAGATCCCCTAGAGAAGGGAATAGCAACCCACTCCAGTATTTTTTCCTAGAGAATTCCGTGGCCAGAGGAACCTGATGGGCTACACAGTCCATGGGGTCACAAAGAGTCAGACACAACTGAGCAACTGAACTGAACTGAGCTGAGTGACTAACACACAAAGAAATGCAAATAAAAGCTACAATGAGGTATCACCTCACACCAGTCAGAATGGCCATCATCAAAAAGTCTACAAACAATAAATTCTGGAGAGGATGTGGAGAAAAGGGAACTATTCTACACTGTTGGTGAGAATGTAAGCCACTAAGGAGAACAGTATAGAGGCTCCTCAAAAAACTAAAAATAGAACTACCATATGACCTAGCAATCCCACTCCCCTGGGCATATATCCAAAGAAAACCATAATTCAAAAAGATGCATGCACCCCAGTGTTCACTGGACCACTGTTTACAATAGCCAAGACATGGAAACAACCTAAATGTCTACCAATTAATGAATGGATAAAGATGTGATATGTATGTATGCACACAAACAATGGAATATTACTCAGCCATAAAAAAGAATGGAATAATGCCATTTGCAACAACGTGATGAAGCTAGAGATTACCATACTAAATGAAGTAAGCCAAATAAAGATAACTATCATATGATATCACTTATATGTGGAATCTAAAACACAGAAAAAGATTCAAATGAACTTATATCTGATAGAGAAAGAGACCCACAGACATGCAAAACAAACATATGGTTACCAAAGGGGACAGGGAATGGGGGGATGGATAAATTAGGAGATTGAGATGAACATATGTATGTTACTGTATATAAAATAGATAACCATCAAGAACCTACTGTATAGCACAAGGAACTCTACACAATATGTTGTAACAATCTATAAGGGAAGACAATCTGAAGAATATATATATATATATTAAACACACACACACATGCATCTGAATTGCTCTGCTGTATACCTGAAACTAACGTAATATTGTAAATCAACTCTACTTCAATAAATAAAAATTTTAAATAAATAAGTACCAAAATGCTCTTCTTGAATTTTTTTTGAATCCTTGAAAGTTCAAAATATCATAACCACAAAATAAATAAAATCAATGGAATTTTAAAGGGTAATTTCAATTTGAATTTAAAGGTATAGATTATGTATTTTATTTATTTTATTGACTATAGTTTGTTTACAATACCAATTAATTTATTATAATTTAAGATAGAAATTAATTTTCCTCCTTTGTTCACATTATATCCATGTAAGCATTGACTTTGCTTATTTGTCACAAGAATTCCTTCCCTAGGTTGTACATAACAAACGAAAATGCACACTCGGATGCTGCTGAATAGACCAGAATGGAGATAGGCAAATCACAAAGTCACACAGATTCATCTGAAGTGGTATCTAGTTTTAGATAAAAAAGTATTCAAGGAACAAGGGTAGAATGCTCAAGCTGAAAAGTTCAAAGGTCACTCAAGTTTATATTCACATCTCGAGCCTTTCAAGTAGATCAAAGGTGCTTGTCTTTGTGCGACTGATTCATGGGGCTGCCAGATGACCACATATGTCGGGGTGGCCTCTGTTTTATGAGCCTGCCCTACCTGCTGTTCTCCTTAGGGGTTCTGAGTTCCTATTTACTCTGCTGTCTTACCCTGGCTACTCAGAGCAGCATGGGGAGAAATGAACATTCTGACTTGCAATTTGCAGGGGATGCTACAAATTTTGAGATTGACAATGTTCTTTTTCTTCATTCACCAGAGATTATACAACAGTTTCCAGAAGAAAATGGTTCCAAGATCATTGTGGGATCTCAAGAAACCCTAGATTTGAAACACTTTGGTCTGCTGCCCAGCCAAGCATCACTGTTAGTCTTCAGTCCATGGAAATCTCAATCTTACATTCTAGAAGGGCAGACTGGACATAAATTTGTAAAATCTTTGACTTATTACTGATAGTGTATTTATCTGGTTGAATTTTGAAAAGATTAGGAAAAATAAGGAAAGAGTGGAGAGGAAGAATTGAAGTAAGTCAGGCAACATTTATAGGACTCCTACCACAGCATTTATGCATAGTGTTGAAGGTGCAAATCACCATTTACTTACCTTATCTAATGAAATTAGTTTACAGACCATTTTAGTAACCTAAACAAAATTTATATTACTAGAAATAAATATTAAAATATCTTTGATATCCCTTTAGTACTTTTTTCTTTTTTTCTTTTTAAAATTATGTAAGTCTAGTTTTTCATTAAGTGAACTGTTTTCCATATATATTGTAGTATTGTAGTTATGTAATCATGAACTTGAAAATCCAAAAATAAACAGGAATGATTTCTTCCCATATCATACATTTGTAAAATCATTGACTTTTTACTGATACTATATTTATTCACACATTTTTAATAAAAAACTTGTGTCAACACTTTCAACTACAATGTTTTTGTAGCATTTTGAGAATCAAGCCTTCCATCTTAGCATTTTACCTAAGTGAATCTGACATGCTAAGTACCCACCGCCTGTATAGTATTGCAAATAGTTAAGTTTCTGGGTACTTTTTTCTTATTATGAATCTTAATGTACTTTGATTTAATTTCCTAAGCATTGTTCAAACTTATTCTTTCTTTCACTTCCTAATGCTACTGCAGAGGGAGAAGTCTCCTCCCTAAGTCATTTAAGATCATAGAAATCATTAGACTCATATCATGTGAATTCAGCCATTCCCAATTATGGCCAACCTACTGAAAACCTGATATATGCCCAGGGACTCGTCACATGATCTCACAGCACTGATTTTGAGGAAAGAGCTCATGGAGGCACTTGCAATATCAATTTAGTCCAAAGAAAATAGGGTGTAGTAAAAGAACAGGACCGAAAACACATTCCATGTCTCAGTAATACCCTAATAGTTTCTTGGCTTCTCACAATTAGAAGTGCTCACGATAAACAGATACTGAGAAATAAAATCAAGTACATAAAGAATAAGTGCCAGAATAACAAGATAAATTTTAAAACATAAAGATCAAGGTGATTAGAAGGAGTGATAGAAATAGAAGACAAAGTAGAGCCAAATGACTAAATGAGATGTAAAAGTATGCTAAGATATAACAGAAGGAAATGAACACTGTGTCCCAGAAAAATCTAGTACAGAATAGTCAACACTGAATACAGTCTTGATGAAGTTACCAGACTTAAAGGATGACAATAACTCCTTTGAACATCAAATAATTTGTTTCAAGTTCCTAAAACAGGGAGACAGAGGATGAGATGGTTGGATGGCATCACCAACTCAATGGACATGAGTTTGAGTAGGCTCTGGGAATTGGTGATGGACAGGTAAGCCTGTCATGCTGTAGTTCATGGGGTCTCAAACAGTCAGACATTATTGAGTGACTGAGTTGAACTGGAACTGAAAACAGGGAGAGTAGAATTTTAAAAAAAATCTGAGTGATCTTAGACTTCTCCAAGGTAATACTTAAGGGTAGAATATTGTAAAAAAAAAAAAAAAAAGTCTACAAAATGTTGTAAGAAAAAAATAGTGTGACCCAGTAGTCTTAAAATAAACCAAATTATTTTTCTTCATGTATAAAGGCAAGGGACATATCGAGATTCAGGAAATATGGTATTTATGAATGTTTCACAAGAAGAATTATTATTTACAAAATCTAAATAATTAAGAGATAAATCAAAATAAAGAGCTCAGAAACAATAAAGCCCTAGTACCAAAGAACCGAAGCCAAATACCAGCTATAATTACAAAGGAAAATACAACTCTATAAATCTTAAAATATAGAGGAACACACAACAAGCCTAGCAATGATTGGGAAGCACTTAGTATGATGAAAATGCTGGGAGAATAATAAATGCACTTACTTTTTTGTCTCCATTAAGAAACAAATGTTTGGGGATAAAAATATGCATCAAAATCTATCCTCTAAAAACAAGAATAAGACTGATTTTCTAGGACTCATGCTACACAGTATCAAAAACAAAAATGACCATTTATTAGATCATAAATAAACCTCATCAAATTTTTAGAAGTTAATGCCAAATTATAATGTCTATTCTGTCTATTTTTATTGGACAATGGTTAAAAAAAATCTAACAATAACAAAAACTAGATCCAACAATCTTGATATTTCACAATTTTGTTATATCACTAGAGTCAAAGAAAAAATACAACTTAAAATTCCAGAATATCTAGAAATTAGAAGCAATGAAAACATGTCAGAACTATGAGATTCAGCAGTACTTACAGAAAAAATGTATAAGTACACAAGACAGAATCAAAATAAATTAAATCAAATTAAGAAGTTAGGAATTGAATTTAGGAAATACAACTTAGAAAAGGAAATAATAGAATTTAATAAAGATAAAAGCAAACTAATGCATTTGGATGAATTCCCTTTCCTCTTGGGAAGAGGGGTATCAGTCTTTTATGTTTTTAATGCCTTTAACTGATTAGATAAGGACTACCTACATTATGGAACACAATCTAGTTTATCCAAAGTCTACTGATTTAAATGTTAATCTCATCTTAAAAATACTTTCCAAAAATGAATAGTTTTTTATCAAAATTATAGCTTATGACCTGGCCTTATTATATTTTTTAAATTGAAATATGGTAATTGTGTATAGAAGAGAAAAAAATACTGAAGTAAATCCTTTTTAAACCTGGGAATGGATGTGCCTCTTCTTCTGCCAGGCTGTTAATATGAAGGTGTCATTCTAGTGAGTAGCTGAGCCAGGTGAGCTGGTACGCAAGGCATAGATTTTTGTGTCCTACCATTATGCTCAATGCATCATAAGCATCAAATTCTTCCAGTGGTTTCCCTACTTACAGTACTTACTGATGTGCCACAGAGGTGTTTCTGCTCCACGTTCATATTTGGAAGTTTTTGCACAACTGGGCAACAGAAGAGTCTCTTTCCATGTTCTTATCTAAAGGTTGGCAAACTTTTCCTGTAAAGACAGTAAACAGTTTGGCTCTTTAGGCTACATATGATATCTGTCTCATATTCTTTGTTGATTTTATTTTATAAACCTTTAAAAATGTACAATCCATTCTTAGCTCACGGGCTTGCAAAAATGGGCTGCTTGGTAGAACTGGCCAAAAGGCCATAGTTTGCCAGTCTCTTCTCTCATTCTTCTCACTCCTTCCCCATAAAGAGCATTGTTAATGGTGGGGTCGCAAAGAATCGGACACGACTGAGCGACTGAACTGAACTGAACTGAGTCAGGGCTAGACTCACCATAGCAGCTGGGTAGGCCTCTCTGTTTTCTGTTCTAGTTTTAATTTGAGGCAAGTTCTTGGAGGTAGAGCTTCCTCAGTGACCTCGCCTCTTGATTGTCAAGGCAACCAAAGCCACCCTGTATCTCTGAAAGAGTCTAACTCCTTCCCTTAGCATTGGAAGCAATCTGCTTTGTATTGTTGCAATAATTATTGATGCAAGAGGTGTTCTTGCCTCTCCTTCAGAAGCAGGCCTTTACTGGAAACAATAGATCTTGGTTTGATTCTGGTGCAAGCAGTAGGATTTACTAGCCCTTCCTAAGATGCAGAGAATCGCTCCTTCCATAATGGCCCTCGGACAACAGGGTTTCCTACTTCTTTCCCAGAAGGCTTTTACTTCTTATGAGATGAAGATCCTGGGACGATGCCTCTACCCCAACGAAAGACAGTCACTTTCTGTGTGGGAGCCACTGAGCAGGTTCTCGCCCATCTCCTGCTCCGCCTCTAATATTTCTCAACAGTGCTCAGTGGGGGCCTTTGAAGTAGAGCTGAGCAAAATGTGTGTTTGGAGCTCTCAGGTACTCTAAACAGATATACTCACCCACACAGCCCTTAAAATTTCATTATTTTTGCTGATTTCTTCTCACCTACCTCTGTGAAGCCATCTCTGCTCTCTCTGTTCTTCTGAAGGTGAAACTGCATATTGCCTATGTGTCTCACAAGAACTTGTCCTTCTTTAGAATTTAGTTCCCTTTACTGTGTTATGACCTTAGGTTTCTGCTAAGAAAAAGCTTTTCAAAAGAAGTTACTATTGTAAAACAATTATCTAAAAAAAGTAAAACACACAAAAACGGTTACTATTTCTTAGATTATCTGGCCCTCTCTCGTTGTTAGGCAAGGAGTGGCTAACTGGCTTTCTACATTCAAAGCAGAAGCATTCATATAGCTTCCCTCCCATGGGAGGGATGACTTGCTAAATATTTAGTGATGGATTCATAATTTAAGAACTCACAGAATGTAAGCTGTGTTCCTTTACAAGACTATTTTATAATATCTTAAAATTGTTTTGCTGTCTATGGAGCTTATGCACTTGTGGAGTATGGACTTTTGAATATCTGTCATACCACATATCCTCAAAGAATAAGAAGTAACTAAATGTTAGCAGTAAAAAATATCAATTCTGTTTATGACTGAGCAGTTTCTGGGGGAAAGAAGGGGACCTGTTAAATTTCCTTAATGGCAGTGAAAATGTTTTGCTCCTTTTCCACATTGATCAGAATGAGGACTTTGTCGAATGATCCAGGATTTTACGTAATACTTATTTTGTATTATTATTATACATTCCCTTTACCAACATTCATTTATGTTCTATCATATGCATTCCTAAATACTCTGAAGTAAGAGTTGAAAAACTATAATTTGAGAGCCAAATCTAATACAGAACTTGTTTTTGTACAACTCACAAGCTAAAGTTGTTTTGTACTTTTTTTAATGGTTGTTTAAAATGGAGTTTTGAGACAGAGACCACATGAGGCCCCCAAGCCCTAAAATGTTTACCATCAGGCCCTTTACAAAAAAATGTCTTCTGTCATTTGTGTCTAGAGGATACTAAACTGGGTGATGTGTTGTCCCTGTCCTCAAGGCCCTTGCCCTCTGGTAAACAATTCAGCCTACATATAAACAAATAAAATGTGAATTATAAAGTCATGTGCTATATGAAAGATACCAAATTTTATTCTATAAAGAATACAGAGGAGAGAGTGACTAATTCCAGGCAGCAGCATCCAGGAAGCCTCTTTGGTGGAAACAGAATTTTAATAGGACAGTAAAATATGGATAGAATTAATATGTGCAGGGAACTAAATGAATCAAATTCAGTGGATACCCAGGGTTCAGAAACAAGAAGGCTGACTTCACAACTTATGAACCGGAAAATTATGTGATCCATTTATTTTTTTATCCTCAGTCATTAGCCCTGTGCCAATAAGATTCATTTTCAAATGAGATTTATTTTAATGTTAAAAGATGGTCCCTGCACAAGGATGACACACAAATTCGTGAAGCATTCCATATTTTTTATTATCTCAATAGATGCAGAGAAAGCCTTTGACAAATTCAACATCCATTTATGATAAAAACCCTCCAGAAAGTGGGAATAGAAGGGACATATCTCAACATAATAAAAGCTATATATGACAAACCCACAGCAAACATTATCCTCAATGGTGAAAAACTGAAAGCATTTCCCCTAAAGTCAGGAACAAGACAAGGGTGCCCACTCTCACCACTACTATTCGACATAGTTCTGGAAGTTTTGGCTACAGTAATCAGAGCAGAAAAAGACATAAAAAGAATACAAATTGGAAAAGAAGAAGTAAAACTTTCACTGTTCGCTGATGACATGATCCTCTACACAGAAAACCCTAAAGACTCTACCAGAAAACTACTAGAGCTAATCAATGAATACAATAAAGTTGCAGGATATAAAATCAACACACAGAAATCCCTTGCATTCCTATACACTAATAATGAGAAAATAGAAAGAGAAATTAAGGAAACTATTCCATTCACTGTTGCAACGAAAAGAATTAAATACTTAGGAATATATCTACCTAAGGAAACAAAAGACTTGTACATGGAAAACTATAAAACACTAGTGAGAGTAATCAAAGAGGACACTAATAGATGGAAAAATATACCGTGTTTGTGGATTGGAAGAATAAATATTGTGAAAATGAGTATACTACCCAAAGTAATTTATACATTCAATGCAATCCCTATCAAGCTACCAACGATATTTTTCACAGAACTAGAACAAATAATCTCACAATTTGCATGGAAATACAAAAAACCTCGAATAGCCAAAGCAATCTTGAGGAAGAAGAATGGAAGTGGAGGAATTAACCTGCCAGACTTCAGGCTCTACTACAAAGCCACAGTCATCAAGACAGTATGGTACTGGCATAAAGACAGAAATATAGATCAATGGAACAAAACAGAAAGCCCAGAGATAAATCAACGCACATATGGACACCTTATATTAGACAAAGGAGGCAAGAATATAAAATGGAGAAAAGACAGTCTCTTTAACAAGTGGTGCTGGGAAAACTGGTCAGCCACGTGTAAAAGAATGAAACTAGAACACTTTCTAACACCATACACCAAAATAAACTCAAAATGGATTAGAGAGCTAAATGTAAGACCAGAAACTATAAAACTCCTAGAGGAGAAAGTAGGCAAAACACTCTCGGACATAAATCACAGCAGGATCCTCCAAGACCCACCTCCCAGAATATTGGAAATAAAAGCAAAAATAAACGAATGGGACCTAATTAAAATCAAAAGCTTCTGCACAGCAAAGGAAACTATAAGTAAGGTGAAAAGACAGCCTTCAGAATGGGAGAAAATAATAGCAAATGAAGCAACTGATAAAGGATTAATCTCCAAAATATACAAGCAGCTCCTGCAGCTCAATTCCAGAAAAATAAATGACCCAATCAAAAATGGGCCAAAGAACTAAACAGACATTTCTCCAAAGAAGACATAAAGATGGCTAACAAACACATGAAAAAATGCTCAACATCCCTCATAATCAGAGAGATGCAAATCAAAACCACAATGAGATACCATTTCACACCAGTCAGAATGGCTGCTATCCAAAAGTCTACATGCAATAAATGCTGGAGAGGGTGTGGAGAGAAGGGAACCCTCTTACACTGTTGGTGGGAATGCAAACTAGTACAACCACTATGGAGAACAGTGTGGAGATTCCTCAAAAAACTGGAACTAGAACTGCTATATGATCCACCAGTCACACTCCTGGGCATACACACCGAGGAAACCAGAATTGAAAGAGACACATGTACTCCAATGTTCATCGCAGCACTGTCTATAATAGCCAGGACATGGAAGCAACCTAGATGTCCATCTGCAGACGAATGGATAAGAAAGCTTTGGTACATATACATGATGGAGTATTACTCAGCCATTAAAAAGAATGCATTTGAATCAGTTCTAAAGAGGTGGATGAAACTAGAGCCTATTATACAGAGTGAAGTAAGCCAGAAAGAAAAATACCAATACAGTATACTGAGGCATATATATGGAATTTAGAAAGATGCAAATGATAACCCTGTATACGAGACAGCAAAAGAGACACAGATGTATAGAACAGTCTTTGGGACTCTGTGGGAGAGGGTGAGGGTGGGATGATTTGGGAGAATGGAATTGAAACATGTATATTATCATATGTGAAACGAATCGCCAATTCAGGGTTGATGCATGTTACAGGGTGCTCGGGGCTGGTGTGCGGGGATGATCGATCCAGAGGGAGGATAAGGGGAGGAGGGAAGTGGGAGGGGGGTTCAGGAAAGGGAACTCATGTACACCCGGGGTGGATTCATGTCAATGTATGGCAAAACCAACCAATATAATATTGTAAAATAATTAGCCTCCAATAAAAAAAAAAGATTATAGTGTAACTATTCAATGTGAGTAGTGAGAAATGAATTAATATGTGTTCAATATTTGATATAGAGTAAGTGCTCAATAAACGAAGCTACTTTTTTTTTTTTTTTTAATTTTACAATATTATATTGGTTGGTTTTGCCATACATTGACATGAATTCGCCCCAGGTGTACATGAGTTCCCCCTCCTGAACCCCCCTCTCACCTCCCTCCTCCCTTTATCCTCCCTCTGGGTCATCCCCGCACACCAGCCCCGAGTATCCTGTAACATGCATTGACCCTGAACTGCTGATTCGTTTCACATATGACCACATATTGTTAAAAAAAAAAAGATTTTGACTTGTTACAGAAACAACCCACTTTCCATTAATCTACATTTTTTCCTCAGAAAGCCTATAAATATAGTTTCTTTACTTATTAGTTACTCTCTAAAATAGTACTAATGACATGGAACTGAGTGATCATTCTTAAATTCAGTTCAGTTCAGTTCAGTCACTCAGTTGTGTCTGACTCTCCACGACCCCATGAATCACAGCACTCCAGGCCTCCCTGTCCATCACCAACTCCTGGAGTTCACTCAAACTCATGTCCACAGAGTCAGTGATGCCATCCAGCCATCTCATTCTCTGTCGTCCCCTTCTCCTCCCGCCCCCAACCTTTCCCAGCATCAGAGTCTTTTCCAGTGAGTCAACTCGTCGCATGAGGTGGCCAAAGTATTGCAGCTTCAGCTTTAGCATCAGTCCTTCCAATGAACACCCAGGATTGATCTCCCTTAGAATGGACTGGTTGGATCTCCTTGTGGTACAAGGGACTCTCAAGAGTCTTCTCCAACACCACAGTTCAAAAGCATCAATTCTTTGGCGATCAGCTTTCTTCACAGTCCAACTCTCACATCCATACATGACCACAGGAAAAACCATAGCCTTGACTAGATGTACCTTTCTTGGCAAAGTAATGTCTCTGCTTTTCAATATATTATCAAGGTTGGTCATAACTTTCCTTCCAAGGAGTAAGCGTCTTTTAATTTCATGGCTGCAATCAGCATCTGCAGTGATTTTGGAGCCCAAAAAATAAAGTCTGACACTGTTTCCACTGTTTTTCCATCTGTTTCCCATGAAGTAAGTGATGGGACCAGATGCCATGATCTTTGTTTTCTGAATGTTGAGCTTCAAGCCAACCTTTTCACTCTCCTCTTTCACCTTCATCAAGAGGCTTTTGAGTTCCTCTTCACTTTCTGCCATAAGGGTAGTGTCATCTGCATATCTGAGATTATTGATATTTCTCCCAGCAATCTTGATTCTAGTTTGTGCTTCTTCCAGCCCAGCGTTCCTCATGATGTACTCTGCATATAAGTTAAATAAGCAAGGTGACAATATACAGCCTTGACGCACTCCTTTTCCTATTTGGAACCGTATTTTGTTCCATGTCCAGTTCTGACTGTTGCTTCCTGACCTGCATACAGGTTTCTCAAGAGGCAGGTCAGGTGGTCTGGTATTCCCATCTCTTTCAGAATTGGAGCCTGCATATTCCCTGGCATTACAGTCTCAGGCAACTCAGTGAATCAGCATAGTGTATGTACCTAGAACATTAATTGCACTGCAGAGTTAGGATGAAGACTTTTTTTTTTGGTTTGACTGCTGTGTTGTTAAAATCTTTGAGAGGTTTATAGCACACTCACACACACAAGAATCAGCAGAATGTGTATTCCATGTCAGCCAATCTTTTTTTCTTCTTTTTCTTTTCACTAAAGCCCAAAGAACAGCATGCTTTAACTATACTGGGACTAAATAGGAAATCTAGTATTTTTGTGATAATTAGAAACCCAGCATGACACTTACATAACCAACTGGGAATGCTTCTGTGACAAGAGTAGGCTTTCCTAATGTCACTGGCCCTCAGGACTGATTTTTGTCCAAATAAGTTGCAACATGGAAATTTAAAAATAATTCTCGCTGGCAGTCTACTTAGGCTTTCTCTTTATTTTATAGATTGGTGTAATAACCTAAAATCCATTCCTCTGCTTTCTGGCCTTTGATTACACACACTCACCCCATCATTGGCTCTTCCTGTCATGACTGCATTCAATAAAATGAAGATGTGTAGCGTAGTGCTCCATGTAATGAAGATGGATTTCATGAATTTAAAGACTCCCCCCATATACTTCCCTTTTATATCCATGTCTGTTTCCTTGGTTGTTAAAGACCTTTGTCTCTATTTTGAGGGGGCTTAAAAATTACCCAAACTCTGAAAAACAGAGGTGTGTCAATAGGGGCAGATTAAGCAACTCAGCAAAGTTTCAGAGTAGGTAAGCTGCTTTCTACTGGAAGATCCATCAATATGCCGGCTTCCGTGAATGACTGCACAGCCCACAGGGTTGAAACCACTGACTTCCTCCAAGGGCTATGGATGAGCTATAGAAATTGGCAGACCACATTGATGGCTTCTTGAAACTTAGTGTTGGCGAGTTTCCTAATGCTGGTCCTGAAAGTCTCCATGTGATTCTCCATGGGCTGAGCTTGCTTATCCCACCTTTAGCTTCTTCCCATTCTCCTATAGCCCTTTCACCACCAGGCTCCTTGGTCTTCTGAGACAGAGAGAATCCTTAGATCTTTCTCTTTTCCTAATTCCACTGACACAGACCTAACACTTAACTTCCCTCAGGTCTCCCCTTTTGATTCTCAAAATCCTGATTGGAAGGTCAAGTAAACGAACACAAGGGTATTTTAAATGCTGCTGTTAAAAACAAAACAAAACGAACAAACAAAAAAACCTTGAATCTCTGGAGGCAATGTGGACTATCTGCCACTAACAAACGAACAATTGGGAAAGTTACAAACAAGCAATTGGGAAATACGATAACAAGCAGAAAGTTAAGTATTTTAATCTATGATCTGGATAGATTCATATTAACACAGTTACATTTAGCTATGATTTCCGCTATAGTTAGTACCATAATATCATAAAATAACCCTAAAAGTTAGTTTTTATTATTAAAGAATCATTTTGGATTATCTTTTAAAGATAGTAATTTTTAATTATATTTTGAATTGAGTGTATGTATTACTGGCTTAAATAGAAAGTTCTAATTAGAAGCTTTAAAGCTGTGAATTTATACAAGATTATTTTAAAAAACTGAAAAATCTGAAGGCATTGACAATTGTCATGGGTATGTTTCTCCACAGATTCACAATAAGTATGACATTCTAAAAAAATCATAATAGTACCCTGGCAAGTGGTAAGCACCAGCAAAATGAAATATATTTAGAGGAAAACAAACCTAAAACCTAGAAAACGTTGACATGAGAAGGTCTGATTAATATCACTTTCATAGTATAATTTAAATCCGAATAATCACTAGAAATTTTTCCAGGTTAAAAAATAGAAGAATTTGTGAGGAGCAATTCAATAAAAATACACATAGACAAATAAAATACCTTTCAAAGTTAACTTCAAGGTCATTTTCAAAAATACTTTAAAAGATGAAGCTCATGTAACTAGAGAATATTTGATAGAGCTCATGTTGTAGGCATGGCTAAATCTATTTTGGATCAAAAAGAGGCAGCCAAGCTGAAAAAAGGTGCCCGTATCGAACCTGGGGAGTGGTAACCTGCATCAAGGACATCACAACGTGAATGACCCAGCAGCCACTGCATCATTTACCAAGAACACTTACCTTAAACAATATGTCTCTTTATTTCCTCTGTGTGTTCAATAGGGTGGTAAAAATGGAAAATTTCGTTAAAAAAAAAAAAGGCCAGTGATTTGAGTATCATTAAAAAAAAATAGGAAAGTACTTTGAAAACTTACCATATAGATAAGCTACAGCTTAATCTGGAAAACCGCAGCCCAGAGGTGCAACAAGAGGACTGGTGCGTTCTGATCCTGGCTTCAGTGATGATTTTCCTCACAGAGAAGGGAAATGAAGACATCCAGTGAAGGGTCAACCTTCGGATAAGATGAATTAGTTCTGTTTTGTTCTCAATGATAAAAGATGTTTAACAAAATTGGCTCATCTAGAAGATACATTTTTCAAGGCTAAATAGTTCAATCAATAACTGTAAGACACTCTGAAGGTTGTTGCTGCATATGACAAGATCACTACAATTAAAATGAATGTTGAGAGGTGAAATGGGAGAATTGCTGTAGGGATGGTGAGGTATTTGAGCACTTTAGCTCAATTAAAAGTAATGATGTTTACGACGTCTTTGTTGAAGTTAAGAACAACATCGTCATTTATCTTTCTTCGCTGAAAAGAGTGCTTTGATGAGTATATGCCAGAAATGGTAAAAGATAATGCCCAGTGGAGCAGAGAAATTTCAGCCCTATCACATGACTCAAATGTACAAACAACTCGTAAAATTTCCAGCAACGTTATGTATGTATACCATTTTAAACTCTCTTTGGAAACGTTATGGGCATTTTTATTCACTGATCATACAACATAACTTATAAGTCAGTAAAAGAATAGGTATGTAATCTGAATCCATGTATCTATCCACATATACATTTTTATTGGAATACCAGAAGGTATTTCTGGGTCACAGAACCTCCCTCATTTTAATTCACTTCATTTTTAAATGTCATAAAGTCATTGCAACAGTATATTATCCAACAACCAGGAAACATAGAAACAATTTCTCTTAAGTGTAAGCAATGGCATATAAATATATAAGTAACTTACACTTAAACTAGCACAAACATATATTTGAGTAGAATGCAATATCTGAAAGAATCATTATGATAAATATAAGAGCTATTATTTTTGTTGAGTCATCCAGAACAGCAAGGACTTCTTTCCCTCTTATTTTAGGGCTATGTTGCAGAAAGTCTTGAGAAGTTTGGCATTATTTAAGCATCTGCAAAATGTGTGTCTTCCATTTTTCCATGAAGCCTACCACAGGAGTGATCAGTTCTCTTCTGTGAACAGTAACTTCTGTGAACAGTCTCTTCTGTGAACAGTGGTTTTGAAATGAGATGTTGATGTTTAGAAAAATCAATACCAATTTTAAATGAATGTAGGAATTCAGAAGTCAATGAATTAAAGAACAACATTGTGGATGTAACCCAGTTTTGCTTAAAGCATAGTTCAGTGATTACTAAATGGGTATTTGGCCAAGTTACTTGATCTGTCTGTAATCTATTTCTTCATCTCTCAGATGAGAATAATGGAATCACCTCATGGGGTTGATTTTTTGACACTGATTGTAGACAGAGGGAGTAAATTCATCCCAAAGTTACAAATACTCTAAACTGAGTTATGATAGCTTGAGAAATTTGAGGTTAACAGGGAAGGCTGAGATTAATTAAACAGAAGTGCACTTCCAGGGTACCATCAAACCATGAATATTCTGAGATAGAAGAAGGAATTAAAATGTAAAGCTTGTAATAAGCATTAAATTAATAATCATCGGGAAAATGCACCTAAAGAAATGACAACCTGTGGAAAATTCAGAATCAGCAGAATCCAGTGGCTGGCCTTTCACATTTTCTGTTGTGTGACATGTGGGCAGTCCACTTGGTGCCTTGTCTTGGGGAAACTTGAGAAAACCCCTAAAGAGAAAAGCAAATGATTAGGGTTTAATATCATATCATATACTATCAAATTAATATAAAATATTTTAATCTATGGAGGACCAGTTTTCTTAAGTCTAAACAAAAAGCTTAAGTCTAAATAAGTCTTGTCTAAATAAAAAGTTGCTAT